>NC_044556.1:14210259-14510259 GCF_007565055.1 Rhinopithecus roxellana
GTATCAGCAGTGCAGGCAAAGCCAGGATTGCGGGCATGGTCAGACGGTGGGCATAACCATGGCAATAGCAGAGTCCCACCCTGGGATGGAGGAGGAGAAGGATCCACTCTGGGTGTGGTCGGGGCCAATTGGGGTGGGGCATGGGCGTTTCCAGAACTAACTGGGGCGTGGTGGGCATGATTGGGCCCAGGTTGGGAGCATGGCCAGAGTTGGTGGGGTGGGCGTAGCCTGGGCTTATTGGGGTGGGCCAGGGGCGTGGTGGGGCGGGCAGGGCTGATAGGGGAGGGGTCGGGATGGGGACCTGATCGATTGGGTGGGATGTGAGCGATTGGCTGGGGTGTGAGCATGGCCTGGGCTGGTTGGAACAAGAATGGGGGTGGTGGTAAGACTGACTGGGGCAGAGGTGTGGGCGTAGCCAGAACTATTTGGGGCGTGATTATGGCTAATTGTGGCTAGGTTGGGGGCTGGGCTAGGACCAATTGAGTGGGGACGTGGCCGTGGCCATGGTTGTTTGGGGATGTGGCCAGGGCTGGCGGTTGGGCGTGGCCAAGGCTG
This sequence comes from Rhinopithecus roxellana, assembly GCF_007565055.1. Classification (NCBI taxonomy): domain Eukaryota; kingdom Metazoa; phylum Chordata; class Mammalia; order Primates; family Cercopithecidae; genus Rhinopithecus; species Rhinopithecus roxellana. The sequence goes on from NC_044556.1 coordinate 14,210,815, forward strand.
ACAGGGGGTGGGTTGGGGCGTGGCCGGGGCTGGCGGAGTGGGCGTGGCCTGGCCTGATTTGGGCGGGGCATGGGTAACGCCAGGGCTGATTCGCGGGGGCCGGGACCGAACCAGGGCCCACTCACCTCCTGTTTGCCCTTCATCCGACACACGTTTATGTCGCTGGGATTCGATCTCCAGGTCAGCTTCTACAGACAGAGAGCTGGTGAGGGGGTACCGGGTCCCAGCAGCCCTAAGTGACCCCGTCATGCAGGGCCAAATTCACCCAGCCCCCCCCCCCCCCGTGCAGTGCCACGCCCCCCTGGCCCTACCCCCTCCACTCCCACCTGTACCCCTTGCTCACCCTCTGGTACTGCAGCTCCGTGGACGTGGGGGGCTCCAGCTCTACCCTGTAGAGGTTGTCCCTGGGGGAGGGGCATAGTTAGTGAGACATGGGGGCTCCACCGCTCTCTCCCATTCCATCCTTCCCACTGCCAATGTGCCGTGCACACGGGGGCACGCAGGCACATGCCAACGTCTCTGACACCAGCAACTCCAGCGCCGACCACACCCCTCCTAAGGGCCCCAGCAGGACTTCATACCCTGCCCTCCACCTCCTGCCCGACACGCCCCACGGGCTGCCCCCAACACCACGTCCCATGGCCTTAGGCCAGGTGCCCCATTCGGCACCTCCCGGGCTCCCACCAGTCTCTCCCTCTTCACACCCATGCCAAGGAAGTCGCCCTGCTCAACATCATTGGTGACCTCATGTGGTTAAGCCCAGTGGTCACTTCTCCATCCTCCTCATTCTCTCCAAAGCATCTGATCTGTCCGGTATCTCTCCTTCCTGGGATGCCCCTCGCTAGAAGCCCCGTCATCTCCCACTCGCTTCTCCCCACGACAGCTTCCACCTGGTCCAGCCTCATCATAGCCAGCCTGGAAAGCCCAGTCCCCTCCACCCTGGTCCTCTGGCTTCCATTCTCGCCCCCTCCCAGAAGGAGCCACCAGAGGGCGCGTGTGAGCACCTGAGTCAGGTCCAGTCCTTCCTCTAACTACAACCCTCCGTGGCTCCCACCTTCCTCTGGGTCAAAGCCTAAGTCCTCCCAGTGACCCAACAGGCTCTGCACGACTTGTCCCGTCCCCTCCCTGCACTCCCCTCCTCTCTCTCTCCCCCTCGCTCTCCCCCTCGCTCATTCTGCTTCAGTCACACAGGCCTCCTCGCTGTCCCCAGCAATACCTGTCCCCAATGAACAGAGTCCTGTTGACTCGCAGGACTCGCTGGATGTTGAGGTCTTCAGCACCTTCTGCGGGGGCGAGGCGTCCGGGTCCGCTGCCCACAAACACGGGATAGTGGTTCAGGTCTGAGGGAGGGGGTGGAGAGGGGTGTGAGCAAGGGCTGGGGGTGAAGAGAGGCTGGCCCGAGGTCATGCCCCTTCTAGGGGTGGCTCCTGAACTGGTTGAGTCCCCCAGTGGGGGCAGCAGACCCAACTGGGAACCCAGACACTCCCACGGGACTCCACCCCCCCCCCGCAAGACACCCCCAGACTCACAGTCCCTGGGGGCCACGCTGAGCGGCGGCGGCTCCTCAGGAAAGAGGCCGTGGGCGCCCCCCAGTAGCAGCAGCAGAAGTAGCAGGGCCGGGCGGGGAGGGGACGCTCGCGGGGTCTGCATGGCGAGGGCGAGGCGACAGGAGGTGACGCCTGCGGGTGAGGGGCGGCGAGGTGAGAGGCCTGCAGTCCGGCTCGCGGCCACAAGAGGGCGCGCGAGAGCCTCAGCCGCTCCTTCAAATCCCAGAAAAATTGCCCCCGGGGATAATAATTAATAATAACAATAATGGCAATAATAATAATAATGCACAGCACTGATTTAATTATCAGAACAGCTTTATGGTCACGTGTGCGTGAAAGCCCAGGAAACGACTTCAAACAAAAATGCATTCGGTAATTAAAAACTAATAATAATAATTATAATAGATACGAATATCCTAAAACACATATTTAAAAACGCAATCTCAAAATACACGCATAAAAATCCTTAGAATTAAAACACAAAAATATTAAACTCAAAGGCAAAAAAAAAAAAAAAAGAGTCAAAGACATTTAGAATTTTATAAGCCACAAGCTGGCTGTGTGCTGTGGCTCACGCCTGTAATCCCAACACTTTGGGAGGCCGAGGTGGGAGGATCTCCCGAGGTCAGGAGTTCCAGACCAGCCTGCCTAACATAGCGAAACCCCGTCTCTAGAAAAAAAATACAAAAATTAGCCTGTCATGGTGACATATGCCTGTAATCCCTGCTACTGGGGAGCTGAGGCAGGAGAATCCCTTGAACCCAGGAGGTGGAGGTTGCAGTGAGCCAAGATCGCACCATTGCATTCCAGCCTGGGCAACAGAGCAAGACTCCATCAAAAAAAAAAAAAAAAAAGCCACAAGCTGGGTATGACAGTACTACATAACTACAGAATCACAGAATATTCCCCATGCCAAGGGGCTCTGCGAACCTGGGAGGTCTGACCTCCTTCTCAAGTCCAGCCTTTTCATTCTCTGCTTGCATACCTCCATGACAGGCGCCTCACTACCTCTCAAGTGGGCCTGCTTCTCACTCCCATTCCAGGTAATTTTGCAGAAACTTCTAGGTGTGTGGAGTGGAGGCCCCCTCCCACCCAGGTAATGACACAGAAGCAGAATTCAACCTCTGAGCCCCCGCCCTCCATGCCTGAAGGTCTCAGTTCAGGGCACCCCCTACCAGAAAGGGGTACAGTCCAGGTCCCGGAGCCCCGAATGAGGAGCTCAGCAGCCTCGTCCTTCTGGGAAGTACTGGGCAAGCTCCGTGCCCATTTCCCTGTCTGAGCAGCAGGGGTATCCCCCAGCCCTGCCCTGGCCTTGTGGCTCAGGGATTCTGAGCCCCCGGAGGTGAAGGTGATTCGATCGGCCCTGGAGTGCCTGCCTCCTCCAAAAACAGGAAGACCTTGCATAGAGCGGCAGGGTTTCCTCTCCACGACCCTGAGCTTCCAGGATTTGTGACTCAGCGAACACCCGGATTCCACGTGTGTTCAGGGCACGGCCCTGTTTCCTTCAGAGTTTCCTTCCCTGGCTCCTCCCCTACTCTACAGCCTCCTGTGGCTCCCAGGGACCCTGAGTCCAGGCCCCAGCCTCTCCCTGGGATTCAAGGCCCCTGACCTCAGACTCCTCTTTGGCCTCCCCTCCCCTCATGTCACGGGCTCTTCAAGCCCCTACCCCAGAACCTACCGAAGAGCCATGTCTGCCCTGTGTCTTTTAAAAAAAAATGGCGGCCGGACGCGGTGGCTCACGCCTGTAATCCCAGCACTTTGGGAGGCCGAGACGGGCGGATCACGAGGTCAGAAGATCGAGACCATCCTGGCTAACACGGTGAAACCCCGTCTCTACTAAAAAAATACAAAAAACTAGCCGGGCGAGGTGGCGGGCGCCTGTGATCCCAGCTACTCGGGAGGCTGAGGCAGGAGAATGGCGTAAACCCGGGAGGCGGAGCTTGCAGTGAGCTGAGATCCGGCCACTGCACTCCAGCCTGGGCGACAGAGCAAGACTCCGTCTCAAAAAAAAAAAAAAAAAAAATTAATTAATTAATTAAATTGAAAAATAAAATTTTTAAAAATGGCTAAAATACATATAAAAGTCCTCTTAACCATTTTCATTTAATTATTATTATTATTATTGTTATTTGAGACAGAGTCTTGCTCTGTCACCCAGGCTGGAGTGCAGTGGTGCCATCTCGGCTCACTGTAGCCTCTGCCTCCCGGGTTCAAGCAATTCTCACGCCTCAGCCTCCCGAGTAGCGGGGATCACAAGCGCCCGCCACCACGCCCGGCTAATTTTTGTATTTTTAGTAGAGACGGCGTTTTGCCATATTGGCCAGGCTGGTCTTGAACTCCTGACCTCAGGTGATCCACCCACCTCGGCCTCCCAAAGTGCTGGGATTACAGTTGTGAGCCACCGCACCCGGCCGCCCTTAACCGTTTTTAAGTACACGCAGTTCACTGGAATTAAGAACATCCACACAATTGTGCAACCATCACCACCAGCATCTCCAGAACTTTCTCAGCTTCCCAAACTGAAATTCTGTCCCCATGAAACACTCACTCCTCACCCCCTCCCCACCCCCTGGCACCTCCCATGCTACTGTCTCTGTGAACCTGATGACTCTTGGGACTTCCTAGAAGTGGAATCACACAGTGTTTGTCCTTCCGTGTCTGGCTTCTCTCACTGAGCGTGATTGCCTCAAGATGCATCCACAATGTGAACTGTGTCAGGGTTTCCTTCCCTTTTTTTTTTTTTTTTTTGAGACAGAGCCTTGCTCTGTCTCCGAGGCCGGAGTGCGGTGGCACGATCTCGGCTTACTGCAACCCCCACCTCCCAGGTTCAAGCAATTCTCCTTTCTCAGCCTCCCAGGTAGCTGGGACTCCAGGTGCACGCCACTATGCCTGGCTAATTTTTTTTTTTTTTTGCATTTTTAGTACACACAGGGTTTCACCATGTTGGTCAGGCTGGTCTTGAACTCTTGACCTCAGGCAATCCACCCACCTTGGCCTCCCAAAGTGCTGGGATTACAGGTGTGAGCCACCATGCCCACCCGCCTTCATTCTTGTTTTTTTGAGATGGAGTCTCGCTCTGTCACCCAGGCTGGAGTGCAGTGGCATGATCTTGGTTCACTGCAATCTCTGCCTCCCAGGTTCAAGAGATCCTCCCGCCTCAGCCTCCCGAGTACCTGAGACCACAGGCACGTGCCACCATGCCCAGCTAATTTTTGTATTTTTAGTACAGACGGAGTTTCACCATGTTGGCCAGGCTGGTGTCGAACTTCTGACCGCAGGTGATCCACCCGCCCTGGCCTCCCAAAGTGTGAGGATTACAGGTATGAGCCACCACACCTGGCCACCTTCTGGTTTTTTGACAGTAACCATCCTAACGGGTGTGACATGGTGTGCCTTTCATCCTGTGTTTTATCAGAATAATATTTAATTCTAGAAACTGTTTCTTTAAACATTGTTTTAAGAGACACGGTCTGGCTCTGTCGTCCAGGCTGGAGTACAGTAGCACAATCACCACTCACGACAGCCTTGAACTTCCGGGCTCAAGTGATCCTCCTGCCTCAACCTCCCAAGGAGCTGGGACCATAGGTGTGCACCACCATGCCTGGCTTTTTTTTTGCAGGGGGCGGGGAGCGGGGGGAGGTGGACAGAGTCTTGCTCTGTCGCCCAGGCTGGGGTACAATGGTGTGATCTTGGCTCACTGCAACCTCTACCTCCCAGGTTCAAGCGATTCTCGTGTCTCAGCCTCCTGAGAACCTGGAATTACAGGTGCACACTGCCACGCCCAGTTAATTTTTGTATTAATTTTGTAAAACTTTGGGAGGCCAAGGCAAGAGGATCGCTGGAGCTAACGAGTTTGAGACCAGCCTGGGCAATACAGCAAGACAACCCCCCACAATCTCTACAGAATAAAAGATTAACCAGGCGTGGTGGCACATGCCTGTTGTCCCAGCTACTTGCAAGGCTGAAGCAGGAGGATCGCTTGAGCCCAGGAGTTCAAGAATGCAATGAGTTATGACTGGGCCACTGTACTCCAGTCTGAGCGACCAAGTGAGATCCTGTCTCAAAATTAACATAACATAACATAACATAACATAACATAACATAACATAACATAAAAACAACAACAAAAAAAACTAGCAAACACAGAGCACTTGCTAGGTGCCAGGCACTATCATAAGTACTTAAATTAACTCATTTAATCTTTATAACACTCCCAAGGGGTGAGTGCTCTTTTTTTTTTTTTTTTTTGAGACAGAGTCTTGCTCTGTCACCCAGGCTGGAGTGCAATGGCGTGATCTCGGCTCACTGCAACCTCGGCTTCCTGGGTTCAAGCAATTCTCACGCCTCAGCCTCCCGAGTAGCGGGGATCACAAGCGCCCGCCACCACGCCCGGCTAATTTTTGTATTTTTAGTAGAGACGGCGTTTTGCCATATTGGCCAGGCTGGTCTTGAACTCCTGACCTCAGGTGATCCACCCACCTCGGCCTCCCAAAGTGCTGGGATTACAGTTGTGAGCCACCGCACCCAGCCGCCCTTAACCGTTTTTAAGTACACGCAGTTCACTGGCATTAAGAACATCCACACAATTGTGCAACCATCACCACCAGCATCTCCAGAACTTTCTCAGCTTCCCAAACTGAAATTCTGTCCCCGTGAAACACTCACTCCTCACCCCCTCCCCACCCCCTGGCACCTCCCATGCTACTGTCTCTGTGAACCTGATGACTCTTGGGACTTCCTAGAAGTGGAATCACACAGTGTTTGTCCTTCCGTGTCTGGCTTCTCTCACTGAGCGTGATTGCCTCAAGATGCATCCACACTGTGAACAGTGTCAGGGTTTCCTTCCCCCTTTTTTTTTTTTTTTTTGAGACAGAGCCTTGCTCTGTCTCCGAGGCCGGAGTGCGGTGGCACGATCTCGGCTCACTGCAACCCCCACCTCCCGGGTTCAAGTGATTCTCCTTTCTCAGCCTCCCAGGTAGCTGGGACTCCAGATGCAGGCCACTACGCCCGGCTAATTTTTTTTTTTTTTGCATTTTTAGTACACACAGGGTTTCACCATGTTGGTCAGGCTGCTCTGGAACTCCTGACCTCAGGCAATCCACCCACCTCGGCCTCCCAAAGTGCTGGGATTACAGGTGTGAGCCACCATGCCCAGCCACCTTCATTCTTATTTTTTTGAGATGGAATCTCGGTCTGTCACCCAGGCTGGAGTGCAGTGGCATGGTCTTGGTTCACCGCAATCTGTGCCACCCGGGTTCAAGCGATCCTCCCGCCTCAGCCTCCCGAGTACCTGAGACCACAGGCACGTGCCACCACACCCAGCTGATTTTCTTTTTTTTTTTTTTTTTGAGACAGAGTCTTGCTCTGTCGCCCAGGCTGGAGTGCAGTGGCCGGATCTCAGCTCACTGCAAGCTCTGCCTCCTGGGTTTATGCCATTCTCCTGCCTCAGCCTCCCGAGTAGCTGGGACTACAGGCGCCTGCCACTTCGCCCGGCTAGTTTTTTGTATTTTTTAGTAGAGACGGGGTTTCACCATGTTAGACAGGATGGTCTCGATCTCCTGACCTCGTGATCCGCCCGTCTCGGCCTCCCAAAGTGCTGGGATTACAGGCTTGAGCCACCGCGCCCGGCCTGATTTTTGTATTTTTAGTACAGACGGGGTTTCACCATGCTGGCCAGGCTGGTGTTGAACTCCTGACCTCAGGTGATCCACCCGCCTTGGCCTCCCAAAGTGCGAGGATTATAGGTATGAGTCACCACGCCCAACTACCTTCAGGTTTTTTGACAGTAGCCATCCTAATAGGTGTGACATGGTGTGCCTTTCATCCTGTGTGGTTTTGTTTTTGAGACGGAGTCTCACTCTGTCGCCCAGGCTGGAGTGCAGTGGCGCGATCTCGGTTTGCTGCAAGCTCCGCCTCCCAGGTTCACGCCATTCTCCTGCCTCAGTCTCCCGAGTAGCTGGGACTACAGGCGGCCGCCACCACCACGCCCGGCTAGTTTTTGTATTTTTTAGTAGAGATGGGGTTTCACCGTGTTAGCCAGGATGGTCTCCTGACCTTGTGATCCGCCCGCCTCGGCCACCCAAAGTGCTTGGATTACAGGTGTGAGGCACCGCGCCCGGCCTCATGTGTTTTATCAGAATAATATATAACTCTAGAAACTATTTCTTTAAACTATTCTTTAAACATTGTTTCAAGAGACAGGGTCTGGCTCTGTCGCCCAGGCTGGAGTACAGTGGCACAATCACCACCCACTGCAGCCTTGAGCTCCCGGACTCAAGCGATCCTCCTGCCTCAGCCTCTCGAGTAGCTGGGACCACAGGTGTGCACCACCATGCCCGGCTTTTCTTTTTTTTGGTGGTGGTGGGGGAGGGGCGAAGACAGAGTCTCACTCTGTGGCCCAGGCTGGAGTGCAGTGGCTCACTATCAGCTCACTGCAACCTCCACCTCCCAGGTTCAAGCAATTCTTGTGTCTCAGCCTCCCAAGAAGCTAGGATTACCGGTGCGCACTGCCACACCCAGTTAATTTTTGTATTAATTTTGTAAAACACTTTGGGAGGCCAAAGCAAGAGGATTGCTTGAGCTCATGAGTTTGAGACTAGCCTGGGCAACATAGTGAGACACCCTCCCACAATTTCTACAGAAAATAAAAAATGAACCAGGCGTGTGAGCACATGCCTGTTAGTCCCAGCTGCTTTCAAGGCTGAAGCAGGAGGATCGCTCGAGCCCAGGAGTTCAAGAATGCAATGAGTTATGATTGGGCCACTGTACTCCAGTCTGGGAGAACAAGTGAGACCCTGTCTCAAAAAAATAAAGTAACAACAACAACAAAACACCTAGCAAACACAAAGCACTTGCTGGGTGCCAGGCACTGTCTTTTTTTTTTTTTTTTTTGAGACAGAGTCTCGCTCTGTCACCCAAGCTGGAGTGCACTGGCCGGATCTCAGCTCACTGCAAGCTCCGCCTCCCGGGTTCACGCCATTCTCCTGCCTCAGCCTCCCGAGTAGCTGGGACTACAGGCGCCCGCCACTTCGCCTGGCTAGTTTTTTGTATTTTTTAGTAGAGACGGGGTTTCACCGTGTTAGCCAGGATGGTCTCGATCTCCTGACCTTGTGATCCGCCCGCCTCAGCCTCCCAAAGTGCTGGGATTACAGGTTTGAGCCACCGCGCCCGGCCTCAGGCACTGTCTTAAGTACTTAAGTCATTTAATCTTCACATCACCCCCAAGGAGTGAGTGCTTTTTTTCTTTTTTTGGAGACTAGTCTCGCTCTGTCGCCCATGCTGGAGTACAGTGGTGCGATCTCGGCTCACTGCAACCTCGGCTTCCCGGGTTCAAGCAATTCTCCTGCCTCAGCCTCCTGAGTAGCTGGGATTGCAGGTATGCACCACCACACCCAGCTAATTTTTGTATTTTTAGTAGTGACGGAGTTTCACCATGTTGCCTAGGCTGGTTTCGAACTCTTGGCCTCAAGTGATCCACCCTCCTCAGCCTCCTCTCAAGTGCTGGGATTACAGGCGTGACCCACCGCGCCCAGCCTGGTAAATTCTCTTAATAGGCTCCTTATACAGATAGAAACTGAGGCATAGAAAGGTAGTCATTTGCCCAAAGTCAGGGATCAGCGGAGCCCACATTAGATCCTGCTCAATTTTCCTTTTTTTGATAACACACAAAGGAACCCCAAATATTCATTGTGGGGAGTCCAGGCCACTTCACAACGAACCCCATCTACCTGGCCTCAGTTTACCCCCTCAATCTGGGGTTACCCAAAGCCTGTGCACCTCCCGCTACCCCCAAGGCCATCTGCTTCTCTCCATGAAACTCGAGGAGCCTCTGCCAGCAGTCGCTCGGCGCCTGCCTGCCCGGAAGCGGCCCCACCACCTGCCACGCTGTGGCTGCCGGACACCTGGTCACAGGGAGCCACGGGGCTGCCGGTGGTGTGCAGGGTTCTCCGGGGCACCCGTGCACCCACACGTCTGCGTGCCCCAGGGGTTGGGGGACTCCTGCCTGCAACCCTGGGGACTTGCATGTACGCTGTGGGGGAGCGTTGTTGCGGGAGAGCGGCCAGAAAGCAACAGCTCCCTCCCGGAGGCCCCCGGCTGTCACTCCAGCTCTGCAAACACGAGCCCACTGTGCAGATGTGGAAACTGAGGCTCGGGGATGGAAATGTCCTCGGGGACCCCCTAGTTCAGCTCCTCTTCCTAGGAGCTCTGTCCTCTGGCGGCCCCCCGTGCCCCACACTCGCCAGCCTCACTCCCAAGTTTCTGTCCCGCCCTGCACCCACCCTCCTCAACCGCCACCTCTCCGTCTCTCTTTTCCCTCCACTCACGCCCCTCTTGGGCGGCCCTGTCCACTCCTGGGGCTCTAAACCCTGTCTATACCTGATGACACCCACAGTCCTGACTCTAGCTGGGCCTCCTCCAGCTCCGGATTCGGGGTACAGCTGCCCCTCAGCCGCTCCAGGCACAGGACTCATGAAGTCTCACCCTGAGCCACGCTGGGCGCGACCCCAGAACCACACCGCCCCAGCTACTGCCGCCCCGTCACGGGTCTGAATTTCCTGGGGGACCTCTCACCCCACCTTCTCTCCTCCAGGCCAGCGTGTCTGGGCTGTTCTTGGCCCCCGAGGCTTCGGTGTAAAGTTTAGGATCCGGCTGTGAGTTCGAAGACAAACAAATAAAACAAAAACCCTAACGGGGTTCTCGCTGGAGTGGCGCTGAGGTTACCGATCCAATCGGGGTCAATGGATGGTCGATGTCCCTCGCCCTCGGCCCCACTTCTCCTGCGTCCTCCGTCTCAGCGGATGGCTTAGGCCACACCTGGAGCTCATCTCGACTTCCCGGCTACACCCCACTCCACCAGCCTCACAGCCAGCATCAGCCACTCCTGAGGCCTCTGCCTTCGAGTTTATGCAGAACTCTCACCGCTTCCCGTCCATACCGTGGCCACTCACATCCCCGCCTGCCTGGCCCAGCCCAGCCCAGTTCCCTCTTGCTCTCGTCCCCAGGCTGTCCTTCCCAAAGCAGCCACCAGAGGACGCCTCTGAGCACATGAGTCAGGTCCCGTCCCTCCTCTGCCCTTACCCCTCCATGGCTCCCATCTGCCTCAGGGTGAAAGCCGGAGTCTTCCCTGCAGCCCACAAGGCACTGTACGACCTGCCCCATCCCCTGTCTACCCTCTCCTCCTTGCTCTCTCCCACTCCTCACTTGACTCTAGCCACATGGGCCTCCTTGCTGTTCCTCCAATAGGCCAGGCATGGTCCTGCCCTAGGGCCTTTGCCCAGGCTGTGCCCTCTGCCAGGAGCACTCTTCCCAAAGATACACACACAACTCACTTCCTCACTTCAGGTCATCTAAGACAGGCTCCCCCTACACCTTCCTGGAACCCAGACGTCTCTGCCCTCCCCACGTTATGCCCTCCTCTCCTCCCCCATCACACTCAGGCTGCTGGGAGTGTGGGTCTCGGAACAGCAGCATGGCCACCACTGTCAGAAATCCAGAATCCCGGCCGGGCGCGGTGGCTCAAGCCTGTAATCCCAGCACTTTGGGAGGCCGAGACAGGCGGATCACGAGGTCAGGAGATGGAGACCATCCTGGCTAACACGGTGAAACCCCGTCTCTACTAAAAAATACAAAAAGCTAGCCGGGCGAGGTGGCGGGCGTCTGTAGTCCCAGCTACTCGGGAGGCTGAGGCAGGAGAATGGCGTGAACCCGGGAGGCGGAACTTGCAGTGAGCTGAGATCCGGCCACTGCACTCCAGCCTGGGCGACAGAGCAAGACTCCGTCTCAAAAAAAAAAAAAAAAAAAAAAAAAAAAAAAAGAAATCCAGAATCCCGGGCCCAGGCCCGCTCACCCAGGCCTGCACCTAATCAAGATCCTGCAGGGATCCACGTGCATCACAAACTCTGAGAAGTGCAGCTTCATGTGTGAATTCCACAAATAAAATAGTCACCTGGGGCCGGGCACGGTGGTTCACACCTGTAATCCCAGCACTTTGGGAGGCCGAGGCAGGTGGATCACAAGGTCAGGAGTTTGAGACCAGCCTGGTCAATAGTGTGAAACCCAGTCTCCACTAAAAATACAATAATTAGGCCGGGCGCGGTGGCTCAAGCCTGTAATCCCAGCACTTTGGGAGGCCAAGACGGGTGGATCATGAGGTCAGGAGATCGAGACCATCCTGGCTAACACGGTGAAACCCCGTCTCTACTAAAAATACAAAAACTAGCCGGGCGAGGTGGCGGGCGCCTATAGTCCCAGCTACTCGGGAGGCTAAGGCAGGAGAATGGCGTAAACCCGGGAGGCGGAGCTTGCAATGAGCTGAGATCTGGCCACTGCACTCCAGTCCGGGCGACAGAGCGAGACTCCGCCTCAAAAAAAAAAAAACAAAAAAAAAACAATAATTAGCTGGGCGTGGTGGCGCACACCTATAGCCCCAGCTACTCGGGAGGCTGAGGCAGGAGGAATCGCTTGAACCTGGGAGGCAGAGGTTGCAGTGAACCGAGATTGCACCACCGCACTCCAGCCTGGGCGACACAGCAAAAGTACGCCTCAAAAAAATAATAATAATCAAACAACAATAATAAATAAATAAAACAATCGCCCCCTATGGGACTGTTCAGAGCCCATCTACCTCTGCACCGGAAGCCCCTTGAGGCAGGGCAGGTGTGTCCTGGCCAATGACCTCTGCCCCCAAGGTCCAGCACACCACTGGGACTCAATAATTGCTGGCTGGGCCGGGTGTGATGTCTCATGCCTACAATCCCAGAGCTTTGGGAGGCCAAGGCGGGAGGATCACTTGAGCTCAGGAGTTTCAGACCAGCCTGGGCAACATAGAAAGACCCCATCTCGGCCGGGCGCGGTGGCTCAAGCCTGTAATCCCAGCACTTTGGGAGGCCGAGACGGGCAGATCACAAGGTCGGGAAATCGAGACCATCCTGGCTAACAGGGTGAAACCCCGTCTCTACTAAAAAATACAAAAAAACTAGCCGGGCGAGGTGGCGGGCGCCTGTAGTCCCAGCTACTCGGGAGGCTGAGGCAGGAGAATGGTGTAAACCCGGGAGGCGGAGCTTGCAGTGAGCTGATATCCGGCCACTGCACTCCAGCCTGGGTGACAGAGCGAGACTCCGTCTCAAAAAAAAAAAAAAAGAAAGAAAAAAAAAGACCCCATCTCTACAAAAAATGCAAAAATTAGCTGGGTGGTGATGTGTGCCTGTGGTCCCAGCTACTTGGGAGGCTGAGGTGGGAGGATCGCCTGAGCCCAGGAGGTTGAGGCTGCAGAGAGCTGAGATTGTGCCACTGCATTCTGAGTGGCACAGCAAGACCTTGTCTCAAATAAAATAAAATAAAAATAATTGCTTGCTGGGGCCGGGCATGGTGACTCACGCCTGTAATCCCAGCACGTTGGGAGGCTGAGGTGGGTGGATCACCTGAGGTCGGGAGTTTGAGACCAGCCTGGCCAACATGGAGAAACCCCGTCTCTACTAAAAATACAAAAATTAGCCAGGCGTGGTGGTGCGTGCCTGTCATCCCAGCTACTCAGGATACTAAGGCAGGAGAATCGCTTGCACTGTGAGGCGGAGGTTGCCGTGAGCCGAGATCGCACCATTGCACAATCGCGGGAACCCGGGAGGCGGAGGTTGCAGTGAGCCAAGATTGTGTCATTGCCTGGGTAACAGAGTGAGACTCTGTCTCAAAAAAAAAAAAAAAAAACGAATAAAAAAAAAAGACCCCAGTGAACCAGGGACACCATCAATAAGCCATCCTGCCCCGCCCTGCTCAGCCCAATCTCACCGGCTGGTTGGGGAAACTGAGACCCAGACAGACAACATCCGCAGCTGAAGAAGTCCTAGAAGGGCGGGGCGCGGTGGTTCAAGCCTGTAATCCCAGCTCTTTGGGAGGCTGAGACGGGTGGATCACGAGGTCAGGAGATCGAGACCATCCTGGCTAACATGGTAAAACCCCGTCTCTACTAAAAAAAAACAAAAAATTAGCCGGGTGAGGTGGCGGGCGCCTGTAGTCCCAGCTACTCGGTAGTCTGAGGCAGGAGAATGGTGTACACCCGGGAGGCGGAGCTTGCAGTGAGCTGAGATCCGGCCACTGCACTCCAGCCTAGGCAACACAGCAAGACTCCGTCTCAAAAAAAAAAAAAAAGAAGTCCCAGAAGAAGAGCTTTGGCTCCAGAACCATACAGCCCAGGTTCAAACCCCGGCTCTGCCTCAGCTGTTTGACTGCAGACAGTCACTTCCCTTCTCCAGGCTTCAGTTTCCCCATCTACACACTGTGGGTGATTTAAAATTCAACCCTAAATCACCTCCATGAGGAAGAAAGAGTGTAATAATCTGAACCAATACACAGCAGGTGAAATATGTTTCTTTCATCTTTTTTGTTTCCTGATAGCTGGTCTGTAGCTAAAATTCTTTTTTTTGAGACGGAGTCTCATTGTTTTTGCCCAGGCTAGAGTGCACTGGGTTCACTCAACCTCATTCCATCTCAGCTCACTGCAACCTCCGCCTCCCGGGTTCAAGCGATTCTCCTGCCTCAGCCTCCCGAGTAGCTGGGATTACAGGCGACTGCCACCATACCTGGCTAATTTTTTTGTATTTTTAGTAGAGACGGGGGTTGCGCCATGTTGGCTAGACTGGTCTTGAACTCCTGTCCTCAGGTGATCCGCCTGCCTCGGCCTCCCAAAATGCTGGGATGACAAGCGTGAGTCACCGCACCAGGGCCTTTTTTTTTTTTTGCCTGAGCAGGGAAGTTCTACTTTCAATCTACTTTGAATCCTTCTTGCTTCCACAAGCTAGCTTGGTCCCTGGCTCTGTCCCAGGGGGCATTCCTAGCCTGGGTATTGAGCTGTCCTTCAAGGACAATGCCCACCCTCCTCTCTGACCCCGGCACCACCACCAAGCCATCCCTTTACTGTGTATTCCAAGCTCAGCTCTGACCCAGCCACTCCCCTGCTCAAAGGCCTACCATGGCTCCCCAGTGCCCCACAGAAGAAGAACCAATTTTTTTATATCTCAGTGTTCAAGGACACCTCCCGTCCCTGGGAATGACTTGAATCTTCTTCTTGCTGTCACCTACTATCAGGCATTTCCAGCCCCTTCCTGCACACCTTGGCTCAGGCTGTCCCCACTGCTGGGGAACCTTTTTTAGCCTTCTCAAGGCCCAGCTGCCCTCCCAACCAGTCAGACATAGTAACCTCACTCTCTGTCCTCCAAGCCCTACAGCTGACTCCTGCTCACCAGTCAAGGCCATGCATGCGTGTCCCCCGCTCCAGGATGCCTTCTCTGACTGCCCTGACTCGGCCTCAATTTCCCTGGGTTCCCCCAGTCACAACCACCCTGCCTTCGTCTTCACTCAACCGTCAACCTGGAAGCAACTGCGTCCAGCTCTGGCTCCCTGTACCCCAAACTGGAAGTCATTCACTGACTCATTGGATTAGTAATTATCAGGCACCACCTGTATACCAGACACGTGCTCCGGGCATGGGGACACAGCCATGACCGAGACAGCTACAAAAGCCCTACCCTTATGGGGCTCCCAGCCCCGTGGGGGAGACGGGGGTACACTGCACACATTAACCAACGTCGGAACTCAATAGCTTCTGACTATAATAAGCATGACCATAAAAACATGAGGAATGATTAGAGCAGGGGACATCTGAGCGGAGGCCTGAAGGTCAAAGGGGAGACCTCGTGACAAGGTGAGGAAGGCGCTCCAAGGGGAAGGAACTGCAGAGGAAACAGCATGGAGACTGGGACCACTAGAGGAAGAGATACAAGGTCGAGGTGGACGGGGAGGCTGGCACGTCACAGAAAGGACTCCTGGGACTCTCTCCCTTCACTAGACATGACACTCAGCCTCATTTCTTGTTTGTTTCCAAGGTCAGGGTCTTGGTCTGTTGCTCAGGCTGAGTACAGTGGTACTATCATAGCCCACTGCAGTCTCAACCTCCCTGGCTCAAGCAATCCTCCTGTCTCAGCCTCCCCAGTAAGCTGGGATCATAGGTGTGCGTCACCATCCCCAGCCCATTTTTGTACTTTTTGTAGAGATGGGGTTTCGCTATGTTGGCCAGGCTGGTCTCAAACTCTTGGCCTCAAGCCATCCTGCCACTCCGGCCTCCCAAACTGCTGGGATTACAGGCGTGAGCCACTGTGCCCAGCCAGTCTCTCTTTTTTTCTTGTCCATAAAATAAAGACACCAGCTCAGGGCCTGGCACACAAGCATTCACTTTAGGTTAAATGACCTTGCTGTGTGACCTTAGGCCAGCTACACGCCCTCTCTGGGCGTCTCTGTTCCAAGATAAAAGACAGTGATCCCAGGCAGGCTTGGAGCCTCCATTTCTCCATCTGCCACAGCACAAGGGACGGGGGTGGGATGTCTGTCTCCAGTTCCATACAAGGAGCTCCCTATCGTCCCGGCTGCCCCAGTATTCTGGCTCCGGGGCCAGCGTCCCCGGGGGGATCGAGTAACCTGGTCCCGGCAACGGGGCCCCAGGGCCGTCCAGGTCTGGTTACGGGCTCTGCTTACAGCTGCCCCTCCAGCTGCTTCGGTCGCCCCCATCACAGCCCAGCCAGGCTCTGGGGCTGTCTAGGAACTTGGCAGGAAGGCTGGAGGGAGTCCCTAGGGCCTGGGCATGAGGGGTGGGGCAGAAGAGAGAGGCCCCCATGCCCCCCATCCTACTGGATGTCGGTTAACTCATCTCTGCCCAGCCTGGGAGGTGGCTTATGAGCCTCCCCTCCACTTTTATTTTTTTCTGAGACAGAGTCTCCCTGTGTCACCCAGGCTAGAGTGCAGTGGCACAACCTAGGCTCACTGCAACCTCCGCCTTCCAGTTCCAAGCGATTCTCCTGCCTCAGCCTCCTGAGTAGCTGGAATTACAGATGCATGCCACCACACCTGGCTAATTTTTGTATTTTTAGTGGAGATGGGGGTTTCACCAAGTTGGCCAGGCTGGTCTCGAACTCCTGACCTCGTGATCTGCCCGCCTCGGCCTCCTAAAGTGCTGGGATTACAGGTGTGAGCCACCGCACCTGGCCTAAGCCACTGTCCCGGCCTCCCCTCCACTCTTGACCTTCCTTACTGAGTCCTCAGTTTCCTCATCAGTGAACCAAGCATGATAACCACCCACATCGGCTTCTCATGAGGGGTAATGAGTAATCGTGATACATGCTTAATTAACTGTTGTGGTGCTGCACTGCCATGGCTTAGAACCCTCCCATCTCTGAGCTTGTTTCCTCCTCTGAAAGATGAGGATAAAAACATTGGCTCCACAGGTGCAGGGTTCTGTCTCAGTTACTGCTGTGACCCCAGTGCCCAGCATGGGGCCTGGCACACAGTAGGTGCTCAACAAATCAGCTGAATGAATGTCCCAGGAAAAGCCCCCACTTATAAAAGAGTTCCAACGAGGCCGGGCGAGGTGGCTCACGCCTGTGATCCCAGTGCTTTGGGAGGCTGAGGCACGAGGCTCCATTGAGGCCAGTTCAAGACTAGCCAGGGCAACACAGCCAGACCCTATCTCTTAAAAAAAAAAAAAAAAGTAATAATTAGCTGAGTGTGGTGCAACATGCTACTTGGGAGGCTGAGGTGGGAGGATCACTAGAGCCCAGGAGGTCAAGGCCTCTGTGATGGCCTCACTGCACTCCAGCCTGGATGACAGAAAGCCCTGACTCAAATAATAATAAGAATGATAATAATAATAATAATAGTTTAAAAATAAAATAGTCGGCCGGGTGCGGTGGCTCATGCCTGTAATCCCGATGCTTTGGGAGGCCGAAGCTGGCAGGTCACCTGAAGTTAGGAGTTCGAGACCAGCCTGGCCAACATGGTGAAATCCCCGTCTCTACTAAAAATACAAAAATTAGGTGGGCATGGTGGTGGGCGCCTGTAATCCCAGCTACTCAGGAGGCTGAGGCAGGAGAATGGCATGAACCCGGGAGGCGGAGGATACAGTGAGTTGAGATCGCACCACTGCACTCCAGCCTGGGCGACAGAGCAAGACTTCATCTCAAATAAATAAATTAATTAATTAAAATAGCTGCAAGAGGCCGGGGGCGGTGGCTCACGCCTGTAATCCTAGCACTTTGGGAGGCCGAGACAGGCGGATCACGAGGTCAGGAGATCGAGACCATCCTGGCTAACACGGTGAAACCCTGTCTCTACTAAAAATACAAAAAATTAGCCGGGCGTGGTAGTGGGCGCCTGTAGTCCCAGCTACTTGGGAGGCTGAGGCAGGAGAATGGCGTGAACCTGGGAGGCGGAGCTTGCAGTGAGCCAGGATTGCGCCACTGCACTCCAGCCTGGGTGACAGCGAGAGTCCGTCTCAAAAAAAAAAAAAATTGTTGCAAGGATGTGTTCATTCCAGACTTCTTAAACACCTACTGTGCACCAATATGGCTGGAGACTCAGCCATGCTCGGGGTTGTGAGTGTCCAGGGCTTGGCACAGAGCCCGGTATGCAGGCAGCACTCAATGTCGAGTGTGTCTTTTGCAGAGGATGGGACTCTACCCTGAGCCGCCTTCCACATTCAACTCATAGCAGGCCAGGAGAGCGGGAATTCAAGAACAGATTTAGGAAGGCTGCACCTGCTATGTGCCATGCTTTTCCCGCATATGAACTCATTTCCTGCCCACATCAACCCTCAGAGACCAGCACGCTCATCCCTGTTTGCAGATGGAAAACCTGAAGCTCAGAGAGGTTAAGCCATTTTGCTGAGGTCACATAGCACATAAGGGTGCCATGGAGGCAAAGGTGATCTTGCTTCTTGCTGACTTTTTTTCGCTTTTCTTTCTTTTTTTTTTTTTTTTTTTGAGACAGGGTCTCTGTCACCCAGGCTGGAGTGCAGTGGCGTGATCTCGGCTCACTGCAACCTTGACCTCCCAGGCTCAACCAATCCTCCTGCCTCAACCTCCTGAGTAGCTAGGACTACAGGTGTGCACCACCACACCCAGCTAATTTTTTGTAGAGAGGGGGTATGATACCCAGGCTGGTCTTGAACTCTTGGGCTCAAACGATTCTCCTGCCTCAGCCTCTCAAAGTGTTGGGATTAAAGGTGTGAGCCACTGTGTGAGGCCACCTCTTGCTGACATTTACCAAGTGGTCACAATGCACTCCCTGCCCATGATGGTGGCACACCCTACATTTTTTTTTTTTTTTTTTTTGAGACGGAGTCTCGCTCTGTTGCCCAGGCTGGAGTGCAGTGGCCGGATCTCAGCTCACTGCAAGCTCCGCCTCCCAGGTTTACGCCATTCTCCTGCCTCAGCCTCCCGAGTAGCTGGGACTACAGGCGCCCGCCACCACGCCCGGCTAGTTTTTTGTATTTTTTTTAGTAGAGATGGGGTTTCACTGTGTTAGCCAGGATGGTCTCGATCTCCTGACCTCGTGATCCGCCCGTCTCGGCCTCCCAAAGTGCTGGGATTACAGGCTTGAGCCACCGCGCCCGGCCGATTTTTTTTTTTTTTTTTTTTTTTTTTTTTTTGAGACAGAGTCTTGCTCTGTCACCCAGGCTGGAGTGCAGTGGTACGATCTAGGTTCACTGCAACCTCCTCCTCCCAGTTCAAGCGATTCTCCTGCCACAGCCTCCCAAGTAGCTGGGATTACAGGCACGCGCCACCATGCCCAGCTAATTTTTGTATTGTTAGTAGAGACGGGGTTTCACCATGTTGGTCAGGCTGGTCTCGAACTCCTGACCTCCAGTGATCCACCTGCCTCGGCCTTCCAAAGTGTTAGGATTACAAGCGTGAGCCACCGCTTCTGGCCAGCTGAAGTATTTCACAGATAGGCAAGCAGAGACCCAGAGAGAGGCTGTCCCTGTCCCCAGGCCACTCGGGAAGTCAGGGTGTGGGAGCCCAGGTAGAACCTCCAGTGGGGACACGGATACGTCTCTGGGGCTGCTGGGACTCCTCCCCTCTGGGGAGGGGGCTCCTGGGTAATTAATTTTAATCACTGTTTTGAAATTGGGCCACCAGGAGGCAAGTCGGAAACAGCAACTTGTAATTAGGAATGGGTGGCAGGTGGGGGGGTTGCAACGACCAATCAGAGGAAATTAAAGTGTCATTTACACCCAGCGGGTAATTAAAGGGTCCAGGAGGGGCGGCTCGGGGAGGCTGGGGCTTCCAGGGAATCCAGGCTGGGGCTGGGGCGTAGGGCACCCACAGATTCCCAAGCAGGTTTGGGGATGGACAGGTCCTCCCTTCAGACCCGATTTGGAGGAAGTACAGAGCGGTGGGTCCTGAACTTGGGACCCAGTTGTGGGGTTCAGAGGGGAATAAGGCTCTGTTATAGGGACTCCACTTAGGGAGGAAGAAAGAAAGATGGCCCGGCCTTTGGGAGCTTGATCTAGGGGCAGAAGATGAGGAGCCTTTCCCCTCCAACTTGGAGTTCTGGGCGCCCTTCCCCCCATTGCTGAACTCCTCCCCCAGAATTCCTCCAGTCACTACCCCTCCCCTGAGGCCGGGGATCCCCAAGTGGTCGGGACCGGTGTGAGAGGCCTGGAGGGGGTCCCCGCTGAGACATGTGGTGGGGAATGGGGGTGGGGGGGTCTCAGGGAGTGCCAAGTGCTGCTGGGAACGGAAGACCTGGGGAGTGAACTTGAAGAAGACAAAGGAGGGAAATAGGTCCCGGGGAAAGGCCCCAGGGTCAGAGCGGACCACAAGTCCTGGTGAGTCAGGGCTCAGGAATGGTGGAGGGGCTGGCAGAGTGACGTGGGCGCTGGGGGATGGGGCTTGGGAACCGTCAAACTAGAGAACAGCGTTTGAGGGGAAGGGGTTTGCTAGGTCATCTCAGGGAACCTGTCACCCCCCATCTGTGCCTCATTGCTCCCCAGAGCCTGAGGCACTGACCTTCAAAGACGGACGACAGCAAACACTTATGGGGCGCCTACCCCGTGCTCCCCAGCCCTGTCCCTCAGCCCAGCAGGGTAGGTGAGAGGGGCTCTTCTGACGATTCCATAGGTGGGAAAACTCGGGGCCAGGGATGGGCCCAAGGTCGCACAGCCCGGAAATGGCCAAGCTGGGATTTGAACCCAGGCCCAGGAGTCCAGACGCTGCGCTCTTAACCACAGCACTGCCCTGCCCCCCGAGAAAGGAGCTTTCAGCCTCTTCACATCCATCTCAGCAAGTTTTCCCTATCCATCCACTTTTTCCCCCTCTACTGCCCTTGCCTGGCCGGCCCCCATCAATTATTACCAGGACCTGGTCTTCAATTGCAGACTTGCCCCCTGTCTGTCTTTCCCAAAGATGCCACCAGAGGGCACCAAGAGTCATATCCCATCTGTCTTCTTCCTGCAGCACTCCATGGCTCCCACCTCCCTGGGGATGTGTCCTCACTGCAGCCCACGGGGCCCTGCATGACCAGCCCCGTACTCTCCTTGCCCTTCCCTCTTCCTATTCTCCCCTCCGCGCTCTGCTCCAGCCACATGGGCCTCCTTGGTGTTTCTCCAATACTCCAGGTGAAGTCCTGCCCCAGGGCCTTTGCACGGGCCATGCCCTCTGCCTGGAGTGCTGCTTCCCAAGATCTCTGCATGACCAGCTCCTTCTCATCTTCCAGGTCTCAGCTCAAATGTCACCTCCTCAGAGACACCCTCCCCGACAGCCTCAGTGAACACAGCCCCGGCCTTCTCAGTCACTTCCAGGATAATTGTCTTCAGGGCACTGACTATACCTGATTTACCTTGTCACTTTCTCTAGTTAGTGTCTGTGCTCCCCTGCCCCTGCCACCCAGCTGGGAATTCGAGAAGGACCGGACGCAGTAGTCTGCCTTAGTCATTGCTGGGTCCGTGGCACCTGGCACTTAATAGGTGCTCACTAAACATCAGTCCACTTGTTAAATGCAAGCAACGCTCCCACAGCTCCAAATGAGATCATGACCAGAAGCTCCAGTTTCTCCTTTGCAAGGTTGTTCCTTTTTCTGGAGTCAGAAACCCAACAGAACTATATTTGGCATTTTGCCTGCATCCTCTCGTTTAAATGGTCAATCCTAAGGGAGGCAGAATAGCAACCCATTTTACAGATGGGGAAACTGAGGCTCAGAGAGGGGGCATGAGTAAGTGAGAGAAGACACTGATTCAATCTCAAGTCAGTCTGCTCCAAATGCTGCAGCTGCCTCTAAGGGAGATAATTCAGAATTGCTACTTCAACTTCCCCAGGGTCTCTGAGTCCATGGCCTTCAGGGGAGGGAGGCTCTTCTGCAATCATCAGAAAACATATGGCCACCCCCAAGTGAGCTCCTAAACATCCATCATGGCCCTAGCTACAATGCCCCTTCCTGGTACATCTTCCCTGATCCATGAGGCAGGGTACAGCTTTCCCTAGCCCCAGTTGCTCCCTCTGCCCTAGCCCTGAAAACACATAGCACAGGGGGCCAATGCCTGCCCCTGTTTCTCTTTCTCTAGCCTGGAAGCTCCTCCAACTAGACAGCGGAGTTAAGGTTACCTCTTTGGGGTCCTAGCATCACCCAGCATAGGGCACAGCACATGGGGGCCACTGGCAGCATTTGTTGACTGACTGATTGACCTAATTGCCTGGAACCAGGCCCACCTGAGAACCCACAGTCCTCCTCTGGGCTCCCGTATTTGGGGAGTTCCCTCCTAGGTCCGCCCTTGGAAGGCTGGGTTAGCCAGGCCATGGTGCATCCTGGGAAGTGTAGTCTAGAGTGGGCCTTACCTCCCAGTGGGGCCCTGGGGTGGCTACCTTTGGACCCTGGGACCAGATGGAGAAGGGCTATTGAGGGTGGCAAGTAGTGGGGACCCATGTCCCTGCCAAAGAGCCCTAAGGGTGGTCCCCAGCCTCCCAAGTCTCGTACTTTTTCTTTTTCCTTTTTTTTTTCTTTTTGAGACGGAGTCTCACTCTGTCCCCCAGGCTGGAGTGTAGTGGCACGATCTCAGCTCCTCGCAACCTCCGCCTGCTGGGTTCAAGCGATTCTCCTGCCTCAGCCTCTTGAGTAGCTGGGATTACAGGCACCCGCCCCTATGCCTGGCTAATTTTTGTATTTTTAGTAGAGATGGGGTTTCGCCATGTTGGCCAGGCTGATCTTGAACTCCTGATTCGGCCTCCCAAAAGTGATCCTCCTGCCTCGGCCTCCCAAAGCGTTGGGATTACAGGCGTGAGCCACTGCACCTGGCCTCAAGTAACTTTCTTTCTTTCTTTCTTTCTTTTTTTTTTTTTTGAGATGAAGTTTCGCTTTTGTTGCCCAGGCTGAAGTTGCCCAGGCTGGAGTGCAATGGCGTGATCTCGGTTCACTGCAACCTCTGCCTTCCGGGTTCAAGCGATTCTCCTGCCTCAGCCTCCCAAGTAACTGGGATTATAGGCACCCACCACTGCACTCAGTTAATTTTTTTTTTTTTTTTTTGTATTTTTAGTAGAGACGGGGTTTCACTATGTTGGCCAGGCTGGTCTTGAACTCCTGACCTCAGGTTATCTGCCCGCCTCGGCCTCCCAAAGTGCTGGGATTACAGGCATGAGCCACCGTTACTTTCTTACTTGTCCTAATGTCTGCACTTCATCTGGATGTCCCTGGAGGAGAGGTGATGAAGGAAAGAGGACTGTGTGCCTGGGTTTCTGTGGCCACACGCCAGACCCCAGCACCACAGTTCATGATGGTGAGGGTGTCTAGGGTGAAGGGTCTGTTTTGGGATAATTCAGACAGAGGACATGGGGCTGGTGGCTGAGGCCTGAGTCTTCGGCTGCTTTGAGCCTCAGTTTCCCTACTGCTGCTACATGAAGACAGGAACGGAAGAACCGCACCACTATGGCTAAGAGAAAACCACAGCCCAACCAAATCACAGCTGGGTTTTGGAGGAACCACAGCCTGAGGCCCACAGCCCCTGAAACACCTGAGAATCTCAGAACCCTGGTATCTTAAACAGGACAGCAGTTCAGAAAACCCACAGGACCTGGAAATTGAAAAAAAAAAAAAAAAAAACAACAACTAGAAGGTCACTTGGTCCTGACCAATATCAGGATTATTCATCCGGGATTCTGGAAAGACGGCCGTCCAACCCCACTGGCCTGCCTCCCACGAGGGGCAGCTCACCACTCCTTCCAGCAACCCATTTGGTTTCCAAGGAGCCTGTCCCCTTGTAGCTACCCTTCCTCAAGATCTGAAATGTGACCCATGCCCCTCCCCCTGCTCTATAACCTTCCATGGTTCCCTATTGCCCTTGGGATAAAGTTCGCTCCTTGGCTTTGCATTCAAGGCTACTACCTACCTCATGGTCCTCTTAAATAGTCCAGCCACTCAGGGCTCCTCCAACATACCCTGCCTTGCTGTTCCCTCTACCTGCAATGCCTGTCCCCCTCTCCTCCTGGCAGAATCCTTCTCCGCCTTCAAGCCCAGTCCCAGTACTCCCTCTTCTGGGCAGCCTTCCCTGCTCCCACCTGTCCTGACCACTGCCCTGGAAGTTTCTCCCTCCAGCATCTCCCTTTCCAGGCCCACAGGACAGGGCCACGCCCAGGGTCAGCTCGGGACACCTTCCTTCCTGGGAGACAGACGGCGACCAGAGAGATCCTTTAGTCCCTGGGGATCCAGCTCACCTGTCCCGCAGGCTGACGTCATGGTCACCTTTCCAAGGGCAGTTTGATTTCTATCTTCCAGGCCCAGTCCCGGTAACCCCAGCAAACTTCTGCAGCCAGCTCGGTGTGGCCACTGCAGAGGACATGCCACATCTCCAGCCCCTTCTATGCCCATCAGACAGAGGCGAGGACTGAGGTCTCAGCGGGAAAGGCCCCTCCTGGGGGGACTCGATACCTAGGCTTGGAGACAACTCCAAAGCAGAGCAGGCAACACGGACCTGAAGATCCTGTGGGGGCTCAGCCGCAGCGGAATCCGCTGGGGGAACCAGAGGCAAAGTGGGGCAGGCACAGATCAAGACAGTCTCAAGCGACCTCTCTCTGCCTCACCTCCCCCCACTCCAGTCCAAAACCAAAGCACATCTCCTGGGGAGACTGAAGCCCAGAGAAGACTAGGGACCAGCCTGAGGCCACACAGCGAAGCGCCTCCTTGCAAAGCTCCAGGTCTGAACCCTGCATAGCCCAGAGTCAAGGGGAAGAAGGGAGGAGCACAGCTTCAGGGCCACGCTTAATGAGAAGCTGGGATGCAGGAGAGTTCTTGGGTTTCAGCGGCTTCCTCGGGCCTCAGTTTCCCCGCCTGCTGTTGGGAATGGGCCAGTTCAGAACAGACAAGAGGCTGACGCCAGGCTGCCACCTACCCAATATCCGAGGTGTCTCTGTGTGGGTGGCAGTGACTCCCAGACAACTTCCCGTAGAGTTTAAGACCCCCTTCCAGGTGGGTTCCAACTCAGCCTGGGTCCCAGCCATCCCCCTCCACCCACCCGACAACCTGTACTCTCCCTAAGTAGAGTTTAAAGCAATTGGCCAGGTACAGCCTGAAGTCCCGCCCCTGAAAGAAACTGGTCTCCTGGGATGTGGAAAAGGGTTTGCGGGCAAGGTGGATGCCCCCAGGTGTCCTGAATTTTTATTTTGGGGAGGGAGTTTGGACCTTCTGACAAGCTGAAGGAACACAGAAAAACAGACAGAAATGCGATTTTGCACATGGGGCAGAGGCCTCCTTCAGTCACCACAGCCATGAGTCCCTCTCCCCCTCCTCCCTCCTTCAACCCAAACCCAGAACCCCAAAGCCTCAGAGCACCCCAGTAACTCCAAGCACCTATTCCGCTCCAGTCTAGGGGTCAAAGATGACAGCCTCAGGTAGAGGATGTCAAAGACCTCAGCGAGAGAGAGAGGGCCACATGGGGGCGGGGGCGAGGGTCTGCGAATCCCTCCCCCAACCCCAGGACGCCTGCAAAGGCTCCTAGCTCCAGCATTAACCCGGCCGGGGCAGAGCTGGGGGTTCATGACAGTAGCGCCCCCTCTGGGAGGTGCCCCAAACTCGGAGGGCGCCCACAGGCGGAGAGCAGGACAGGAGGGGCACGTGACCCCCGCCTCGGGGACCAATCAGCGCCCGCGGGAGGGGGCCACACTCGGCGCCCCCCACCCATCCCGGCGCGCTTGGAGAGAGACGTTTTCTTTGTCCTTTTGTCAGCTCTTGGGGGGCCCCGAACCCCCAGGCCCCCACTGCGGCGGGGAGCATCCAAACCGGCCGGCCCTCCCCTCCAACACCACTGCGACCCCTGCCTCGCGGCCTGGAGCCGGGACTCGTCCTGTTCTGGGCTGGACAGGAGGCCGGAGAGGACTCGGGCGCCTAAGGTGCGGCGGCAGGACGCAAAGTGGGGCACGCGAAGTGGGGCGGAGGGGCCTCCCGGTGCCAGGACCCCCACACCAGCCCCGGGTCGCCTCGACTTGGCTCTCAGGACCCCGCCCCCCAACGCCACCCCCAACCCCCGACCAACAGGCCCCCTGCCTGCCCCGAACCTCCAACCTGGGCCCCAATCCAGCTCCCCAGCGGCGCAGCCGCGAGCCCCATTATTGTGTCTTCTCCGGGCCCCCCCCCCAGGACAAAATCTCCACCCGCTGCGGTGCCGACAGAACCCCCAACCTAGCTGCACATACAGGCCCCCAGTCAACAATCCAAGCGCCCCCCCCACGTTGCAGTGCCATTAGACACCCCCATAATGGAGCCTCAGGGAGCGCCCCAGGCCAAAATCCAGCCCCTCCAAAGCGATGCCACCGGACCTCAACAGGACCCCTCCATACGGCCAGCGACCCCCTCTCCAATCCGGTCCCCTCCCCAGTTGCGTGGCTGAGAGATTCCTCCCCTCGTTCTAGCGCTCCCCAAACCCCCTCCCCGGCCCCAAATCCGTCCCCTCCCAGTGGCAGGGCCCGCAGGCCCCCCAATCCTAGCGCCTGACCCGGCCACCCCAGCCAGCCTTTCGGCCCCCTAGCTGCGTGGCGACAGACGCCCCCATCCCCGCGCCTCCCCCCAACCCCCTCCGCAGACGCCCCGGGGCGCTTACCTCGGAGCCGCGGCCGCCGCGAGTGCGCGGGCGGGAGGCGCGAGGGCGGGAGGGCGCGAGCTGTGGGGGTCCGTGCGCGCACCTGTCCCGGCCGGGGCGCTCAGCCCGGCATCCCCGGCTGGGGAGGGGGGCTGGGGGCGCGCGCTCTCCCCGCCCCCGGGCCCGTGGCGCTGCGCTGGGGGAGGGGGCTCAGCCCCGGCCCCCCGCGCGCTGGCGTCGGCTCCGGGGGGGGCGCTGCGCGGCGGCCGGACCGGGGGCGCGCCGCGGCCGCATCTCCTCCGCCCGCCGCGGCCGCCGCTGCGACTCGCGGCTCTGCCACCTCCGCCCCCCCTTTCCAGCAACCCTCCCCACCTCCCCAAAGCCAGGCTGGAGCCGCGCAAAACCCGGCCCGGAGCGACCGCGGCGCGGAGGGGAGGGCGGAGCTGGTGGGTGGCGTTTGGGTGGGTTGTTGGGGGAGACCCAAGGGGGTCACCATGCTTTGGTCCAGGTGGTGGGCTTATTAATTGAGCCGCCCTAACTTCCTCTCCTGGTCCCCTCTGTTCAAACTCGCGTCCCCAGGATCCAGCCCCAATCACACCCAGCCCATGGGGTCAATGAGGCTGTCAGGAACCCTGCGGTCTGGGTGACCCCCTTCATAGACGAGGTCATTTCTTCAATCCACAAGCATTCCATTTAGCAACACTCACTCGACACTTCAGGAAACTGAGGCACAGGGAAGTCTTGTCCAAGGTCACCCAGTTAGAGAGTGGCAGGGGGTTTTGAACCTGAGCAAACTGGCCGCAGAGATCTACATGGTTCACGTCTCCCGGACCTGCCCTTCTGTCACCAGCGCCCTGTGGGGTCTGGCCCAGAAAGGCGTTCTTCAAGGACTGCAGGTCCCCCCATGAATTTGAGACCCCAGGGCAGAGCCTGGAGGTTTCAGAGACCTTCCTGTAACCTTCCTGACCCTTCAAATGAATTCAGGACAGCAGAGGCCCCTCTCCCTGCCTCAGTGCCCCTGCCTGCCCAAAGTACCTCCCCATGTGGATGTGACCCTGTACATCTCCCCCACTGGACTGAGTGCTGTCCTGGTTGCTCTGACCTCTCTCGATGCAGTAGATGCTCTGTAAACACTTATTTTTTCTTGTCTTTTCTGTTTTTCTTATCTTTTTCTTTCTTTCTTTGAGACGGAGTCTTGCTCTGTTACCCAGGCTGGAGTGCAGTGGTATGATCTTGACTCACTGCAGCCTCCGCCTCCCAGGTTCAAGCAATTCTCCTGCCTCAGCCTCCTAAGTAGCTGGGATTGCAGGTGCCTGCCACCATGCCCTGGCTAATTTTTGTATTTTTAGTAGAGATGGGGTTTCATCATATTGACCAGGCTGGTCTCAAACTCCTGGCCTCAGGTGATCCACGGGCCTCGGCTTCCCAAAGTGCTGGGATTACAGGTGTGAGTCACCGTGCCTGTCCTCTTTTCTGTTTTTCTATAATTTAGATAGATAATAGAGAAGTGGGGGAGAGAGAGGATGGATGATTGTTTTAAAAAATTTGTTATTATTTGTAGAGACCGGGGTCTTGCTACATTGCCCAGGCTGGTCTTGAACTACTGACCTCAAGCGATCCTCCCACCTTGGCCTCCCAAAGTGCTGGGCCACTGAGCCCAGCCAACACTTTGTTATTATGTAGCTCGTGACTTTTCTTGCACACTTACTGAGTGCTGGGGCCACTATGCCCCATCTTTGGCTCCCCGCCATCCAAGGGATCCAAAAAGGATGTGTACCGGCTTCCAGCAGCCACTCAGTGGGGACTGGGTGTCAGAACGTGAACCCCACTCCCCAGGCCACCCCAGGCACAGGGCAATTTGCAGGCTCCCTGGCACCCATGGAGACAGCCCTGGTCTTCCAATTCCTCGGCGTGTTCCCAGGGCCATGCTGGTGACCACAAACCTCCGGGAGCAGCCAGGCCTTCCTGCCCGTGGTTTTGCCTTTCCCGCCTTCCGGCCACCCCAGCACCCCAGGCAAATCAGCCAAGGCACCTGCTGGTGTCTGCTCCCCACCCCGCTCGGTGTCCTGCCCACTGGGGGCCACTGAGGCTTGCTCCACCAGGGAGGGGCTGAGCCTCAGCTCCCAGGCTTGGGGTCTAGAATCTGCGTCCTCCCACCTACACTCCCTTCCCTGCGCTGTACCCAGCCCCTGGCATCCCCTCCCTCTCCTGACTTCTTGACTGTGGCCAGCTGAGCAGTTCTGCACCCCAGTCATTCAACAAACATTTATTGAGAGCCTACTGTGTACCAGATCCTGGACTGAGCTGTCAACAAGACAAAACTGCCCTGTGCCTTCTGTCTAGCCTGGGGATATAGAAACCAGTGGGCACAGAACTGCAGGCTGAGATAGACTGGCTGGAGGTCCAGGAGGACCTCGAGGAGGTGACACGGAGGCCTTAGAGGGACCATAGATCCAAGCAGGGGGGTGGGGGTAGGGGGTGTGCAGGGAGGGCGTTCTAGGCAGAGAGACCTCCGGGACAAAGGCCTTGAGGGAGTCCCCACCCCCACCGGTGGCTCAGCTGCCACCCAGGCTTCTGCGACCATGAATGGGTCTTTCATGTCCTGGACCGGGGCAAGGTCAGGCCGGGCCTCTCCCTCCTCCCGCCCAGGGCTCCTGGCTGTCTGAGCCCTGACCTGGAGGACAGCGGCAGGATGGGCCAGGGAGGCCCAGGGAGGGGCAGGGCCTTGCCCGAGGTCACCAGAGCCAGCAGCGCCCTCCCAGCCGTGGGATTCTGAGCAAAGACTCGCCCCGCTGAGCCTCAGTTTCCCCGGCCTGGGCGGGCGCGTTGGCAGCGGAGCGCTCCCGTCCTGCTCCGACCGGGTGGATTCCAGTGCGGGTTTTTGCGAGCGCCCGCGGCCACCGACACCTTCTTCCCAGTGCGGCCCGGGCTGCGGCCCCGGGTCCGAGGAGGCCCGGGGAGACCCGGAGGAGGTCAGAAGGCCTTCGGGGCCCCCGGGATGGAGTGAGGCTGAGCCCGGCCCTTTACTGCCGGCGCCTGCGAGGAAGGGAAGCCCCGCCCCAATGCCTGCGCGCCCCCATCATGACCACTTGCCTCGCCGCCCCGCTGTGTGACTCCCGGGGGTCCCTGGCCCTCTCTGGGCCGGGCTGGAGTCAGGCTCACAGGCAGCCGCTCAGAGAGGTCGCCTGGGTCCCATCCCTTCCCCAAATGGCCCCCAGCCTCAGTTTTCCCGGTCAGGTGCAGGCCCTCTTTAACCCCAGATTGGGGGTCCTCGCTGCCAGGTTGCACCCCCTGGTCTCCGCTCAGGCCAGGGAATCCCCTGGGGGCTCCGAAAGGGCAGCTCCGATTGGCTGGGGCCACATGTGACGTCAGAGCCTCCCCGACGCCCCCTCCCCTAGAGGCACGTGGGGGCGGTCGCGGTGGGGGAGGGGCCCGGGGTCCAAGCGGATTCGGGGTGTCCCCCCAGTTCAAGCGGGCAGCTGGGCCGCGCAGACGCGATTCTCCTCGGACAGATTTTTCCCTCGTCCCAAATCCCCCTCCGGCCCCCCCAGAACGGCAGCTGCTCAGGCGGCAGATGCGCCGGCTAAATCCGCCCAGCTGGTCCTCCGCGGAGCTAACCGCCTGGAGCCCCGGGGCTGGGGGAGTGGTGGCCGCATGGTTCTGACCCTTCCTCACTCCCTGTTCTTTGACCCCTGACTCTTCGCGGAATGGGGCAGGGATTCTGTTGAGGACCCTTTCTCAACCTCCAATTCCCTCCTGGAGCTGCTGAGAGGCTTTGGGGGAGTCTGGGGCCCAGAGAGGGTGGAGCCCTTTCCAAAAACCACACAGCATCCCTGGGCCTGCTGCCCAAAATATGCCCTGTATTGCGCATATATTGATAATTATAATGATGAGTTAACATATTAGGCCTCTGCTATATGCACCCCCACGATTCTAGGACTATTGTTATTATTCCATTTTCAAGGGTGGAAACTGAGGCCCAGAGAGCTCTGACTTGACTGATCCCATAGCCAGGAAATGGTGGAGCCAGGATTTGAACCCCAGCTTTTAAGAAGGTGTCGCTGTCCTGGAAGAACTCTCAGGACAGCATTAGTGTCTCAGGGATCCCCTAATTGGAGGGGTCTTAAGGCAAGTGTGACCTGGGCTGAGTGAGTGGGGTCTCTTAGACCTGTCTGAGTGGGGTCTCTTCCCTGAGAGACCTGAGTGAGTGGGGTCTCTTCCCTGTCCCCCGGCCTGGTGCCCCGGAGCCTGACATGGACTGCCTCCCCACCTTGCTTCTTCAGCGTAATCATGATTGTCACTGAAGAGCCAGGAGGGCTTCCTGGAGGAGGAGGAAGCTCCATTCTGAAATGCCAAGGGTACTGCTTTATTGGGACAGCCAGTGTCTCTGAGTATGTAGGGTTTGCACAGAGCTTGTACTGCCCCAGGGCCTGTACACTGCCTGTCCCCTCTGCCTGGTGCATTCTTTCCCTAGATGTCCAAATGGCTCCTTTTCTCACCTTCCCCAAATCTCAATTCCAATGTTTCCCTAGCCTCCCCTCATTTCAGTAATCACTCTGCAGTGATCTAGGATTGCACCACTGCATTCCAGCTTGGGTAACAGAACAAGACCCTGTCTCTAAACTATATACATAAATAAAAAATAATAATTCCCCTCCTCATCTGTCTTTACCCTGTTTTGATGGCTTTGCTCAACTTTTCACCAATAAGACTTTCTCTTATGCATTTACTTGTTTCTCTTCCAATCCCTCTCCAAGACAGTCAAGTTCCCAGGTCTGTCCAGGACTCCACTGTGTCACGAGGCTTAAAACAGAGCCAAGCACACAGTAGGCACTCAACACATGTGGTGAATGAATGAATGGGAGTCTGAGATTTCAACGGGGCTTGCCTTCATTGTACAAAGGGGAAACTGAGGCCCATTGATCAGAAAGTAAGACCAGAGTCACTTATTTTTCTCTTTAGTAAAACAGGACATAATGATGGCCACCTCCCCAGTATGCAATAGAGGTATCCAGGGAAATAATAACGTCAGAAGCACTTATTAAGCACCTACTGTGTGCACTGCACAGCTCCAGGTGCTTTGCACATTTTGAATGGGGGCAAGGACTCCAACCCAGAACCCAGAACGGCTGGTCCCACGGTCAGCCTGAGTTCCCTACAACTCGCTGCCTCTTCGCACACTGAGAGAGGGGTTATATATGCAAGCTCTGGGTGCACAGGAGACCTTCAGCCAGGGAGGCAGTGGTCCCCACTGTGCCTGAGGCCCCCTCTGCAGCCCCTCAGACCCTGGGCCCGAGGTTCAGGCTGTGTGTCTGGCTGGAGCTAACAGCACCACGCTCGCACGCGGGAAACATTAAATTAGAGACAGAAGCAGCAGGACCTGCCGCCTGATTTATAAGTCAAAATTAGAGCAATTACAAGGCTTCCTCCTTCTCAGAAACTGAGAAATCCCCCAGAAAAGCCCGTGTGTGTCCTGGGTTGGCGGAGAACCCCCCTCCCCCAAGGCATGGCAAATGAGGCAGTAGCATCCTGGTCTCCATAACAGGGAATCTGTGGGTGGAGGGAGGGTGTCCAGGGACCTTCAAGCTCCCTGGGATCTGTCCTTGGGCATAGATAGGAAACTGAGGTACGGGAGGTGAGTGTCATTTGGGCAGGGGCAGGTGTCACATCCTCCGCATTCAAAATCTCCCCTCTGGCTGGGTACGGTGGCTCACGCCCGTAATCCTAGCAATTTGGGCGGCCGAGGAGGGCAGATTGCCCGAGCTCAGGAATTTGAGACCAGCCTGGGCAACATGGCAAAACCCCATCTCTACTAAAAACACAAAAAGTCAGCCGATGTGGTTGTGCATGCCTGTAATTCCAACAACTCGGGAGGCTGAGGCAAGAGAATCCTTTGAACCTGGGAGACGGAGGTTTCAGTGAGCCGAGATGCTCACGCCACTGCACTCCAGCCTGGGCAACAGAGCAAGACTCTTATCTCAAAAAATAAAAATTAGGCCTGGCGCAGTGACTCACGCCTGTAATCCCAGCACTCTGGGAGGCCGAGGCCGGCAGATCGCAAGGTCAGGAAATCGAGACCATCCTGGCTAACACCATGAAACCCCATCTCTACTAAAAATACAAAAAAATTAGCCAGGCGTGGTGGCGGGCGCCTATAGTCCCAGCTACTCGGGAGGTTGAGGCAGGAGAATGGCGTGAACTCGGGAGGTGGAGCTTGCAGTGAGCTGAGATCACGCTACTGCACTCCAGCCTGGGCGACTGAGCAAGACTCTGTCTCAATCCATCAATCTCCCTTCCCCTAGGCTTTCCATTCTAGCCTACTGAGCACACTCAGCTCACTCCTACCTCGGGGCCTTGGCACTTGCTGTTCCCTCTGCCTGGAAGCTGTCCCCCACCAACGTTCCCTTCTCTGAGAGGCCTTCGCTGATCATCCCAAGTTGGAGGGGGCGGCTCTTTTCCACCCCCTGCTTTCTTTTCTCTAAAATCAGTGATGCGGTAGTGAGCTGCCTATCATCAGAGGCAAGCAAGCAGACAGTGGACTGGATGTGATCTCTGCAGCTCACACACTGGCATCCAACCCCCAGCTTTACCACTCACCAGCTGTGAGCAAGTTGTTTAACATGAGAACATTCCAAAAGATGCCAGGGCCTAGGACGGACGCCATGGCTCATGCCTGTAATTCCAGCACTTTGGGAGGCTGAGGTGGGTGGATCGCCTGATGTCAGGAGTTCGAAACCAACCTGGCCAACATGGTGAAACCCTGTCTCTACTAAAAAAAATACAAAAACTAGCCAGGCATGGTGGTGTGTGCCTGTCATCCCAGCTACTTGGGAGGCTGAGGCACGAGAATGGCTTGAACCTGGGAGGCAGATGTTGCACTGAGCCGAGATCATGCCACTGTACTCCAGCCTGGGCAATAGAGCGAGACTCTGTCCCCCCATTAAAGAAAAAAAATGCTGGGGCCAGTCACATAGTTGGTGCTTAAAAAAGGTAAGTAGTCTTCTCCTCCATGGGAGGTCCTGAGATTCTTTGTTTCTTCCTCTTGGTGATTTTTCCTAATCTTCATCCTCTCTTGGAAGCTGTGGGAAGGAGCTTTGATGCCCTTACGGTTGTGGAGGACATTGTCAAAAGAGAAAGAAAAACAGATGACCAGAATAGATCCTTGCACACCCATGTTCACAGCAGCAAAAGGCCAGAAGCAAACCAACTGCCAATGAACAGATACATGGATCTACATAAGAGGGTCCATAGACACGATGAAATATGATTCAGCCATCACAGGCTTCAGATGTGGACGCACCTTGAGCACGTCACACTCAGTGAAATTAAGCCAGACACAGAAGGCCAAATCTTGTGTGGTTCCACTCCTAGGAGGTCCCAAGAGTCATCAGATTCATAGAGACAGAAAGTAGAATGGGGAATGCCAGGGGCTGGGGAGAGGCGTGGGGAGTGAGTGTTTCATGGGAACAGAGTTTCGGCTTGGGAAGAGGAGAAAGTTCTGGAGAGGATGGCCGTGATGGTTGCACAACCACGGGAATGTGCTTAATGCTGCTGAACTGTGACTTAGAAATTGTTAAAATGGGCCGGGCGCGGTGGCTCAAGCCTGTAATCCCAGCACTTTGGGAGGCCGAGACGGGTGGATCACGAGGTCAGGAGATCGAGACCATCCTGGCTAACATGGTGAAACCCCGTCTCTACTAAAAAATACAAAAAACTAGCCGGGTGAGGTGGCGGGCACCTGTAGTCCCAGCTACTCGGGAGGCTGAGGCAGGAGAATGGCGTGAACCCGGGAGGCGGAGCTTGCAGTGAGCCGAGATCACGCCACTGCACTCCAGCCTAGGCGACAGAACGAGACTCTGTCTCAAAAAAAAAAAAAAAAGAAATTGTTAAAATGGTGACTTGTGTGTGATGTGTGTTTTACCACATTTTTTATTTAAAGATAAAGAGAAAACCAGAACTGGTATGCAGAAAGGGTGGCAAGATCCAAGCACAGAAAAAAAAAAAAAAAAAAAAAAAAAAAAATATATATATATATATATATATATATATATATATATATATGAAAAAATACAATATGGCCAGGCGCAGTGGCTCACACCTGTAATCCCAGCACTTTGGGAGGCCAAGACGGGCGGATCACCTGAGGTTGGGAGTTCAAGACCAGCCTGACCAACATGGAGAAACCCCCATCTCTACGAAAAATACAGAATTAGCCGGGGTGGTGAGTGCCTGTAATCCCAGCTATTTGGGAGGCTGAGGCAGGAGAATTGCTTGAACCTGAGAAGCAGAAGTTGCGGTGAGCTGAGATCATGCCATTACACTGCAGCCTGGGCAACAAGAGCGAAACTCTGTCTCAAACAAACCAAAAACAAAAACAAAAAACAAAAAACAATATCCTGGGCACGGTTGCTCACACCTGTAATCCCAGCACTTTGGGAGGCCGAGGCACGTGGATCGCCTGAGGTCAGGAGTTCGAGATGAGGCTGGCCAACATGGAGAAACCCTGTCTCTACTAAAAATACTAAAATTAGCTGGGTGTGGTGGCAGAAGCCTGTAATCCCAGCTACTCAGGAGGCTGAGGCAGGAGAATCACTTGAACCCGGGAGGTGGAGGTTGCAGTGAGCCGAGATCATGCCACTGCACTCCAGCCTGGGCGAAGGAATGAGACTCTGTCTCAAAAAAAAAAAAAAATTAGCCAGGTGTAGTGGTGGGTGTCCCGTCATCCCAGCTGCTTGGGAGGCTGAAGCAAGAGAATCACTTCAATCCAGGAGGCAGAGATTGCAGTGAGTCAAGATCATGCCATTGCATTCCGGCCTGGGTGGCAGAATGAGACTCTGCCTCAAAATGAATAAATAAATACAAATAATAGCAACAGCAGAAACAGGCAGTGACAGTGGAGGGGGTGTGTGTGAATGACCTCAGCTAGTGGCAGTTCGTCATTGCCACCAGGGCCAGTCACACAGGTGACACTGACAGTGTGCAGAGAGGCCATTAAGGGTGTCGAGCTCAGATCACACCCTTCCCACCCCAGCAGGGGCCTGCTCAGCCTCGGCTACAAAACCTCTGCCACCTTCAGGAAGCAGAACTGAGCCTCAGGGGTCTTGTCCCGGAAGCAGAACTGAGCCCCTTGCTGGCCTATTATTCAGCTAGCTTTATTGAACACCTACTGTGTACTGGACTCTACCAGGCAGTGCTGGGGACACAGTGGTGAGCAAGACACAACTGGACCCTCATCTTAGCAGAGTTCTGAGACCAGAGGAGAGGATTCACTCGTTTGATTTTAGTTCTTAGAGATACAGTCTCACTCTGTGGCCCTGGGCTGGGGTGTGGTGGCCTGATCATAGCTTACTGCAGCCTCCAACTCCCACGCTCTAGGGATCCTCCCACCTCAGCCTCTTGAGTACAGGCACATGCCACTACGCCCAGCTAGGTATTTTATTTTATTTTATTTTGAGACAGAGTCTCGCTCTGTCGCCCAGGCTGCAGTGCAGTGGTGCGGTCTCGGCTCACTGCAAGCTCCACCTCCCAGGTTCACGCCATTCTCTTGCCTCAGCCTCCTGAGTAGCTGGGGCTACAGGCGCCCGCCACCACGCCTGGCTAATTTTTTGTATTTTTAGTAGACATGGGGTTTCACCGTGTTAGCCAGGATGGTCTCGATCTCCTGACCTCGTAATTCGTCCGCCTTGGCCTCCCAAAGTGCTGAGATTACAATCGTGAGCCACTGCACCCAGCCAAGTATTTTATTTTTTGTAGAGATAGGGGGATCTCACTGTGTTGTCCAGGCTGGTCTCAAACTCCTGGCTGCGAGTGATCCTCCTACCTCAGCCTCCCCAAAGTGCTGGGATTAGAGGCATGAGTCACCACACCTGGCCTAGCAGAAAGATTTTTAAACAGGTGGTCAGGGAAGGCTTCACTGAGGAGGTGATATCTGAGCAGAGACCTGAAGAAGAGGGAGTAGAAAATCATGGAAGTGGCCAGGCATGGTGGCTCATGCCTGTAATCCCAACACTTTGGGAAGCCAAGGTGGGCAGATCACTTGAGGTCAGGAGTTCAAGGCCAGCCTGGCCAACATGATAAAACCACATCGCTACTAAAAATACAAAAATTAGCTGAGCATCGTGGCACGCACCTGTAATCCCAGCTACTCAGGAGGCTGAGGATCACTTGAACCCAGGAGGCGGAGGGTGCAGTGAGCAGAGATCGTATCTCTAAAATTGTATTGCCAACCTGGGCGACAGAGCTGTCTCAATAAATAAATAAATCATAAACAAACGAATGAATAAATAAATAAAAAATCATGCAGGTACCTAGGGAAAGAGTGTAGTAGGTGTGCGGGCACAGCCCGTACAAATGTCCTGGGGCAGGACCGTGCCTGGCGTGTTGGAGGAACAGTGAGGAGGCCCGTGCGGCTGGAACAGAGTGAGGAGTGGGAGGAGGGGAGGGCAGGCAGGTGAGGGGGCCTTTGGAATTAATTCAGCTCCTCTAGGGCACCAAGCTCTACCCTGCCTCAGGGCCTTCGCACAGGCTGTTCTCACCTCCTGGCCTTCTGCCTCCCTCTCCCCCCAGGTTCACCTGTTCAACCCGTCCTCCTTCATTCCCAAGGTAAATGTCTCAGTTTGAATCCCACACACCAGACTGGGAGCCCAAGGACCTGTCCCAGAACTGTCCTGACCAAGGTGGTGTCCAGCACTGCCCAACATAGAGTTGGCATACAGTAGGCACTCAATAAGTGTTTGGTAAGGTTCAGGAGACTGTCAAGGAAGCCTCCCTGCCCCTGCCCTGCAATAATGGTGAGGCTGGTGGCTCTCCTTATCTGGAGTCAGTTTTCCCTTCCAGAAGATTCCAAGAGGCTGCGTCCAGGATGGAGATGGGAAGGTCATTCCTCTGCTCCAGAAGCATGGCGGGGGACAGGTCCCTCTGCAGTTCATCCCCAGTCTGCTCTGAGGCTGCAGGGGGAACCTCTCACCTCACCCCTCCCGGCTTCTCTCCTTTCATCTCTGTTTCTAGGTCTGTCTTGCCGCCTGCTTCCTCATCTCTCAATTTTCCTCTCTCACTGTTTCTGTCTCAGTCTTTCCCCTGGGTCTCCAGATTCTATCCCCCCATTCCCGTCCCCACCCCAGGGTCTAGAGATTTGCTCACCTTTGGGCAAAGCCTGGAGGCCAGGGAGGAGGAGGGGGTAGGGGAAGTTCAGATGCTCCAAGACTGCTCCCTCAGCCTTCACCCACTTAAGTGTGGGTGGGTCCCCAAGGAACCTGGGCTGAGACAGCTCTCTCCCCTCCCCAGCTTCTTCGGGGATCCCCAAGGCCAGTGGGGAATTTCTAGGGAGAAATAAACATCCGTGTCATTTACATAAAATCTGCATCAATTATCATATCGATTATAAGAGTCTACAGAACCAGGCAAGCCGTTTGCAAGAAAAATAGTAAATTTAATGACAGATGAGGATGGCAGCTTCTCCACGGAAGCGACTTGTCACACTCCCACCCTGCTTTACAGATGGGGAAACTGAGGCCCGTGGAGGTGAGTTCCAGACAGAGACAGGGCGATAATCTAGGTGGTCAGGGTCTCTGCCCTCTCCAGACATTTGCAGACAGATAATGAAGAAACAAGTAATTGGCTACAATGATTTCAGATTATTATAAGGACCAGGAAGAAAAGAAATGAAGGAGGCCGGGCACAGAGGCTCACGCCTGTTATCCCAGAACTTAGGGAGGTCAAGGTGGGTGGATCACCTCAGGTCAGGAGTTCGAGACCAGCCTGGCCAACATGGCAAAACCCCGACTCTACTAAAAATACAAAAAAAATAGCCAGACATGGTGGCATGCACCTGTAATCCCAGCTACTTGGGAGGCTGAGGCAGGAGAACCATTTCAACCCGGGATATGGAGGTTGCAGTGAGCCAAGGTCGTGCCACTGCACTCCAGCCTGGGCAACAGTGAGACTCTGTCTCAAAAATAAAATAAAATTAAAAATAAAATAAAATAGCCAGGCATGGTGGCACATGCCTGTGGTACCAGCTGCTCAGGAAGCTGAGGCGGGAGGATCGCTTGAGCCAGGGAGGCTGAGGCTGCAGTGAGCTGTAGTGGCACCTCTGCACTCCAGTCTGGATGACAGAGTGAGACCCTGTCTCAAAAAAAAAAAAAAAAAAAAGGAAAATAAAAATAAAAAAAGAGAGAAAATGAAGAGCAGCAATTCTCTGGGGGCATGAGGGAAGGCCTGAGGAGGTGACATCGAGCTGAGACCTGAAAGAGGAGTAGGGGTCAGATGGGGAGGAAATATATATATATGAAGAGGAAAGCATGAAGGAGGACTCCGAACTCTTTCCCTTCCATCCCCCTCCCCACCTGTTCTTCACCCTCTCCAATCATTCCCATCATCCTTTGGGCTCAGCTCATATCACCTCCACCAGGAAGCTCTCCTTCACTGCCCCAACTAAGTCAGCCTTGTTCCTGCCAGCTTCCCAGAGCCCAGCACAGGGCAGAAGCCCTACAAGTTTCCCAGGAGACGGAAAGAAGCTTCCCGGGTTCTGGGGATTGAAGATTTTGACAAGCTGGTAATGCGCACCTCTGGTCAGAACCACGTCTGCACTTGTCAGGGACAGACCTGGCCATATCCCTCTTTTCTCAGCTGCCTGATAGGGGACGAGAGGGCAGAGGAAGTTGAGTTTCTTGGGGGAAACTGGGGTGCCATCGGCTGTTCCCCTCCACTGCCTTCCTGTAGGGGGTCCCGGGGGTTGAGGGCTTCAGCCCAGCTCCTGGGGTGAGAACCCAGCCAGGAAAGATCTGGAGTGGGAGAGAAGGAAGACTGGGAGGGGCCAGGAAAGTGTCTATTTTTCCTCCTGCAGCTGTATTTATAGATTCCCTTTGATGTCCCAGCGTTGGGCTGACCTGGTTCTTGGCTGCGGCAGGAGAAAGACAGGTTCTCAGAGTTGCTTCTAGAAGTTGGGCGGGCAGTGGGAGGGTGGGTGCTCAAATGAGGAGAGCTAGGTATGCAACTGGACCCCTGAGCTTGGAAGGGGTCTGGGATGGGGGGGAGGCAAGGAGCTGGCCTCAGTTTCCCTGTTTGCAAAATGGGGATTTACATGTACATTTCTCTTCCAGGTTCAGTTCAGTTAAAGATAAGATAAACTTAAAAAAAAAAAAGACATGTACACTTCTCAAAAAGTTGAGACTGGGCAACATAGCAAGACTCCTTTCTCTAAAAAAATTTTTTTTGAAAAAATTAACAGGGCATGGTGGTGCTTGCTTGTAGTCCCAGCTACTCGGGAGGCTGAGGCAGGAGGCTCGCTTGAGCTCAGGAATTGGAGGCTGCAGTGAGCTATGA
This sequence comes from Rhinopithecus roxellana, assembly GCF_007565055.1. Classification (NCBI taxonomy): domain Eukaryota; kingdom Metazoa; phylum Chordata; class Mammalia; order Primates; family Cercopithecidae; genus Rhinopithecus; species Rhinopithecus roxellana. Next base: position 14,250,565 of record NC_044556.1, read on the forward strand.
TTGCACCACTGCATTCCAGCCTGGGCAACAGAGCAAGGCCCCATCTCTAAAAATAAAGAAAGAAAGAAAAGAAAAGCTGAAAACTTGAGTCACCCAAACGTCAAGTAAGCACATGTCCATGATTCATTAGCTTATTACTCAGGGAGCCAATGAAATGTTGAGGCTGGTTCTAAGAGTATTTGAGGAACTAGGTATCTATGGAGATTTTTTTTTTTTGAGACGGAGTTTTGCTCTTGTTGCCAGGCTGGAGTGCAATGGCGCAATCTTGGCTCACTGCAACCTCTGCCTCCCTGGTTCAAGCAATTCTCCTGCCTCAGCCTCCCAAGTAGCTGGGATTACAGGCACCCACCACCACGCCTGGCTAACTTTTTGTATTTTTATTAGAGACGAGTTTTCACCATGTTGTCCAGGCTGGTCTGGAACTTCTGACCTCAGGTGATCCGCCCACCTCGGACTCCCAAAGTGCTGGGATTACAGGTGTGAGCCACTGGGCCTGGCCAAGATGTTTTTTTTTTTGAGACGGAATTTCACTCTTGTTGCCCAGGCTGGAGTGCAGTGGCGTGATCTCAGCTCACTGCAACCTCTGACTCCTGGGTTTAAGCAATTCTCCTGCCTCAACCTCCCAAGTAGCTGGCACTATAGGGTGTGCCACCACACCCGGCTAATTTTTTTGTATTTTTAGTAGAGACTGGGTTTCACCATTTTGGCCAGGCTAGTCAAGACAGGGTTTCATCATTTTGGCCAGGCTGGTCTCGAACTTCTGACCTCATGATTCGCCCACCTCGGCCTCCCAAAGTGCTGGGATTACAGGTGTGAGCCACTGGGCCTGGCCAAAATGTTTTTTTTTTTGAAATGGAATTTCACTCTTGTTGCCCAGGCTGGAGTGCAGTGGCACAATCTCCGCTCACTGCAAGCTCTGCCTCCCAGATTCAAGCAATTCTCCTGCCTCAGCCTCCCAAGAAGCTGGAATTACAGGCAGGTGCCACCACGCCCAGCTAATTTTTTGTATCTTTAGTGGAGACGGGGTTTTCACCATGTTGGCCAGGCTGTTTTTTGGTTTGTTTGTTTTTGTTTTTTGTTTTTTACGAGATGGAGTCTCACTGTCGCCCAGGTTGGAGTGAGGTGACACAATCCCGGCTCACTGTAACATCCGCCTCCTGGGTTCAAGCGATTCTCCTACCTCAGCCTCCCAAGTAGCTGGGATTACAGGCATGCACCACCATGCCCAGCTAATTTTGCATATTTACTAGAGACGGGGTTTCACCATGTTAACCAGGCTGATCTCGATCTCCTGACCTCAGGTAATCCTCCTGCCTCAGTCTCCCAAAGTGCTGGGATTACAGGCGTGAGTCACCACACCCAGCCCGAGATTTTTTTTTTTTTTAAGGGGGAATGTTAGATTAAGATCTGGCTAGATACAAATGAGTTAATGATCTTTATTTCAGTAAAGCCCTAATTAGGGTTCTCTTTTCTGCCAGACAGACAGAAATGATCAAGTTAACTGTAACTTCGCAGGGCCTGAGTTCTCATCACATCTGTGCCAAGTCACAGATAAGTAGATTCTCCCACAGCAAGATTCCAACAGAACTTCCTGCAGTGAAAGAGGTGTTTGAAATCTGTGCTAACACAGTAGTCAGCAGCCATGTGGCTATTCAGCGCTTACATGGTGACTTGAGGCTGAGTGCAGTGGCTCACGGCTGTAATTCCAGCACTTTCAGAGGCTGAGGTGGGTCAGGGGATGGCTTGAGCCCAGGAGTTTGAGACCAGCCTGGGCAACATAATAAGACCCTGTCTCTACCAAAAAATAAAAATAAAAATAAAAAAATAATATTAGCTGGATGTGGTGGTGTGTGTCTGTAGTCCTAAGCCACTCGGAGGCTTAGGTGGGAGGATTGCTTGAGCCCAGGAGGTCGAGGCTGCAGTGAGCTATGATTGCACCACTGCACTCCAGGCTGGGCGACAGAGCGAGGCCGTGTCTCAAACACAAAAACAAAAAAACGGTGACTTGAGCAAGGGAGGAATTGAATTTTTAATTCAATTTCATTTTAATTGACTTTATTTATTTTTGAGACAGGCTGGAGCAAGTGGTGCGATCTTGGCTCACTGCAGCCTCCATTTCCCAGGTTCAAATGATTCTCCTGCCTCAGCCTCCCAAGTAGCTGGGATTACAGGTGCTGGCCACCACGCTTGGCTAATTTTTTTTTTTTTTGAGATGGAGTCTCACTCTGTCTCCAGGCTGGAGTGCAGTGGTGCGATCTCGGCTCACTGCAACCTCTGCTTGCTGGGTTGAGGTGATTCTCATGCCTCAGCCTCCCAAGTAGCTGAAACTACAGGTGCACACCACCACATCCAGCTAATTTTTGTATTTTTAGTAGAGACAGGGTTTTGTCATGTTGGCCAGGCTGGTCTCGAACTCTTGACCTTAAGTGATCCACCTGCCTCAGCCTCTCAAAGTGTTGGGATTACAGGCATGAGCCACTGCGCCAGAGACTGTAGTTATTATTGACTGGATTATTTTGCCCTGTAAGTCAGGTAGCCTCTCTTCATACCTTAGTTTTCACATCTGTGAAATGGGGTCAATAATACTTGGGAACACAGAGAGCTATTACAAGAAGAGAGTTTATTCATGAAAAGACTTTTTTTTTTTTTTTTCTTTTTGAGATGGAGTTTCGCTCTCGTCACCTAGGCTGGAGTGCAGTTGCACCATCTCGGCTCACTGCAACCTCTGGCTCCCAGGTTCAAGCGATTCTCCTGCCTCAGCCTCCTGAATAGCTGGGATTAGTCACACACCACCATGCCTGGCTAATTTTTGTATTTTTAGTAGAGATAGGGTTTCACCATGCTGGCCAGGCTCATCTTGAACTCCTGACCTCAGGTGATCCACCTTCCTCAGCCTCCCACCCTTACAGGCGTGAGCCATCACAGTCAGCCGAATTTTTTTTTTTTTTTTTTGAGACAGGGTCTCCTTCTGTCACCCAGGCTGGAGTGCAGTGGCATAATCATGGCTTTCTGCAGCCTCAAACTCCTGGACTTAAACCAACCTCCAGTGTCAGCCTCTCGAGTAGCTGGGACTACAAGCACGTGTCATCATGTCTGCCTAAAATTTTTATTTTATTTTTGTAGAGACAGAGTTTTGTCATGTTGCCTCGGCTGATCTGGAACTCCTGGCCTCATGCGATCATTCCGCCTCGCCTCTCAAAGTCTGACAGAATTTGTGAATTCTTTGTAATTTGTAAAAAAAAAAAAAAAAAAAAAAATTTACAAAGAATTACAGGCCTGAGCCACCATGTCATCTTGTTAGTATTGTTATTGGTGGAGATGACCAGAGAGGTTGGCTAAATTTCCCAAGGCCACACAGCCAGGCAAGGCCAGAGCTCAGAGTTGAAGCAAGGTCTATCCAGTGAAGGCTGGGAGCAGTGCCCGGGCTCTCTATGGGGTCAAGAGGGATGGCGTCGGGCCTCTGAGGACCGGGCGCCCAGGCTCCAGGTTTAAGCCCCTGTGGCAGCTGAACTTCCGCGGACCTGTCCGTCTAAAATCCCTGGGAAGCAAGACATCAGGCGTTCCGGAACAGGCGCCTGCTCCTGTCGGGCTGGTGCACACATGGAGAGACAGCTGGCAGGGGACTGGTGGGCCGGGGAGGAGGGGCCTGGGGGGAGAGGGGACCTGGGCCAGGAGAAGAGGTCAGGAGCTGTTCCAACCCACCCACCTTCAGATGGGAGGCAAGCGCCTCCTCTTTCGTATTCTCTAACGCCTCTCAATTCCTTCGCCCACATTTGACAAATATTATTCAGCACCTATTGTATGCCAGGTGCCCTCCCGAACCCTTTAGTTGAATAACATGTCAGGATTCCGCTTTACAGATGTGGCAATTAGGCTCAGAAAGCACGCTTGTCCCAGACACACAGCAACAAAACGGCTAAGCTGGGATTGCCAGCCGTGGCTGTTGGTCCTGCCTCAAGGCCTTTGCACTGGCTCTTTCCTCTGCCCGGAGCACAGGCATGAGCCTACCCAGCGAATGGATTTTTTTTTTTTTTTTTTTTTGAGACGGAGTCTCACTCTGTCCCAGGCTGGAGTGCGGCGGTGCAATCTCGGCTCACTGCAACCCCTACCTCCCAGGTCCAAGGGATTCTCCTGCCTCAGCCTACAGAGTAGCTGGGATTACAGACGCCTGCCACCAAGCCCGGGTAATTTTTGTATTTTTAGTAGAGACGGGGTTTCACCATACTGGCCAGGCTGGTCTCGAACTCCTGACCTTGTGATCCACCGGCCTCGGCCTTCTAAAGTGCTGGGATTACAGGCGTGAGCCACCACGCCTGGCCGATAATGGATTTCTTTAGCCCTCAGGTTAAATCACATGTCCTGCGGAAAGCCTTCGGGGGGCCACCATAGACTCCCGTGCGCCCCCCAGCCAGGCCCTCTGACCCCCATCACCAAAATGACCACCTCCCCCACTGGACTGCGAACCTCATTGGGGGCGGGGCTGGCTCTGTCGGGGTCACACATCCCTGTATCCCTGTCCCCTAGCACAGGTTTGCAGAGTTCATGACTGTAGGTACTAGACGCTTGCTCTATACACGAATGAAAGGATGAAGGGATGAAGTCAGAATTTCTGCCCATCGCGCACTTCCACGCTGGCGGAACCCCAGCTCAAGGATAAAGAGTCACGTGCTGAGGTCCACGCTGGGATCTGAAGGGGTCTTGGATGGAGGACGGTCCTTCTGGCAGGGTTCCTGTTCAGGGGAGCCCAGCCCCAGGGACTGGTGTGCCAGGCAGGGGGTCTCTGTAGCGGGAATCCCTGCAGAAGAGGCTGGAACTGCGCGGGGCGCCCCTGAAAGGCCAAACCTGGAGAGCTCTGTTGCTCAGAATGAGGAAGCGCCGGGGAGGCCACCATGGACCAAAGGGTCACGTTTCCATTCTTCATGGCCCAGATTGGACAGCCCCAGAAGAAGCTGACAGAGTCGGGGTGCGCCCCGCAAGGGGAGGAGCTGAGAGAGGAGGGGGCTGAGGGAGGACGAAGTTGAGAGAGGGGCGGGGCTGAGAGGGGAGGGGTGAGGGAGGAGAGGGGGCTGAGAGACAGGAGGGGCTGAGAGAAGGGAGGGGGCCGAGAGAGGACGGGGTTGAGAGAGGGGACGGGCTGAAAGTGGCAAAGCTGAGAGGAGAGGGGCAGGGCTGAGAAGAGGCGGCGAGGCGGGGAGAGGCAGGGCTGAGAGGAAATGGGTGGGGCTGAGAGGAGAGGGGCGGGGCTGAGAGAAGGGGCGGGGCTCGGAGGGGGTGGGAGTTGTGGGGCAGGGCTGAGTGGGGCGGGGTTGAGAGAGGAGAGGAAGCTGAGGTTGTGGAAGGGTGCGGGGAGGGGAGGGGACTCTTCGAGGGGCGGGAACAGGGCTCAGGGAGGCTGAGTGGGGCAGACGGGGCCGCCTAAGTTTTGTCCTCCCTGGGGCCCTAGGACACAGGGTCAGGAGTGTATCAAGTCACCGGGTTTCTCACCATCCAGAAACCTGACCGCGTGCGTCCTCGGGGCTCGGGGTCGCCCCCATCCCATGCTCTCCCTCCCTCCCTCCCTCCCTCTCCTCGGGCCCTCCCGGCTCCCTCTGACCTCCCCACCCCCAGTCAGCTGTGTCTGTATTTAGAGCGGTGCAGGCCTGTGTCACTTCACTTCCGAAAAGGATTGCATCCCTTAGTGCTGCCTTCAGAACCCCCCACACCTGTTGCGGCGCAAGCCCGTGCCATGGGGAGGGGGTGGTCTTGCTTCTGGAGCCACTGTGGGGGAGGAGGCTCAGCTGCCTCCCTTCCTCGAGAAACCTTCTGCCTTTGTGCACCCTCTCCCCTCTGAGCCCCTTCTCTAAGTCCCCATGTCCCCTTCCCGTCCCGGAGCCCCCTTCTCTAAGTCCCCCCGGCCCGGCCCCCTCCCCTCTCGGAGCCCCCTCTCTGCACGCCAACTCAGAGTCGCCTCGTTCCCAGGCTCCCCAAGGCCCCGCGCCCTGCCTGTCCCCCTCCACCCCGCCTGTCCCCCTCCTCCCCTGGCCTGCCCATTGTCCTGGCGAGGGGGTCCCGGAGGCTGGGCGGGCCGGGGTCTGCACGCAGGGGGCGGGAGTCTCCTGCTACCCAGTTGTCTCTGGGCAAGGCTGGCAAACCTCGCGCCTAGACACAGAGGCTGCGCTGTTCTCTGGGAGGGGACAGGCGGCACAAGCTGACTGGGGAGATGCTGGCGGTGACGGCTGTGGATGTGAGTTTTCAGGCAGGGGGTGCCAGAGGCAGCTCCAACTGCTCCAGGTGGGAGAAAGGCTCGAGAACGTGGCCATGGGAAACGTTGTCCCCTGCCGTCCCCACGGCGACCCCCAACTCACTCGAAGTCCTTCCTTCCTCTGCAGGCCCTCCTGCTGTGCCCTATACCCCAGTGGGGTCTTCCATGCCTGCTCTGATACGTTCATCATCACAGCCTTCCCAGTTGAATTTTGCAATTAAACCTACTTTACATGAGAAAACCGAGGCCCAGAGAGCATTTGGTGATTGAAGTAGTGAGGAGACCACAATTTTGGAGGCTGTGGCCCAGGACCCGAGCCCCAGCTCTCTTATTTTCTCTCCGCATGACCTGACAGCTTCTCTGAGCCTCAGTTTACTCATCTGTACTGTGGGCAGACGGTGGCACCCATTTCCTGGGCTGTTTTTACTGTGTGGGGAATCAGATGCTTAGTATAGTCTAGGGTTCAAACTTGGGCTGCCAGTTACCAGCTGTGCAACTGGTCAGGCCATGTTGCCACTCTGTGCCTCAGTTACCCCATCAGTAAAAAGGGGGCTATAATAGCATCTACTTCATAAAGTGGCTGTGACAGTGAAAGTTAATTCTAGGCCGGGCGCAGTGGCTCATGCCTGTAATCCCAGCACTTTGGGAGGCCAAAGTGGACGGATGACTTGAGGTTAGGAGTTCAAGCCAGCCTGGCCAACATGGTGAAGCCCTGTCTCTATTAAAAACACAAAAGTTAGCCAGGCGGGTGCCTATAATCCCAGCTACTCAGGAGGCTGAGGCAAGAGAATTGCTCGAACCTGAAAGGCAGAGGTTACAGTGAGCGGAGATTGCACCACTGCATTCCAGCCTGGGCCACAGAGGGAGACTCTGTCTAAAAAAAAAAAAAAAAAAAGGCCGGGCGCGGTGGCTCAAGCCTGTAATCCCAGCACTTTGGGAGGCCGAGACGGGCGGATCACGAGGTCAGGAGATCGAGACCATCCTGGCTAACACGGTGAAACCCCGTCTCTACTAAAAAAGACAACTAGCCGGGCGAGGTGGCAGGCGCCTGTAGTCCCAGCTACTCGGGAAGCTGAGGCAGGAGAATGGCGTGAACCCGGGAGGCGGAGCTTGCAGTGAGCTGAGGTCCGGCCACTGCACTCCAGCCTGGGCAACAGAGTGAGACTCCGTTTCAAAAAAAAAAAAAAAAAAAAAAGTTAATTCTAGTACATACTGACTTGTAGGAAACCCTTTATAAATATTATTGTTACTGTATTTTTCCCTCTGAGTTTGTGCTTTTTTTCTTTTTTGGTGATAGGGTCTCTGTCACTCAGGCTGGAGGGCAGTGATCATAGCTCACTGCAGCCTCAAACTCTCAGGCTCAAGTTATCCTCCTGCCTCAGCCTCCCAAGTAGATGGGACTACAGCTGTGCACCACCACACCTGACTGTTTTATTTTTTTGTAGAGATGGGGTCTTGAAGTGTTGCCCAGGCTGGTCTTGAACTCAGGCTTAAGTGATCCTCCCGCCTCGACCTCTGAAAATGCTGGTATTACAGGCATGAGCCTCCGCACCTGGCTTGAGTTGATGCTTTCTATGAGCTTCAGTGAGGCTTGTGTGTGGGGAGGTCATTGTCCCAGGCCCTTCCAGGCCCTCAGGCTTGGAGTCAGGGATTGAGGGTGTGAGATGGTTCCCTGGGGTAACTCTGTCTGGGAACCAGTCCCTGTGCCTGTTGAGTGATATAGCGGATTCCCCTGCCACACCCTCGGTCTCCCCTGCCTGGACTGTGTAGACCACTCAGGGTCCCTGATGGTGGGGACTCTGAGTCTGCCCCAGTCATGATAATTGCCAGAGAGTGCGCAGAGCAAAGCCTCCATAGCCCCCACCCTGGACTGTGACTCCCTGGGTGCAGAGGGGGTGCAGACTCTGCACATAAACAGGTGCACCTGGTGGGTCCTCACCTGAGGCTGCTGGGCCAGCAGCCCCCTAGCTCTTCCCCTACAAGCAGAGGGGAGAAAGGGCATAGCTGCCCCCTCTGCCTGCTGCAGCAGTCACCAAGGTTCCCACCAGCTGCTCCCTTCTCAGAGTTCACTGGGCATCAGACTATCAGGCACCCACAGCCATGCCCTACCTCCTGGGTAGGGCATACATTAACATACATTAACACACATTACATACATTACACAGCCATAAACATACATTAACAACCCCACCCAGGCCGGGTGCGGTGGCTCAAGCCTGTAATCCCAGCACTTTGGGAGGCCGAGATGGGCGGATCACGAGGTCAGAAGACCTCCTGGCTAACACGGTGAAACCCCGTCTCTACTAAAAAATACAAAAAACTAGCCGGGCGAGGTGCCAGGCGCCTGTAGTCCCAGCTACTCGGGAGGCTGAGGTGGGAGAATGGCGTAAACCCGGGAGGCGGAGCTTGCAGTGAGCTGAGATCTGGCCACTGCACTCCAGCCCGGGCGGCAGAGCGAGACTCCGTCTCAAAAAAAAAAAAAAAAAAAAACCCCACCCAGCACTTACTGAACCCGATATGCAACACGTGTAATTGCATGCAACACCCCCTCAACAGTCCCCAAGGAGGCAGGTGCTATTATCAGTCTCATTTTATAGATGGGAACAGTCTCAGAGAGGTTCTATCACTTGGCCAAGGTCACACAGCAGGGGAGTCACACCGCAGGGATTCAAACTCCAGGCTGCGTTCTTTCTTTATTTTTTTCTGAAACAGGGTCTTACTCTGTTGCCCAGGCTGGAGTGCAACGGCTCGATCTCGGCTCACTACAACCTCCACGTCCTGGGCTCAGGTGATCTCCCCACCTCAGCCTCCTGAGCAGCTGGGACTATAGGTGTGCACTACCGCGCCTGGCTAATTTTTGTGGTTTTTTTGTAGAGGCGGGGTTTCTCCATGTTGCCCAGGCTGGTCTTGAACTCTTGGGCTCAAGCAATCCTACCGCCTTGGCCTCCCAAAGTGTTGGGATTCCAGGTGTGAGCCGCCGCGCCCAGCCCAGGCTGCACTCTTAACCACCACCCTTCGCTGTCTGTCACAACAAATAACAGCGTGTGTGGTCTGAGGCCACTGTGCAAGGCTTGGAGGTCTGTGCTATCATCAGCCTAACTGTGCAGAGGAGGAAAGCGAGGGTCAGAGACAGGGAGGGCCTGGCTTAAGGGCACAAAGCAGGCAGGGGGAGGAATAAAGATGGCCGGGTGCGGTGGCTCAAGCCTGTAATCCCAGCACTTTGGGAGGCCGAGACGGGCGGATCACGAGGTCAGGAGATCGAGACCATCCTGGCTAATACGGTGAAACCCCGTCTCTACTTAAAAATACAAAAAAAAAAAAAAAAAAAAAACTAGCCGGGCGAGGTGGCGGGCGCCTGTAGTCCCAGCTACTCGGGAGGCTGAGGCAGGAGAATGGCATAAACCCGGGAGGCGGAGCTTGCAGTGAGCTGAGATCCGGCCTCTGCACTCCAGCCTGGGTGACAGAGCAAGACTCCGTCTCAAAAAAAAAAAAAAGATGAGCATAAGGGTCAGCCTGCCTCTGAGTGAATGAGTGCATGAGGTAGGGAGGGAGTGAGGGTGGATGGGTCGGTGGATGGATGGGTAGAAAGGTGGTGAATAGGGGCTGGGCGAGGTGGCTCATGCCTGTAATCCCAGCACTTTGGGAGGCTGAGGTGGGCGGATCACCAGAGGTCGGGAGTTCAAGACCAGCCTGACCAAAATGGTGACACCCTGTGTCTACTAAAACTACAAAAATTAGCTGGGTGTGGTGGTGGGCGCCTGTAATGCCAGCTACTTGGGAGGCTGAGGCAAGAGAATCACTTGAACCCAGGAGGCAGAGGTTGCAGTGACCCGACCGCACCATTGTACTCTAGCCTGGGCAACAGAGCGAGACTCCATCTCAAAAAAAAAAAAAAAAAAAAACAGTGGTGAATGGATGGGTGATTAGATAGATGGATGTATGGATGAGTGGATGGGTGGATGGATGAATGGATGAGTGGTGGATGGATGAATGGATGGATGAATGAGAGGTGGGTGGGCAGGTAGGTGGGTAAATGGATGTATGGATTTGTGAGATGATACTTGTATGGATTATGGATGGATGGATGAGCAGGTGAATGTGTGCATTATGGGTGGGTGGACTGATAAATGGGTACATGTATGGATTATAGATGAATGGATGGATGAATAGAGAGGTGGGTGGGGAGGCAGGTGGGTAAATGGATGCATGAATTTGTAAGAGTATGAATGTATGGATTATGGATGGATTGATGAACAGGTGAATCTATGCATTATGGGTGGGTGGACTGATAAATGGGTACATGTATGGATTATAGATGAATGGATGGATGAATAGAGAGGTGGGTGGGCAGGTAGGTGGGTAAATGCATGTATGGATTTGTGAGATGATAGTTGTATGGATTATGGATGGATGAACAGGTGAATGTGTGCATTATGGGTGGGTAGATTGATGAATGGGTGCATGTATGGATTATGGATGAATGGATGGATGGATGAATAGACAGGTGGGTGGGTAGGTAGGTGGGTAAATGGATGTATGAATTTGTGAGAGGATGGATATATGGATTATGGATGGATGGATTTGGATAGATGGATGAGTGGATGGATGAATGGATGGATGAATGGGTAGATTCATGGGTGGGTAGATGGATGGATGGATTGATGCGTGGGTGGATGGATGGGTGAGTGGATGGATATATGGATTATTGGTGGATGGATGGATGAGTTAGTGGGTGGGTATATGGATTATTGGTAGATATATTAATGGGTAAGTGAATGGATATATGGATTACTGGTGGGTGGATGGATGGATGGGTGGATGGATGGATGGATGGATGGATGGATGGATTGGTTTTCACCCTTCCGCTGTAGGGAGCTCTAAGCTTGGTTCACACAGCAGATGGGGTGAGAGGGTGGTGGGTGGGATAGATACTACTGGAGTCAGTTCCAAGTAGGTAGAGAAGGATTCTGGAATCAATTCCAGGGCAGCATCTAAGAGAGCATCCAGCCATTCACTCCTTCAGCAAACACGTATTGAGCACCTGCTGCATGCCAGGTGCTCTTCCAGGCACTGGGCGTCCGTCCGGCAGAGAACGGAGCAGACAAAATCCCTCTCCTGTGGGGCCGACAACTTCAGGAGGGCGTGGGGGTGTGAGAGCCCCATTGGAGCAGATTTAGGAGGGAACAGGAAACGGGGAAGTGGAGACAGCAAGTGTTGATGGCTCTCAGAATTTTACTATAAAAAGAACCAGACAGGGCACGGTGGCTCACGCCTGTAATCCCAGCACTTTGGGAGGCCGAGGTGGGTGGATCACTTGAGGTCAGGAGTTCAAGACCAGCCTGGCCAATATGGTGAAACCCCATCTCTACTAAAAATACAAAAATTAGCCGGGCATGGAGGCAGGCGCCTGTAATCCCAGTTACTCAGGAGGCTCAGGCAGGAGAATCACTTGAACTAGGGAGGTGAAGTTTGCAGTAAGCGGAGATCATGCTACTGCATTCCAACCTGGGCAATAGAGTGAGACTCCGTCTTAAAACAACAACAAGAAAAACAACAACAACAAATCATTATCCGAATGTGGGTTATTACCAGTTCCTGACGCTTCAGGCATTCTCCAATGGCTCCAGAGTCTGTCATGCCCTTGCTCACAAGGTTAAAAGTGGCAGCACGCAGCCAGGGCCTCACAACCCAAGGTCTAGGCCCAAGGATCTCCATGTGGAAGTTGTTGATTTCGATTTTAATGTGTTGGTTTCAAAGCCCTGGAGGCTGCAGATTCTTGCATCTCAGCCCTAGAGGAGTAACGAGGCTTCTCCAGGGAGAATGAGAAGCTGGAAACAGCGTCAAGAAATCGGGTTACTGAGGCAGGGACAGGCCTGATGAAGGCTGGGAGGTGGGAGACCCCTGTCTGGCCTATCCTACCTGCCAGTTTAAAGATTATGTGTGACGGGGCAGCACCCAGGAGCTAGGCCTGAATCTCATCCTTTCAGCCAATGGACATTTATGGAGTGCACAGCAGGTGCAAAGGCTCTGGGGCCACGTGGAGCATGGACTGTTACAGAAACGGTTACAGGTTCCTGAATTAGCCCATTTTGTTTTCGTCTCAGAGCCTCATTTACCCCATCTGTGAAATGGGAATAAGAGAATCTACCTCTTTAAGTTGTGTATGTATGTTCTACACCATATTCAGACTGTGTATGTGTGTCTACCTGTGTCCTTCCTGAAACACTTCCACACTCACTTGTTTTTTCCCTTGGAGACAGGGTCTCTCTGTCACCCGGGTTGGAGTACAGTGGCACAATCACAGCTCACTGCAGCATTGAACGCTTGGGCTGAAGCAATCCTCCTACCTCCGCCTCCTGGGTAGCTAGGACCACAGGCATGAGCTACCATGCCTAGCTAATTTTTAATTAGAGCAGCCCACAACACTGTCTTAAAAAAGAAAAAAAAAATTGGGCCGGGCACGGTGGCTCATGCCTGTAATCCCAGCACTTTGGGAGGCTGAGGCGGGTGGATCACGAGGTCAGGAGATCGAGACCATCCTGGTTAACACGGTGAAACCCCGTCTCTACTAAAAATATAAAAAATTAGCCAGGCGTGGTGGTGGGCGCCTGTAGTCCCAGCTACTCGGAGGCTGAGGCAGGAGAATGGCGTGAACCCGGGAGGCGGAGCTTGCAGTGAGCCGAGATCGTGCCACTGCACTCCAGCCTGGGTGACAAAGTAAGACTCCGTCTCAAAAAAAAAAAAAAAAAAAAAATTAATAATAATAAAGGAGATGGTGTCTTGCTATTGCCCAGGCTGGTCATGACCTCCTGGCCACAAGCAATCCTCCCCCCTCGTCATCTCAAAGTGCTGGAATTACAGGCTTGAGCCACTGGGCCTGGCCCCAGCATTCATGTTTTTTTTTGTATTAGGTTTACTTTCTCTCCCCATTTGAATGTCAACTGTACAAGGACAGGAATCTGTGTGTTCTATTCGCTGCTGAAACTGCTCGGCCTGGCATACAGTAGGTGCTCAATCAATACTTGTAGAATGCATAAGAAATAACCTCCACAGAACACCACGTACAGGCTAGAGCCGGCTTCAGCATTTCCTAGGCATGCATTGATTTGATTACCCCAAGAAGCCCTGTGAGAAAGGTAGTATTAGAGGCTGGGTGCAGTGGTTCACATCTGTAATCCCAGCTATTTGGGAGGCTGAGGCGGGTAGATCACCTGAGGTCAGGAGTTTGAGACCAGCCTGGCCAACATGGCAAAACCCCGTCTCTACTAAAAATACAGAAAGTAGCCAGGTGTGATGGTGGGCACCTGTAATCCCAGCCACTTAGGAGGCTGAGGCAGGAGAATCACTTGAACCCGGGAGGCTCAGGTTGCAGTAAGCTGAGATCACGCCACTGCACTCCAGCCTGGGAGACAGAGCGAGACTCCGTCTCAAAAACAACAACAACAAAAAGGTAGTAGTATTAGGATCCCACCTTATAGATGGGAAAATTGAGGCATAGAGAGGTTAGATTTGAACCGCCCCCCCACCCCCGAGTCCACCCCTATGTGCTATCACCTCTGGCTCTGGACCTGTGGGTTTGTCAACATGTGTTCTTGGCATGACCAGGTGCACGAACATCACACATACCAGGAGTTTGCATGGGTCTGGGGTGGGGGCCACAGCCTCTGGAACCTGAGCCTGTAGGTCAGCGGGTGCCCCAGTCCCGGGGTCCAGAGGAGGGAGCACGTAGGTAGAGGCGGCAGGTCCAACCTCCACGCCTTGTTCCCTCTCCGGGAGCCGGCTTCCCTCATGCCTGCCTCGGCCTGGACCCGGCCCAGCTGCTGACCTCGGGAACTCGAGTACCTCCAGGGACGCAGGCAATCAATTAGAATTGGCAGCGCCTGCCTAAGTAAAAGGCCTGCTTTAATGAGGAGGCCATGGCGCTGCCGTGGGCGCAGGCGCTGGGCTGAGCCCAGAGGGGGCTGGAGCTGCGGGGTCACGTGGCCACCAGGGGCCACCTGCCTGTCACAATTATGAGTCCCCGCGCTCATTCTGTTTATCATTAGGCCAGGGCTATTTACAGATCGGGAGAGAGCAGCCCCTAAGTCATGCAAGCCGCAGACATTTATTGAGCACCAACTGTGTGACAGGTCTTGTGCTGGGTTGGAGGAAACAGGAGGGGCAAGACGCCCTCCAGTGGGGGCCAGAGGAGGCATCAGGGTGGGCTTCCTGGAGGAGGCAACACATACACTGAAATTGGAATGATGACCCGAAATTCGGTCCTGAAGAAGGGAAGGGAGGAGGACTGTCGAGGCCTGGTTAAGAATGAGGCCGGGGGAGGCCGAGACGGGTGGATCACGAGGTCAGGAGATCAAGACCATCCTGGCTAACACAGTGAAACCCCGTCTCTACTAAAAAAATACAAAAAAGTAGCAGGGCGAGGTGGCGGGCGCCTGTAGTCCCAGCTACTCGGGAGGCTGAGGCAGGAGAATGGCGTAAACCCGGGAGGCGGAGCTTGCAGTGAGCTGAGATCCGGCCACTGCACTCCAGCCTGGGCGACAGAGCGAGACTCCGTCTCAAAAAAAAAAAAGAATGAGGCCGGGCGCGGTGGCTCACGTCTGTAATCCCAGCACTTTGGGAGACCGAGGCGGGTGGATCACCTGAGGTCAGGAGTTCCAGACCAGGCTGGCCAACACGGTGAAGCCCCAAATCTACTAAAAGTACAAAAATTAGCCAGGCGTGGTGGCGGGTGCCTTTGATCCCAGCTACTCGGGAGGTTGAGGCAGGAGAATCGCTTGAACCTGGAAGGCAGAGGTTGTGGTGAGCCGAGATTGCGCCACTGCACTCCAGCTTGGACAACAAGAACGAAACTCTGTCTCAAAAAAAAAAAAAAAAAAAAATAAGAATGAGTCCAGCCTGGGTTGTGGGGGCGCTCCTACCTGTAATCCCAGTGCTTTGGGAGGCCGAAGTGGGAGGATCACTTGAGGCCAGGAATTAAAGACCAGTCTGGACAACATAGTAAGACCCCCATAACATAAAAAAAAATTAAAAAATTAGCCAAGTGTGGGCTGGGCGCGGTGGCTCATGCCTATAATCCCAGCACTTTGGGAGGCGGGTGGATCATAAGGTCAGGAGATCGAGACCATCCTGGCTAACATGGTGAACCCTCACCTCTACTAAAAATACAAAAAATTAGCCAGGCATGGTGGTGGGTGCCTGTAGTCCCAGCTACTCGGGAGGCTGAGGCAGGAGAATGGCGTGAACCTGGGAGGCGGAGCTTGCAGTGAGCCAAGATGGTGTCACTGCACTCCAGCCTGGGCAACAGAGCGAGACTCCATCTCAAAAAATAAAAATAAAAAAATTAGCCAAGTGTGGTGGCACACATCTATAGTCCAGCTACTCTGGAGGCTGAGATGGGAGGACTGCTTTAGCCCAGGAGGTTGAGGCTGTCGTGAGCTATGATTGTACCTCTGTACCCCAGCCTGGGTGGCAGAGTGAGACCCCATCTCAAAACAAAAAATTGAATTAGTTCCCGTGTACGGGTTGTCCAAAGGAAGATAACACAGCAAAAGACCATGAAGGCTGCAGATGGAATTTCATCTCGAGGTCCTGAATCCATTACCTCTGCAAAGACCCTATTTCCAAAAAAGCTCACATTCTGAGGTTCTGGGTGTGTATAATTTTTTTTTTTTTCAGACAGGTTCTCACTCTGTTGCCCAGGCTGGAGTGGGTACAGTGGCGGGATCTCGGCTCACTGCAGCCTTCACCTCCCAGGTTCACATGATTCTCCTACCTCAGCCTCCCGAGTAGCTAGGATTACAGTCACCTGCCACTGTGCCCAGCTAATTTTTGTATTTGTATTTGTATTATTATTATTTTTTTTCCTGAGACCAAGTCTCACTCTGTCGCCCAGGCAGGAGTGCAGTGGTGTGATCTTGGCTCACTGCAACCTCTGCCTCCTGGGTTCAAGCGATTCCCTGTCTCAGCCTCCGGAGTAGCTGGGACTACAGGCGTGTGCTACCACCCCTGGCTAATTTTTGTATTTTCAGTAGAGACGGGGTTTCTTCATGTTGGCCAGGCTGGTCTCGAACTCCTGACCTCAAGTGATCTGCCTGCCTTGGCCTCCCAAAGTGCTGGGATTATTACAGGTGTGAGCCACCATGCCCGAACTATTTATTTATTTATTTAGTTTTGAGATGCAGTCTCTGTCACCAGGCTGGGGTGCAGTGGCGAGATCTCAGCTCACTGCAACCCCCACCTCCCAGGTTCAAGTGATTCCCCTGCCTCAGCCTCCCAAGTAGCTCAGATTACAGGCACTCACCACCATGTCTGACTAATTTTTGTATTTTTGGTAGAGACGGTATTTCACCATGTTGACCAGGCTGGTCTCTATCTCCTGATCTCAGGTGATCCACCCACCTTGGCCTCCTAACATGCTGGGATTACAGGCATGAGCCTCCACCTCCCAGTTTCAAGAGATTCTTCTGCCTTAGCTTCCCTGTTAGCTGGGACTACAGGCGCCCACCGCCATGCCCAGCTAATCTTTGTATTTTTAGTAGAGATGGGGTTTCACCATGCTGCTCAGGCTGGTCTCAAACTCCTGACCTCAAGTGATCCGCCCACCTCATCCTCTCAAAGTGCTGGGATTACAGGCCTGAGCCACGACTCCCAACTGAGGTGTATGTAATTTTTTTTTCTTTTTTTTTTTTTGAGACGGAGTCTCGCTCTGTCGCCCAGGCTGGAGTGCAGTGGCTGGATCTCAGCTCACTGCAAGCTCCGCCCCCCGGGTTCCCGCCATTCTCCTGCCTCAGCCTCCCGAGTAGCTGGGACCACAGGCGCCCGCCACCTCGCCCGGCTAGTTTTTTGTATTTTTTAGTGGAGACGGGGTTTCACCGTGTTAGCCAGGATGGTCTCGATCTCCTGACCTCGTGATCCGCCCGTCTCGGCCTCCCAAAGTGCTGGGATTACAGGCTTGAGCCACCGCGCCCGGCCTGTATTTTTTTTTAATAGAGATAGGGTTTCACCGTGTTAGCCAGGATGGTCTCGATCTCCTGATCTTGCAATCCGCCCTCCTCGGCCTCCCAAAGTACTGGGATTACAGGCATGAGCCACAGCACCCAGACTTTTTTTTTTTTTTTTTTTTTTGAGACAGAGTCTCGCTCTGTTGCCCAGGCTGGAGTGCAGTGGCACGATCTCAGCTCACTGCAACCTCTGCCTTCCGGGTTCAAGCGATTCTCCTGCCTCAGCCTCCCGAGTAGCTGGGACTACAGGTGTGTGCCACCACGCCCAGCTAATTTTTTGTATGTTTAGTACAGATGGGGTTTCACCATGTTAGCCAGGATGGTCTCGATCTCCTAACCTCGTGATCCACCCGCCTCAGCCCCGCAAAGTGCTGGGAGTACAGGCCTGAGCCACCGGTCCCAACCGAGGTGTATGTAAGTTTTGAATTTATTTCTGCAGGCAGGCACTACTCAACATAGTACAATGTGTGCCTGTTCCCATCTGTCTCCTGCTCTGGAATGTCAACTCCAGGAGGGCAGACTTCTGTCTGTCTTGAACACCACAGTGTCCCTTGTACCTCAGATACTGTTTGGCACACAGTAGGCATTCAATAAATGTTTTTTTTTTATTCCGCAAACAACTGTGAAGCACCCACTGTGTTGTTCTCACACAGAAATGGAGTTTTTCATGCTCTGAGGACTTGGGGCAAAGAGAGAGAAGGACAAGGAGGAGCCACGGTGACTGCAACTTCCGTTTTTTTTCTGCAGCCTCGGGTGCCAGCAATAATAACACAGGACCTCTAGGCAGAGGAAGAGAAGAGGCGCTGAGGGAGGTGGGGCTACTGGAGGGGACAGAGCCCCTGGGGATCAGGCCGGGGAGGCGGGAGTCCAGCTGGAGTCCCTGGAGTCCCCAGCAAAGAGGCTGGCTGGCTGGCTGCCCTGGCCTGCCCACTTTTTCTGGGTTGGATGGGAAGGGCTGACACCACCAGAGGATGGCAGGGTAGAGGTGGGGAGGGCGTCTGCACCTGGACCCAGGAGGAGGTGGGGGAAAGAAGTAGAGCCCGGGAGGGGGAGACACAGGAGGTGAGGAGAGAAAGAGAGAACCGAAGGGAGATGGAAAGAAACCCACACAGAGAAGCTGAACTGGGGTCAGACAGATAAAAGACAGAGAGACTCACACAGAGGGTGACAAAGATAGAAACACAGAGAGATGGACAGAGGCAGAGATAAAGGGAGACTCAGAGACAGAGGAAAGGCACAGAGATACAGACTTAGAGAGATAGAGAGACAGAGACCTAGAGAGACAGAGAACAAGAGAAAAGAGACAGAGATAGAAAGAGATAGTCAGAGATAAAAGGAGACTCAAAAGACAGAGAACCAGAGAGAGAGAGGCAGAGAGAGAGAATTAGCCGTGCGTGGTGGCGGGTGCCTGTAATCCCAGCTACTCGGGGGGCTGAAGCAGGAGGATCACTTTAACCCGGGAGGCGG
The DNA here is from genome assembly GCF_007565055.1 of Rhinopithecus roxellana. Taxonomy (NCBI): domain Eukaryota; kingdom Metazoa; phylum Chordata; class Mammalia; order Primates; family Cercopithecidae; genus Rhinopithecus; species Rhinopithecus roxellana. The sequence continues at coordinate 14,269,273 of NC_044556.1, forward strand.
AGGTTGCAGTGAGCTGAGATTGCACCACTGCCTTGCCTTCCCGCCTGGGAGACAGAGACTCTGTCTCAAAAAAAAAAAAAAAAAAAGAGAGAGAGAGAGAGAGAGACAAAGAGACTTAGAGAGACAGAGAGGGAAAGAAAGACAGAGAAAAAGGTAGATTCAGGACAGGCGCGGTGGCTCACACCTGTAATCCCAGCACTGTGGGAGGCCGAGGTGGGCGGATCACGAGGTCAGGAGATCGAGACCATCCTGGCTAACACGGTGAAACCCTGTCTCTATTAAAAGTACAAAAATTAGCCGGGCGTGCTGGCGGGCGCCTGTAGTCCCAGCTACTCGGGAGGCTGAGGCAGGAGAATGGTGTGAAACCCAGGAGGCGATGCTTGCAGTGAGCCGAGATCGCACCACTGCACTCCAGCCTGGGCAACAGGGCAAGACTCTGTCTCAAAAAAAAAAAAAAGGTAGATTCAAAGAGACAGAAAGAAAACAAGAAAAAAAGAGACCAACAGAGATCAAAAGAGGCAGTCAGAGATAAAAAGACTCAGAGAGACCTAAAGACAGAGAAAGACAGAGACAGAGATCTAGAAAGAGACTCAGGAAGAGATAGAGAGATAGAGACAGGCAAGAGGCCCCTAGCCCATCCTCCTCCCCAGTTTTCCTCTCTGGGGCACCCCGGGGTCTGGGGCTCCAACCCTGTCCCGGTCCCCACCCCTCCCCCCAGCTGTACTTCAGACCGCCTCCATGAACTGCTGAGTGCCCCCGGTCCCTCACTCAGGGTCTTCCCAGCTGGGAGCTCCGGGGCTCAGCCCTGAGACCTTCTGGGATTCAGGATCGGAAAGCCCAGTGGAGCCAGAGTTTGATCCCAGAGGCAGGGACACCATTAATCCTGGAAAGGGGGTGCCTGCTCCACCTGGGCCTGAGCTGAGAGTGGGGAGGCTGTCTATATGAAGCTCCCACTTCACACTTCCCACAGGAGATATTCACCCCATTTCACAGGGGAGGAAAGTGAGGCTTGGAGAAAGACGGGATTGTGGAGAGGTGCACGTTTGTTCATCCAGAACACATCACTGAGATGGGCGCAGCGGCTCACGCCTGTAATCCCAGCACTTTGGGAGCCCAAGGCGGGCGGATCACCTGAGGTCAGGAGTTCGAGACCAGCCTGACCAACATGGTGAAACCCCGTGTCTACTAAAAATACAAAAATTAACTGGGAGTGGTGGTGCATGCCTGTAATCCCAGCTACTCAGGAGGCTGAGGCAGGAGAATCGCTTGAACCTGGGGGGTGGAGGTTGCAGTGAGCGGAGATCATGCCACTGCACTCTAGCCTGGTGACAGAGTGAGACTCCGTCAAAAAAAAGAAAGGAAAAGAAAAGAAAATAGGAGGGAAAGAAAGAAAAAGAGAGAAGGAAGGAAGGAAGGGAGGGAGGGAGGGAGGGAGGGAGGGAGGGAGGAAGGAAGGAAGGAAGGAAGGAAGGAAGGAAGGAAGGAAGGGAGGGAGGGAAAGAAGGGAGGGCCGGAAACTGTGGCTCACACCTGTAATCCCAGCACTTTGGGAGGCCCAGGTGGGCGAACCACGAGGTCAGGAGATCGATACCATCCCGGCTAACATGGTGAAACCCCGTCTCTACTAAAAGTACAAAAAATTAGCCGGGCGTGGTGGCAGGCGCCTGTAGTCCCAGCTACTCGGGAGACTGAGGCAGAAGAATGGCATGAACCAGGGAGGCAGAGCTTGCAGTGAGCTGAGATCCGGCCACTGCACTCCAGCCTGGGCGACAGAGTGAGACTCCATCTCAATAAATAAATAAATTAATTAAATAATAAAAAAAAGAAAGAAGAAAAGAAAGAAAAGAAAAAAACAAAAGGAAAAGAAAAAGAAAAGAAAAGAAAGAAGCCGAGTGTGGTGGCTCACACCTGTAATCCCAGCATTTTGGGAGGCTAACGTGGGTGGATCACCTGAGGTCAGGAGTTTGAAAACCAGCCTGACCAATATAGTGAAACCTCATCTCTACTAAAATTATAGAAATTAGCCAGGCATGGTGGCGGGAGCCTGTAGTTCCAGCTACTTGGGAGGCTGAAGCAGGAGAATTGCTTGAACCCCAGAGGCAGAGGAGGTGGCAGTGAGCCGAGATCACACCACTGTATTCCAGCCTGGGTGACAGAGCGAGACTCTGCCTCAAAAAAGAAAACAAAAAAACAACAACAACAAAAAAGAAACCTGGGTGCGGTGGCTCAAGCCTGTAATCCCAGCACTTTGGGAGGCCGAGACGGGCGGATCACGAGGTCAGGAGATCGAGACCATCCTGGCTAACATGGTGAAACCCCGTCTCTACTAAAAAAATACAAAAAACTAGCCGGGCGAGGTGGTGGGCGCCTGTAGTCCCAGCTACTCGGGAGGCTGAGGCAGGAGAATGGCGTAAACCCGGGAGGCGGAGCTTGCAGTGAGCTGAGAGCCGGCCACTGCACTCCAGCCTGGGCGGCAGAGCAAGACTCCGTCTCAAAAAAAAAAAAAAAAAAAAAAAAAAAAAGAAAAGAGAAGAGAGAAAAGAGGAGAGGAGAGAAGAGAAAAGAAGGAAGAGGGAAGGGCCGGGCGCAGTAGCTCACACCTGTAATCCCAGCACTTTGGGAGGCTGAGGTGGACAGATCACGAGATCAGGAGTTCTAGACCAGCGGCCAACATACTGAAACCCTGTCTCTACTGAAAACACAAAAATTAGCCGGGCGTGGTTGTGCAGGCCTGTAGTCCCAGCTACTCTGGAGGCTGAGGCAGGAGAATCACTTGAACCTGGGAGGCGGAGGTTGCAGTGAGCTGAGATGGCATCACTGTGCTCCAGCCTGGGCGACGGAGCAAGACTCGGGGAGGGAGGGAGGGAGCAAGGGAGGAAGAGAAAGAGAAAAAGAGAACAGTCTTCACTCCCTAGGCCTCAGAGTTAAATAGCCAGTTCTGTATGGCCCACCGAAGAGATTTAGGCGTGACTGTGATAATATGGCCTGGGCCGGGCGCGGTGGCTCAAGCCTGTAATCCCAGCACTTTGGGAGGCCGAGACGGGCGGATCACGAGGTCAGGAGATCGAGACCATCCTGGCTAACATGGTGAAACCCCGTCTCTACTAAAAAAATACAAAAAACTAGCCGGGCGAGGTGGTGGGCGCCTGTAGTCCCAGCTACTCGGGAGGCTGAGGCAGGAGAATGGCGTGAACCCGGGAGGCGGAGCTTGCAGTCAGCTGAGATCCGGCCACTGCACTCCAGCCCGGGCGACAGAGCGAGACTCCGTCTCAAAAAAAAAAAAAAAAAAAGAAAAGAAAGAAATGGGAGAGGGAAAGAAAGAAAGAGTTCTAGGTATCATACATATAACTGACTCATAAATATTTCAAATTTTCAATTTGTATCTTTTTTTTTTGAGACGGAGTCTCGCTCTGTTGCCCAGGCTGGAGTGTGATGACACTATCTCAGCTCACTGCAACCTCCACCTCCTGGGTTCAAGCAGTTCTCCTGCCTCAGCCTCCCAGGTAGCTGGGATTACAGGCGTGTGCTACCACTCCTGGCTAATTTTGTATTTTTAGTAGAGATGGGGTTTTACCATCTTGGTCAGGCTGGTCTTGAACTCCTGACCTCAAGTGATCCACCTCCCTAGGCCTCCCAAAGTCCTGGGATTACAGGTATGACCAATTTGTATCTTTAAAAGGTAAGAAGGACTGGCGGGACATGGTGACTCCCGCCTGTAATCCCAACACTTTGGGAGGCCGAGGTGGGTGGATCACAAGGTCAAGAGTTCAAGATCAGCCTGGCCAAGATGGTGAAACCCTGTCTCTACTAAAAGTACAAAAATTACAGCACGCCTGTAATCCCAGCTACTTGGGAGGCTGAGGCAGGAGAATCGCTTGAACCTGGGGGGCGGAGGTTGCAGTGAGCCGAGATCATGCCACTGCACTCCAGCCTGGGTGACAGCAAGACTCTGTCTCAAAAAAAAAAAAAAAAAAAAACTTAAAATTCACAAAAAATATATATATTTTTTTTGAGATGGAGTCTTGCTCTGTTGCCCACGTTAGAGTGTGGTGGCACAATCTCGGCTCACTGCAAGCTCTGCCTCCCAGGTCCACGCCATTCTTCTGCCTCAGCCTCCCAAGTAGCTGGGACTACAGGCAAGTGCCACCTCGTCTGGCTAATTTTTTGTGCTTTTAGTAGAAACGGGGTTTCACCATGTTAGCCAGGATGGTCTCGATTTCCTGACCTCGTGATCCACCTGCCTTCACCTTCCAAAGTGCTGGGATTACAGGTGTGAGCCACCGCGTCTGGCTAACAATAATTTTATAATATCAGCAAATATCTCATCAGTGTCAAATTTCTAATTATATCAAAAGTGTCTTTTTTTTTTTTTTTTTTTTACAGTTTGGAGCATGATCCAAATACAATTCACACATGTATTTGGTTGATACGTCTTAACGTGTCTTTTAGCCTACAGGTTCCTGTCCATCTCTTTCTCTTCTTTTTTTTCTTATAATTTATTTGTTGATGATCTATTATTTTATTTTAGGTGTATTCAAAAGAACATACACATGGATTTTGTTTGTTCTTTGTTGTTTCTATGTATCCAGCCCAACAGTCTATGTCTTTTAAGTGATCAATTTAATTCATTTATATTTATTGTGTTTGCCAATGTATTTGGCTTTATTTTCATCACTTTCTTTGATTGCGTTTTATAGTTAACATGCGTTTTTTCTGCTGCTCCCTTTTTACCTTCTCTTCAACCTCCTGCGGAATTTGTCAGATTTTCTTTGTTCCTTCCTTTGTTTTTTTTTTTTTGCGGCAGAGTTTCCCTCTTTTTGCCCAGGCTAGAGTGCAATGGCGTGATCTTGGCTCATTGCAACCTCCACCTCCTGGATTCAAGCGATTTTCCTGCCTCAGCCTCCTGAGTAGCTGGGATTACAGGCATGCACCACCACACCTAGTCAATTTTATATTTTTCATAGAGATGGGGTTTCACCATGTTGGCCAGGCTGGTCTCGAACTCCTGACCTCAGGTGATCCACCCACCTTGGCCTCCCAAAGTGCTGGGATTACAGGTGTGAGCCACCGTGCCCAGCTGAATTTGTCAGATTTTCTTTGTTTGTTTGTTTGTTTCTTGTGTGTGTGTGTGTGTGACGAAGTCTCACTCTTGTCCCCCAGGCTGGGGTGCAATGGTGCCATCTCAGCTTACTGCAACCTCTGCCTCCCAGGTTCAAGTGATTCTTCTGCCTCAGCCTCCCGGGTAGCTGGGATTACAGGCATGCACCACCACTCCTGGCTAATTTGGTTTTTTTTTTTTTTTTTTTGAGATGGAGTCTTGCTCTGTCACCCTGGCTGGAGTGCAGTGGCATGATCTCGGCTCACTGCAAGCTCTGCCTCCTGGGTTCATGCCATTCTCCTGCCTCAGCCTCCGGAGTAGCTGGGACTACAGGCACCTGCTACCACGCCCAACTAATTTTTTTGTGTTTTTTAGTAGAGATGGGGTCTCACCGTGTTAGCCAGGATGGTCTCGATCTCCTGACCTCGTGGTCTGCCTGCCTTGGCCTCCCAAAGTGCTGGGATTACAGCCGTGGGCCACCATGTCCACCCCAAGTCCAGCTAATTGTATATTTTTAGTAGCGATAGGGTTTTACCATGTTGGCCAGGCTGGTCTCGAACTCCTGACCTGAGATGATCCATCCGCCTCAGCCTCCCAAAGTGTTGGGATTACAGGCATGAGCCACCGAGCCTGGCCTTCTTTGTTCCTTTCTTATTCCCCCTCATGATTTGGAAATTATTCATTCCATTTCTGCCTTTGAGTAGTCACCCTTACACTCTTACCATGTATACTTAGCTAACTACAACTGGAAGTTAATCAACATCTCTTTGTTCTGCTGAATGAGACAAGGACTTCAGATGTGTGCATACTGGAGCCTTCCTCCACTCTGCATGTCACTTTTATCCCACATTTGAGTTCTGCCTTGGCACACCTAAGAATGGAGATGAGGACAGGGGGTAGTGTGTGCCCATGTGGGTCACCATTCTCCTGGACAAATGGCAGATGTGGAGATGGAATCTAGAGACCTTATCTCTGTGTGAGTTCAGGCAGGTTCTGCATTGGGCCTCAGTTTCCCCATTTGTAGGACAGCACTGAGTCTCTCGGGCTAATATCTGAAGACTGTGAGCTCCCACCCTCTCCCTTGTTCCCACCACTCAGGATGACCAGAGTGCGGGGGCTTCCGGTTACACTGCAGGTAATGAGGGGCCTCTGTTGCTAGGCCCACCACAAAATGAGCTTGCGGGAGAACGCGACAGCTAATGTCATTATTTACTTCACTGAGCTAAATAATCTAGGGAATTGCTCATCAGGGCCTGATAATTTGATTGGATTTCATGCACAATTAGGCCTTCAGAGCTGAGGCGTTAGTCGGCGAGTTCAGGGAAGACACCAGCCTCCCTGCCGGAGAGGCTCCAGGGTGAGGGGACAGTGACGGGAGTCCCCAGCCCCAGGAAAGGGTCAGGTGTGCAGGCCAGAGGGAGGCCTGAATTGACCAAAGTCAGGGGATCCAGCCTCGGCAGGAGCTGGAGACCCACCCGTCAGTCAACTTGACATTGCTTACTTACGAGTTGGTTGATTTTTTTTTTTTTTTTTTGAGACGGAGTCTCGCTCTGTCTCCCAGGCTGGAGTGCAGTGGCCGGATCTCAGCTCACTGCAAGCTCCGCCTCCCGGGTTCACGCCATTCTCCTGCCTCAGCCTCCCGAGTAGCTGGGACTACAGGCTCCGCCACGTCGCCCGGCTAGTTTTTTTGTAGTTTTTAGTAGAGACGGGGTTTCACCGTGTTAACCAGGATGGTCTCGATCTCCTGACCTCGTGATCCGCCCGTCTCGGCCTCCCAAAGTGCTGGGATTACAGGCTTGAGCCACCGCGCCCGGCCAGTTTTTGTATTTTTAAGTAGAGACGGGGTTTCACCATGTTAGCCAGGATGGTCTCGATCTCCTGACCTCGTGATCCGCCCGTCTCGGCCTCCCAAAGTGCTGGGATTACAGGCTTGAGCCACCGCGCCTGGCCACGAGTTGGTTGATATTAAGAGAATTATTATTATTATTATTGGAGATGGAGTTTTGCTCTTTTGCCCAAACTGGAGTGCAGTGGCCCGATCTCGGCTTACTGCAACCTCCGCTTCCGGAATCAAGTGATTCTCCTGCCTCAGCCTCCCGAGTCGCTGGGATTACAGACACCCGCCACCGCGCCCGGCCAGGAGAATTATATCATGGGAGGACCAAACCATAGTGAACACAGTTAGTGTTTGGTCTGTTTTGCTTGAGATGTTTATTTTTCTTCTTACACGAAAGAATTCAAGATGACCCCTTTAAAATCTAAGTCAGGGCCGGGTGCGGTGGCTCACGTCTGTAATCCTGACACTTTGGGAGGCCAAGGAGGGTGAATCACCTGAGGTCAGGAGTTCGAGAACCAGCCTGGCCAAAATGGCGAAACCCCATCTCTACTAAAAATACAAAAAATAGCCAGGCGAGGTGGCAGGCACCTGGAACCACAGCTGCTCTGGATGCTGAGGCAGGAGAATAGCTTGAACCTGGGAGGCAGCGGTGGCCATGAGCCAAGATCATGCTGCACTCCAGCCTGGGTGACAGAGCGAGACTCCGTTTCAAAAAGAAGAAGAAAAAAATCTAAGTCGGATCTGTCCTTCTTCCACCTGCAGCCCTCTGTGGCTCCTACCTCCCTCTGTGTCAAAGCTCAAGCCCTCCCAGAGGCCCACCAGGCCCTTCACAACCTTCCCCACCCACTTCCTGCCCTCCCCTCCTGCCTCTCTTTGCTTCGTTCACTCTGCTTCAGCCAGATGGGCCTCTGCACTGTCCCTCCAACACCAATACGCCAGGTGCGGTCCTGCCCCAGGGCCTTTGCATGGGATGCGCCCTCTGCCCGGAACAGCTGTGCCCCAGATCCCCTCAGAGTTGTCTCATTTTCCTGTTCTAGGTCTCAGCTTTTTTTTTTTTTTTGAGACGGAGTCTCGCTCTGTCCCCCAGGCTGGAGTGTAATGGCGCGATCTCAGCTCACTGCAAGCTCCGCCTCCCGGGTTTACGCCATTCTCCCGCCTCAGCCTCCCGAGTAGCTGGGACTACAGGCACCGTCACCTCGCCCGGCTAGTTTTTTGTATTTTTTAGTAGAGACGGGGTTTCACCGTGTTAGCCAGGATGGTCTCGATCTCTCGACCTCGTGATCCGCCTGTCTCGGCCTCCCAAAGTGCCGGGATTACAGGCGTGAGCCACCGCACCCGGCCAGTTTTTTGTATTTTTTAGTAGAGACGGGGTTTCACCATGTTCGCCAGGATGGTCTCGATCTCCTGACCTCGTGATCCACCCATCTCAGCCTCCCAAAGTGCTGGGATTACAGGTTTGAGCCACCGCACCCGGCCTAGGTCTCAGCTTAAACATCACCACCTCAGAGAAGTCATCCCTGGCTAAAATAACCTCATCCCCACCATCTGCTATGACGTCATCTTGTTAAACTATTATCTAGGTTCAGCACCCCAATCCAAAAACCCAAAATCCAAAATGCTCCAGTTGGAAATGCTTTGAGCGCCGACATGGCACTTAAAGATAGTGAGGCTTGTTAGAGCATTGCGGATTTTGGATTTTCAGATTAGTGATGCTCAACTGGCAAGTATAATGAAAATATTCTGAAAACCGAAAAAAACCCCAATCCAAAACACTTCTTCACCATGGAAAAATGCTTCTGTTCCAAAGCTTGCTTTATTTATTTATTTATTTATTTATTTATTTATTTATTTAAGACAGAGTCTCACTCTGTCCCCTAAGCTGGAGTACAATGACGCGATCTTGACTCACTGTGACTTCCGCCTCCCGGGTTCAAGCGATTCTCTTGCCTCAGTCTCCCAGGTAGCTGGGATTACAGGTGCCTGCTACCATGCCCAGCTAATTTTTTGTATTTTTGGTGGAGAAGGGGTTTTGCCATGTTGGCCAGGCTGGTCTCGAACTCCTGACCTCAGGTGACCACTTGCCTTGGCCTCCCAAAGTGCAGGGATTACAGGTGTGAGCCACCATACTTTGGTATTTCTAGTGGAGATGGGGTTTCACCATGTTGGCCAGGCTGTTCTCAAACTCCGAACCTCAGGTGATCTGCCTGCCTCAGCCTCCCAAAGTGCTAGGATTACAGGCGTGAGCCACTGCGTCCAGCCATCCCAAGCATTTTGGATAAGGGATTCTCAGCCTGTTTTATCCCAGAGATCAGTGTCTGCTGCCCCCACTCTCTTCCCCTCTGAGCTCCCCAGGATTGTCCCTCTGCCCCAGCTCTGACCCCTCGGTCAGCGTCCAGCTGTGTCCAGTTTTAATTCTCCACAGCCTGGTGGTTCCTCATGAACCAAACCAAGACAGAGGACTCTCTGGGTCCCAATGCCTGTATTTGGGAGTACATGACCCTGGAGGCCTTTCCTGCCTCATCTCCACTCTGTCCCCTCCCTAGCACCCATTCTAGCATGAGCCACAGGACAATCTTGCCATGTCCAAGTGCACTGACTTTCTTTCTTTTTTTTATTTATTTATTTTTGAGATGGAGTCTTTCTCTTTCACCCACGCTGGAGTGCAGTGGCGCCATCTCGGCTCACTGCAAACTCCGCCTCCCGGCTTCACGCCATTCTCCTGCCTCCCCCTCCCGAGTAGCTGGGACTACAGGCGCCTGCCACCACGCCGGGCTAATTTTAGAAATATTTTTAGTAGAGACGGGGTGTCACCGTGTTAGCCAGGATGGTCTCCATCTCCTAACCTTGTGATTCGCCCCCCTTAGCCTCCCAAAGTGCTGGGATTAGAGGTGTGCGCCACCGCGCCAGGCTTGTACTGACTTTATTTCACCCCAACCCGGCCTTCGCACCTGCTAGTCCCTCTACCAGAAATGCTTTTCCCCAAAGCTTTTTCTTCCTGGCAATCAATTGCCTTCAATAGCTTTGCTTCTAGCTCCCCTTCCTGAGCCCCTCTGGCCACTGCCCACCCAGTTCTGGGTTCCTTCCACCCTAGCCTGACCATGAGGGGCTGTGGGGTGGACACTGGGAGACCCCAAGGCTCCAGCACTGGCCAGGACTGGCCCGAATACCCAATGCTGCCTGCTAAAAGAACCCCCAAAAGCTACTCAGGCAATGATCCGGACAGCACTCAGTGTCTAGGGCTGGCCACATCTCTCTCCCTCTCTCCCAGTTCTCCACGATGATCTCTCCATCTCTCCTTATCTCTGTATATATCTCTGGGTCTCTACATGTCTCTCTGTGTCTGCGTCTCCCTCTCTCCCTCTCCCCCCCTTTCTCCCTCCGTTTCTCTTTCTCTCTCTCTCTCTCCCTCCTCTTTCCTTCCCCCTCTTTTTCTCTCTCCCCGATTTCTCATTCTCTCCTCCCCCTCCCCCGTCTTTTTCTCATTCTCTCTCCCCCACTCCCTTTCTCATTCTCTCTCTCCCCCTCTCTCCTCACCCTGTCTCATTCTTCTCTCTCTCTCCCCAGCCCTCTCTTTCTCTGTCTTCCCCACACCCCCGACCTGGGTCTCTCTGCTTCTGTCTCTTTTTGTCTCTGCTCCTCCCCATGGAGCACCTGCTTCACCCACCATCTTCCTCCCCACCCCTCCCTCTCCTCCACTTTCTCCCTTTCCCACGCCTGTAGACCCGAGTTCCCCTCCGCACTGGCTGGGCACAGGGGAATGGTCTGGTCTTCCTCCCCTGCCCCTCCTGTCTCTGCCTCTCCTCTGACTCTGCCTCTCCTCTGTCTCTGCCTCTCCTCTGTCTCTGCCTCTCCTCTGACTCTGCCTCTCCTCTGTCTCTGCCTCTCCTCTGTCTCTGCCTCTCCTCTGACTCTGCCTCTCCTCTGTCTCTGCCTCTCCTCTGTCTCTGCCTCTCCTCTGACGTTTTATTTTTATTTTTATTTTTATTTTTATTTTTTTATTTTTTTTTTTTTTTTGAGGCGGAGTCTCGCTCTGTCGCCCGGACTGGAGTGCAGTGGCCCGATCTCAGCTCACTGCAAGCTCCGCCTCCCGGGTTTGCGCCATTCTCCCGCCTCAGCCTCCCGAGTAGCTGGGACTACAGGCGCCCGCCACCTCGCCCGGCTAGTTTTTGTATTTTTAGTAGAGACGGGGTTTCACTGTGTTAGCCAGGATGGTCTCGATCTCCTGACCTCGTGATCCGCCCGTCTCGGCCTCCCAAAGTGCTGGGATTACAGGCTTGAGCCACCGCGCCCGGCCTCCTCTGACGTTTTATTTCCGTCTCACAGGCTCTGGCTGCACATCTCCCACGGGGCTGCCAGCCTCTGGGCTCCACACTCCCCTCTCTCCTGCAGCACCCCGCTCTCCGCTACTTCCAGATCCCCCACCTGCTCCTGCCTCCCAGGTACTGAGGCAGAGATGGGAGATGGAGTTTATGTATTTTTTTGAGACAGGGTCTCACTCTGTCGTCCAGGCTGGAATGCCTCATAGTGGTGCAATCGTAGCCCACTGCAGCCTCGAACTCCTGGGCTCAAGCAATCCTCCTGCCTCAGCCTCCTGAGTAAATGAGACTACAGGTGCCTGCTACTGCCCCCAGCTAATTTTTAAATTTCTTTTTTTTTTTTTTTGAGACGAAGTCTCATCTGTTGCCTAGGCTGGAGTGCAGTGGCGCGATCTCCGCTCACTGCAAGCTCTGCCACCTCCTGGGTTCACATCATTCTCCTGCCTCAGCCTCCCTAGAAGCTGGGACTACAGGTGCCCGCCACCACACCGGCTAATTTTTTTTGTATTTTTAGTAGAGACGGGGTTTCACCATGTTAGCCAGGATGGTCTCGATCTCCTGACCTTGTGATCCGCCCGCCTCAGCCTCCCAAAGTGCTGGGATTACAGGCGTGAGCCACCGCACCTGGCCGTAATTTTTAAATTTTCTGCAGAGATGGGATCTCATTACATAGCCCAGGCTGGTCTTGAACTCCTGGCCTCAAGTAGTCACCCCGCCTCAGCCTCCCAAAGCATTGGGATTCAGGCAGGCACCAGGACACCTGGCCCAGGGAGATGGAATTAAAATTGATTTTAAGCCTTCACCTTCTCCTTGGCTGGCTGGGAGGAAAAGAGAGGGAAGGGCACTCCCTGAGGTCACACAGCACCTGGCCTGGGACCCCCCTGCAGCTTTGAGTGGGGGTCCCCACAGGCTCTGGATTTGAGTTCCAGCGGCCCAACCCTTGCTGTGTGATTGGGGGCAGTCAACTGTGCATCTCGGAGCCTCAGCACCCTCCTCTGTGTAGCAGCAATGGCTGTGCCACCTCCCTGGGTGACGGTGAAGCCAGCCAACGTAGGGAAGGTGCTTCTGACTTTAGAACATGGGAAATCGGAATCATGGGAACTACTGCAGACATCTATTCCCATTCCCAGGAGGTGGCCGGGCGCTGTGGCTCATACCTGTAATCCCAGCACTTTGGGAAGCTGAGGCGGGCGGTAAAACCCCATCTCTACTAAAAATACAAAATTAGCTGGGCATGGTGGCGCATGCGTGTAATCCCAGCTACTCGGGGAGCTGAGGCAGGGGACTCACTTGAACCCGGGAGCTGAGATCGTGCCACTGCACTGCAGCCTGAGCAACAAAGTAAGAATGTGTCTCAAAAAAAAAAAAAAAAAAAAAAAAATATATATATATATATATATATATATATATATATATATTCCCAGGAGGCAGAAGGGGAGGATGGGAGGTGGGGAGGGGTCAGCTTTGTGTGCAACCCCTCATCTAAGGGGCAATTTTGTTCTGAGAGAGTGCCCAGGAGTGCACGGGCTTGGGCTTGGGGTTGAGGTGGCTGGGAAGAGCTTGTCTGTTTCACCAAGAAGTAAGTGTGAATGTGGGGAGATGGGGGTGGAGGAGAGCACTGGGGTTGCCTAGCAACAGAGATGAAGCTGACAGACAGGATCCAGACCACTGCTGTCCAGGGTCTGGGGGGGGTTTCAAGAAACGGGGGCGCTGATATTTGGGATCTTGTGTTTCTCTGGCCGAGAAGGTATCCCCACCGTGGCCCTCCAAACTTCAGCAGAGTTGACCCCAGACTCGGGGGTCTTAGGGACCCCGGAGCCGTAGAACAGAGATTCAGTGGTAACCGGAGATTCATTTACTGGGGAATGAAGCAGTAGAGACAAAAGCAGACTCGGCCCCCTTTCCAGCCCTGGCCCTGACAGTTGCAGAGATGTTGATGGCTAAGAAGAACCGGATTGCCATTTATGAACTTCTTTTTTTTTTTTTTTCTGAGACTGAGTTTCACTCTCGTTGCCCAGGCTGGAATGCAATAGCATGGTCTTGGCTCACTGCAACCTCTGCCTCCTGGGTTCAAGTGATTCTCCAGCCTCAGCCTCCTGAGTAGCTGGGACTACAGGCGCCCGTGGCTAGTTTTCCTATTTCTTTTTAGTAGAGATGGGGTTCTACCGTGTTAGCCAGGATGATCTCGATCTCCTGACCTCGTGATCCGCCCGTCTCAGCCTCCCAAAGTGCTGGGATTACAGGCGTGAGCCACAGCGCCCGGCCTAATTTTTGTATTTTTAGTAGAGACGGGGTTTCACCATGTTCGCCAAGATGGTCTCGATCTCCTGACCTCGTGATCCGCCCGCCTCAGCCTCCCAAAGTGCTGGGATTACAGGTGTGAGCCACTGCGCCTGGCGACTGGAGACATTTCTACTGGTACCTTACCAATGAAGGTATCTAGTGTCTCCATGATGCCCTCCATCTGCCCTCAGAGAGTGTGCCTGCCACTCTACACCGCAGCCGTCCAGAGACTGGCAGACCTTGGCCTAAAGGTCTGGAAGGTGAGTGCCCTCCAAGACTCCCAAGAGGGGAAGCTGACAGAGACCCACAGGTGGGGTTCTGTGCCCCCTGGTGCTGGCCAGGAAGCCAAGGCTAGGGCTGGGTCAGCAACCGAATTCCAGTTTAGAGGTGGATTCCAGTTTAGAGGTGAATTCCAGTTTGGTGGTGGATGTGGTCAGCCACCTCGGTAAAACTGGAGAGGATTAGTTTGCATTGAATAAACTTACAGCCAGAAAAACAAACAAACAAACAAACAAACAAACAAACAAACAAAAAACAGACTTGGCCCTGTCTTCCCGGCAGTTCCAGCCTCAAGTGGAGGCAGACATTCGTCAAAGAATCTGTGTGCGTGTGAATTTATTTGTACAATGAGTGTTTACTGAGCACCTACTGTGTGTTAGCATGGAAATACAGCAGTGAACAAAAAAGAACAAAAATTCCTGCTCTGGGGTGGCTCCTGCCAGCAATTTGGGAGGCCGAGGCAGGCGGATCACAAGGTCGGGAGTTCAAGACCAGCCTGGCCAACATGGCGTAACCCCATCTCTACTAAAAATACAAAAATTAGCCAGGAGTGGTGGCGCACACCTGTAATCCCAGCTACTCGAGAGGCTGGGGCAGAAGAATCGCTTGAACCCAGGAAGCGGAGGTTGCAGTGAGCCGAGATCATGCCACTGTACTCCAGCCTGGTTGACAGAGCAAGACTCCATCTCAAAAAATAAAATAAAAAATAAATAAACAAAATTAAATGTGTGGTGTTTTAAAGCTCTAAGTTTTTGGGTAATTTCTTAGGCAGCTAACAATGACCAGGACAAAATCCAGGACTTCTTCCTCCGGGACCTTTTTTTTTTTTTTTTTTTTTTTTTTTGAGGCGGAGTCTCGCTCTGTCGCCCAGACTGGAGTGCAGTGGCCGGATCTCAGCTCACTGCAAGCTCCGCCTCCCGGGTTCACGCCATTCTCCTGCCTCAGCCTCCCGAGTAGCTGGGACTACAGGCGCCTGCTACCTCGCCCGGCTAGTTTTTGTATTTTTAGTAGAGACGGGGTTTCACCGTGTTAGCCAGGATGGTCTCGATCTCCTGACCTCGTGATCCGCCCGTCTTGGCCTCCCAAAGTGCTGGGATTACAGGCTTGAGCCACCGCGCCCGGCCCCTCCGGGACCTTTTCTAGAAGGATGGAGAGAGTCCAAGGGAATAGCCCAGGCTTAGGCTTGGGGTGAGACTGACACAGAAGAGTGGTTGGGTTTTCTAAGAAAAGATATATATACATATATATAATTGTTTGTTTTGAGACACAGTCTCACTCTGTCACCCAGGCTGGAGTGCAGTGGTGCAATCTCTGCTCACGGCAACTTTCACCTCCTGGGTTCAAGCGATTCTCCTGCCTCAGCCTCCCAAGTAGCTGGGATTACAGGCGTGCGCCACCACGCCCGGCTATTTTTTGTATTTTTAGTAGAGATGGGGTTTCACCATGTTGCCCAGTCTGGTCTCTAACTCCTGACCTCAGGTGATCCGCCCACCTTGGCCTCCCAAAGTGCTGGGTTTACAGATGTGAGCCACGGCGCCTGGTCGGATTCCAGATTTTAGATTGGCCAGTCTGGTCCTGGCCATGTGGAGACCCAGCTGTTGGGGGCAGGACTGGAGAAGGTGGGAGAGGCTGGGAGGGGCCCTTGGGCAGAGGGGAGGGAGGGATGGAGAAAGGGGAAGACGTGGGAGCTATGCAGAGGGCAGGACAGGAGATGAGCTTGATGCCTGCCTGGGGCTGGGGCCCTGGACCCTCCCCTCTAGGCAGCCCTGCCTCTGGAGCTGTTTCTGAGTTTTCTGCCTTCCCCATCCTCTGAATTTCCCTGTCTCTCCCCGCCTCGCTCCCTCTGCTGCCCGTGATGAAGAATGGAATTATATTTTTATAACTTCTTGTTTTTCCTGAACCAAAGTTCCATGTGCACTGGGCTAAATTTAAAAAGCGGATGGATGGAGAGATGCTCATGTTCACTTTCACTCCCTCGGAAAAAAATAAACGCCTTGATTCAGGTGCCATTTCCCTCGGGGACGCTGGGGGCGGGGTGGTGGCCTTTCTGCTCACAAGTGACAGGGCTGGACAGAGATAAGTCAGATCTGGATTCCAGCTGCCTTCTCTCGGAAGCCTTGCCTGACCTGTGCCTGAACCAGGCCCACCCCTCAGATCTTCTAATACCCTGGGCATCCCCCAAAACAGCCCTGGTCACCCTGTGCTGGAACCGCCTGTTTGCTTGTTCTCTCTGCCTGGTCCTCCTTTCCCATCTTTTTTTTTTTTTTTTTTTTTTCAAGACAGAGTCTTGCTCTGTTGCCCAGGCTGCAGTGCAGTGGGGTGATCTTGGCTCACTGCAACCTCCACCTCTCAGATTCAAGCAATTCTCCTGCCTCAGCCTACCTAGTAGCTGGGATATAGGCTCACACTACCACACCCATCCTTTGCCATCTTTAGGGCTAGCTTCTCAAACTTCAGGGCTCAGCTCCAATGTTACCTCCTCCAGGAAGTCCTCCCTGACCACCCTGACTAAAGAAGCTGCCAAGCTGTTTTCTATCACATCATCATCATCATCATCTTTTTTTTTTTTTTTTTTTTGAGACGGAGTCTCGCTCTGTCACCCAGGCTGGAGTGCAGTGGCCGGATCTCAGCTCACTGCAAGCTCCGCCTCCCGGGTTTTTCGCCATTCTCCCGCCTCAGCCTCACGAGTAGCTGGGACTACAGGCACCCGCCACCTCGCCCAGCTAGTTTTTTGTTTTTTTTAGTAGAGACGGGGTTTCACCGTATTGTATTTTCTTTAGAACATTTTTTATCACCTGGAATTCTCTTAGGCTAATATTTGTAATGTGTTAAGCACAATTAAGGGAACTGGATCCGGACTGCCCAAGTCCCAACTATAGGCTGGCCCCTGCCAGCCTGTCCCCGTAGCCTTCATTTTCACTCTCCCTACATAATTCAGTCACCACTCAGCAAACATGTTTTAAGTGGGTACTGCACTAGACCGTGTATCTCATGGCTCCCAGTCCTGCCCTGCAACACCTTCCATCCCTCCCCTCCACTGGAGATTCTGAATGAATTGGTCAAGAGCTGGGGGGCTGGGCAAAGGATTCAAGTGTGCCCCCAGGACATAGAATGATTGCTGTAGGTTTCCTTTTATCCTTTTTTTTTTTTTTTTTTTTTTGAGACAGAGTCTTGCTCTGTCGCCTAGGCTGCAGTGCAGTGGCACGATCTCGGCTCAGTGCAACCTCCGCCTCCCAGGCTCAAGTGATTCTCCTGCCTCAGCCTCCCGAGTAGCTGGGATTACAGGTGTGTGCCACCACGCCTGGCTAATTTTTGTATTTTTAGTAGAGACGGGGTTTCACCATGTTGGCCAGGCTGGTCTCGAACTCCTGACCTCAAGTGTCCCTCCCACCTCGGCCTCCCAAAGTGCTGGAATGACAGGCGTGAGCCACCGTGCCCAGCCTCTGCAATAGATTTTCTTATCTCCCAAAGGCCGTGCTCACTGCTGCCTCCAAGCCTTTGCTGAAGCTGGTACCTCTGCTGGAACACACTCCTACTTCCTCTCCACCTATTTAAATCCTCCATAACTGTATTTGTTATAAACATTTTTTTTTCTAATTTTGAGGAGAGTAAACAGGAAAAACAAGGGCAAAGACAAATAGAGCAAGCACCTGTGTTTCCTCCACACAGGACCAGCAGTGCTTAACTCTTCTCATATTTGCTTCAGGTCTGTTCTGCTTTGTAAGTCAGAATGCAAATACTAGAAATCAAGGCACAGTGGCCTTTGACCTCCTCCACTCACACATTTTTCTACATTCTTTTTTTTTTTTTTTTTTGAGACGGAGTCTCACTCTGTTTCCCAGGCTGGAGTGCAGTGGCGTGATCTCGGCTCACGGCAAGCTCCACCTCCCAGGTTCAAGCGACTCTCCTGCCTCAGCCTCCCGAGCAGCTGGGACCACAGGCGCCCGCCACCACGCCCAGCTAGTTTTTTGTATTTTTAGTAGAGACGGGGTTTCACCGTGTTAGCCAGGATGGTCTGGATCTCCTGACCTCGTGATCTGCCCACCTCGGCCTCCCAAAGTGCTGGGATTACAGGCTAAGCCACCAGCCTTTTTTTTTTTTTTTTTTTTTTTTTTTTTTTGAGATGGAGTCTTGCTCTGTCACCCAGGCTGGAGTGCAATGGTGCAATCCTGGCTCACTGCAACCTCCACCTCTCAGGTTCAGGCGATTCCCCTACTTCAGCCTCCCGAATAGCTGCGATTACAGGCGCCTGCCACCATGCCTGGATAATTTTTGTATTTTTAGTAGAGATGGGGTTTCACCATATTGACCAGGCTGGTCTCGAACTCCTGACCTTGTGATCCACCCGCCTCGGCCTCCCAAAGTGCTGGGATTACAGTCATGAGCCACTGCACAGGGGCCCATCTTTTTTTTGGTTTGGTTTGGTTTGTTTTTTTGAGACGGAGTCTCTGTCACCCAGGCTGGAGTGCAATCTTGGCTCACTGCAGCCTCCACTTCCTGAGCACAAGTGATTCTCCAGCCTCAGCCTCCAGAGCAGCTGGGATTACAGGCGCCCGCCACCACGCTCAGCCAATTTCTGTATTTTTAGTAGAGACGGGGTTTCACCATGTTGGCCAGGCTGGTCTCAAACTCCTGACCTCAGGTTATCTGTCAGCCTCGGCCTCCCAAAGTGCTGGGATTACAGGCATGAACCACTGTGCCCAGCCTCCTGCTTCCTTCTTATAAGCACCCTGTGATTGCACTGGGCTTATCCGGATAATCCAGGATCATCTACTCATCTCAAGATCCTTAATGTAATCCTATTTGCAAAGTCCTGTTTGCCAATTGAGGTACTGTATGCATAGGATTTGGGAATCAGGATATGGACATCTTTGGACCGAGAGGTGTCAATATTCTGCCAAGCACAATGGGCCATAAGGAGGAACAGACATCAGTGCATTCGTTTATGTCACAAACATTTATTGAGCACCTACTGTGTACTCACCTGTTCTAGGTCCTGAGAACACAGCAGAAAACAAGACAGGCCAGACACAGTGGCTCAGGCCTGTAATCCCAGCACTTTGGGAGGCAGAGGTGGGCGGATCACTAGGGGTCAGGAGTTCGAGACCAGCCTGGCCACGGTAAAGCCCCGTCTCTACTAAAAATACAAAAATTAGCTGGGTGTGGTGGCAGGCACCTGTAATGCCAGCTACTTGGGAGGTTGAGGCAGGAGGATCGCTTGAAGCCGGGTGGCAGAAGTTGCAGTGAGATCATACCACTGCACTCCAGCTTGGGCAACAGAGCAAGGCTCTCTGTCAAAAAAAAAAAAAAAAAAAAAAAGGCCAGGTGCGGTGACTCACACCTATAATCCCAGCACTTTGGGAGGCCAAGGCGGGAGGATCACCTGAGGTCAGGAGTTTGAGACCAGTCTGGCCAACATAGTGAAACCCTGTCTCTACTAAAAATACAAAAATTAGCTGGGCATGGTGGCGGGTGCCTGTAATCCCAGATGTTCGGGAGGCTGAGGCAGGAGAACTGCTTGAACCCGGGAGGCAGAGGTTGCAGTAAGCCAAGATCGTGCCTTTGTACTCCAGCCTGGGTGACAAGAGTGAGACTCCATCTCAAAAAAATATATAAATAAATAAATAATAAATAAAAATAAATAAAAATACAAAAATTAGCTGGGCGTGGTGATGTGCACCTGTAATCCCAGCTACTCAGGAGGCTGAGGCAGGAGAATGTCTTGAACCTGGGAGGCGGAGGTTGCGGTGAGCCAAGATCACACCACTGCACTCCAGCCTGGGCAAGAAGAGCGAAACTCCATCTCAAAACAAACAACAAACAAAAAAACAGAACAAAATATGACTTCAGAGTGTTTGGCATGGTATGAAATAACCTGCAACCCCAGTTGCACAGTGACCCCTTTGAATATCTGTTCTGTCTTTCTCAAGTCTCAGTTGGCTCCTGCCAGGGGCGAGGGGTCGGGGAGTGGTTCTAAGTCTCTCCCACCCGTAGTCCCAGCTACTCGGGAGGCTGAGGCAGGAGAATGGCATGAACCCGGGAGGCAGAGCTTGCAGTGAGCTGAGATCGCGCCACTGCACTCCAGCCTGGACGACAGAACGAGGCTCCATCTCAAAAAAAAAAAAAAAGGATTTATTTTTTGTTTTATTTTTTTAGAGACAGGGTCTCATTCTGTCACCCAGGTTAGAATGCAGTGGCGCAATCATGGCTCACTGAAGCCTGAATGTATTGGTCTGTTCTCACACTGCTATAAAGAACGTCCCTGAGATTGGGTAATTTATTTATTTTTTGTTTGTTTGTTTGTTTATTTATTTATTTTGAGATGGGGTCTCGCTCTGTTGCCCAGGCTGGAGTGCAGCGGTGCGATCTTGGCTCACTGCAACTCCAACCTCTGCTTCCCTGGTTCAAGTGGTTCTCCTGCCTCAGCCTCCCGAATAGCTGTGACTACAGGTGCGTGCCACCACACCCAGCTAATTTTTTTGTATTTTTTAGTAGAGATGGGGTTTCACCATGTTGGCCAGGATGGCCTGGATCTCTTGACCTCGTGATCCGCCCACCTCAGCCTCCCAAAATGCTGGGATGACAGGCGTGAGCCACTGCAACTGGGTAATTTATAAAGGAAAGAAGTTTAATGGACTCAATTCTGCGTGGCTGGGGAAGCCTCAGGACATTTACAATCATGGTGGGAGAGGAAGCAGCCACCTTCTTCACGAGACGGCTGGACGCAGGAGAAACTTCAATCAATTATAAAACCATCAGATCTTGTGACAACTCACTCACTATCAGAAGAACAGCATGGGGGAAACTGCCCCCATGATCCAATCGCCTCCCTCCCTCAACACATGGGGATTACAATTCCATATGAGATTTGGATGAGGACACAGAAGCAAACCAGATCATTCGGCCTTCCAGGCTCAAGTGATCCTCTCACCTTGGCCTCCTGAGTAGCTGGGACCACAGGCGTGCACTACCACGTCTGGCTAATTTTTGCTTTTTTTTTTTTGTAGAGATGGAGTCTTGTTATGTTACCCAGGCTAGTCTGGAATTCCTGGCCTCAAGCAATCCTCCCACATCAGCCTCCCAAAGAGCTGGGATTACAGGTGTGAGCCACCGCGCCTGGCCCTAAAAAAGATTTTAAAAATGCATTGGCTGATATTTCAGATGTGAGGTTTAAAGGAAAAGAGATAACTGTGGATATGGGGAAATGGAAGAAAATATGAGAAGCCACTGGCACGGATTTGGGAAGCGTTACCTGTCTCTTACAAATGGGGAAACAGAGGCCCAGCCATGACCATGACTCACCAGGTGGGCTGAAGGTGTTTCTTCAGTAGGAGAGATGAAGGGAGCTAGAAAGGGTTTCATTGGTTGGGTGCGGTGGCTCACGCCTGTAATCCCAGAACCTTGGGAGGCTGAAGCAGGCAGATCACTTGAGGTCAGGAATTCGAGACCAGCCTGGCCAACATGGTGAAACCCCTCTCTACTAAAAATACAAAAATTAGCTTGGTGTGGTGGCGTGGACCTGTAATCCCAGCTACTCGGGAGACTGAGGAAGAGGAAAGAGAATCGCTTGAACCTGGGAGGCGGAGGTTGCAGTGAGCCAAGATCACGGCATTGCACTCCAGCCTGGGCGACAGCAAAACTCCGTCTCAAAAAAAAAAAGCGTTTCATCAGCATTCCCCTATCCCTCTGTGAGTGGTTTTCTCCCTCTCCCTTGCTCATCCTGAGCTGATTAGAGCAAGTGCTCTAGGAAGATCTACAGGGAACAGCATCCCACGCTACAGGCACCATGCGTGCAAAGGCCCTGGGGCAGGACCACGCCTGGCGTGTTGAAGGAAGAGCAAGGAGGCCTGTGTGACTGGAGTAGAAGGAGCGAGAGGTAGAGAGGGAGGAGGCGAGGGCAAGGAGGGGATGGGACAGGTCACGCAGGCCCTCATGGGCTGCAGGAAGGACTTGGGTCTTGACTTTGAGGGAAGTAGAAGCCATAGAGGGCTATGGACAGAGGAGGAATAGGACCTGAGTCAGGTGCTCACGGGTACCCTCTAGTGGCTTTGCAGAGAATGCACCGAAGAGGCAGGACAGTGGCCAAGAAGAGACCAGTGCAGCTCTCAGCACATGCTGTGTGTCTCGGGGCATGGGACGTCACTCTCTGGGCTCACTTTCCTTCTCAGCTAAAAGGGGAACTTTAACAGCAGGCAGAGACTCAGATAATGAGCAGAAGGAGCTCGCTGCCTGAGATTCAGGCCAGGCGTGGGGCTGCTGAGTTAATCTTTCACAGGTCAGGATTCTGCTCACTGCGCTCTGGGAGGAGGGAAGATGAGGTCAGCCACACCCCCAGCTCAAGCTCTGATGAAGTCATCGGGACAGATGGGTAAGTGTGAGGACAGCTGTGGAAATATTTCCCACATGTTCCCTGTGCCTTCTGCAAAGATGCAGAGGAGCAAATCAACCGGCATTTCACAGTCAGACACAGCTCTCAGCATACTGTGCTGTCTGGGAGCCCTTCCTGCAGGAAGCCCTCCCGGATTGCCTGGGCCCTGTGGGGTCTTCCTGGAAGCTATGGCAGGTGTGAGGGGCATCTCAGGGAGATAAGGAGCAGAGAGGCTGGCCAGACCGAGCCATGGTGGGCAGGGTGGATAGCAGAAGTGCTTCACAAAGTGACGTGCTGGGCCATGAGCCACATAAGTCTGATTTGAATCCTGACCCCGATTCCCACTTGCTTTGTTGACAAGTCTGCTACCCTTCCTGGGCTTTGTTTTCTCAACCACAAATTGAGAAAAGAAATCTCATTTGATTGCTTAACACTTATCTAAGTGAGCACCTACTGTGTGCCAGGCCCTGTTTTGGGCACCAGGGACATGGCAGGAGAAATATGGGCCCAGACCTGCTCTTTCAGGACTCTCAGTTCAGTAGGGGAGCTGAACATATCACTGAGCTGTTAAAATACAAGGTGTTAGGGCTGGGTGAAGAGGCTCGTGTCTGTAATCCCAGCACTTTGGGAGGCTGAGGCAGGAGGACTCTTGCTCACTATGTTGTCCAGGCTGATCTTGAACTCCCGGCCTCAGCCTGGACAACACAGTGAGACCCCGTCAAGACAGAGATGGGGGGAGAGAGAGAGAGACAGCGAGAGAGAGAGAGAGAGAGAGAGAGAGAGAGAGACCTTGCCTATTCTAGAGGGGCTTCAGGCACAGTTTGATCAAGGGGCCCCAGTATTCAGTCTCCTTCCCAGACTTAGCTCTGTTCTTCTCCCCTGGCTTTTGCCAGAAGGCAGCTCTCATACCAACCCTTACCAGATCCCAGCTGGTATTTCCCCAGCCTGGTGCTGCCTTCTCTAGTTCTGGACTAAGCCCCAGGGCTGGCTCTCATCAGCCTACACTGAGTCATGTCCTGTAGCAGCTGCTCAGAACCACAGACATATCTTCCTGTTTTGGGGCGTTCTCTCTGCCCAGAGCTAAGGTTCCCCAGAGCAGTCCTTTGCCAGTGCTAGTTGAACATGGGGCGATAAATACCGCAGCTTTTCTGATCTCTAGGTGGGGCAATTCTCAGCTGTTTTTTCTCTCTCTCTCTCTTTCTTTTTGGACAGAGTCTTGCTTTGTCACCCAGACTGGAGTCCTGTGGCACAATCTCGGCTCACTGCAACCTCCTCCTCCCAGGTTCAAATGATTCTCCCACCTTAACCTCCTAAGTAGCTAAAACCACAGGTGCTCACCACCACGTCTGGCATATTTTAGTATTTTTTTGTAGAGACGGGGTTTCACCATGTTGGCCAGGCTGGTCTCAAGTGATTTGCTCGCCTTGGTCTCCCAAAGTGCTGGGATTACAGGCATGAGCCACCACGCCCGGCTGCTGGTGTCTTACTGAGGCCGTCAGCCAATGCAAGAGTCCCAGCACCCTGTCCTTGGAGTTTTACAAATCTCTGAATCCGCTACGATCACTGCACCCATCTTCCAGATGTAGTCACTGAGGTTCCAAAAAGTGAAGTTTCCTTTGCTGCCCGGGATGACTAAGGACTCTCTAGCCCCAGGGGCAGAAGCAGATCACGCTGCCCTCACCCCAAACACACCCACCCACCCACAGGAGCACACAGGCACACACGTGCCTTCTACCTCCCCAGACACCCGGCTGACACATGCTGGCGTCTGCGCGGCTGACACTTGTAAATCCACCCTCCCTCGGGGGCAGGCTGGCTCCTTCTCTGGCAGCAGGAAGACAGAGGGAGTTGGTTTAGTGGCTTGGGGGAAAGGAGTGTGCCCCTGACCCCATGCCCAGCCCCTGACCCGAGGGAGGGTGACGGCCCCTCCCTCTCTTCCAGTGATCTTGGGAAAGTTCCAGGAGACCCCTGGGCCTGGACTTTGAGAAGTGAGTGCTCCAGCAAGATGCACTCCCTCCTTCCGTCCCTGCTCTGGGCCCGCCCAGCCACCCACTCCCTTTCTCAAGTGGCCTTGGAAAGGGTCTTGCAGAGACAGACAGATGGGCTGGGGACAGATGGATGGCGGACGTGTAGGAGTTACCATTGGAAGAGGGGGGTGGGGGAGGAGAGTGTGTTCTGGCCCCCAGGACGAGTCCTCCAGGCTCCTGCAGAACAGAATAAGCTGCCTTCTCCAAGCCCCTCAAATGGGATCTCATCGGTCCCCCGCAACCAGGGTCCCATCATCCCACAAATGGAGTCCCGTCTCCCACCTCAACCAAGGTCTCATCATCCCCGCAAACGGAGTCCCATTGCCCCCACATTCAAGGTTCCATAGCTCCCCCAATCGGGATCCCATGGCACTGGGCCGGGGCAGAGGTCCGGAGAAGGGGGTCGCTAGCTGCGGGTTGCACAGCCCGGCGGGATGCGAGGCCTGGCCTGGGGGTGCGGGTGACGCTCAAGTGTCTAGGCTCAGGGCTGACTTGGGCCCGGAGACCCCGCCCCGCACGCAGATCCCGCCCGCCCCGGCCGCGGGTTCCGGGGAAGCGAAGGCGCCGCCAGCCCGGACTGTGGGCAGAGCGCGCCCTCTGCCGGGCATGATCGGAAGCGGCGCGGCGGCGACCCCCAGGACCCTCGGGACTCTGGACCCGACTCCCACCCGGCGGAGCTTTACCGGGTTATAGAGCCCGGGACTCCGAATCGAGCCCCGACCTCCTACGGAACCGCGGCACTGGGCCTCTGAGCGCCCGCGTTGGGCTAAACCTCAATCCCAGTAGAGCTGGGACCTTGACTGAGACCCCAACTTTGGATAGAGCCTCTGATCCCTCTCTGGGCCCTGGGCCCGGGCCAAGCCTCAAACCCAGCGGAGTCTCCATCCGCCTGAGCTCCCAACTCAGGGCTGAGCCCCTCTCTAGGCTGAGGTCTGACCCGAAATAGAGCCTGCGACCCTGTCTAAATCCCGACTCTGGGCTGAGCCTGGACCCTCAATAGAGCCTCCAACTCCAGGCTGAACTCTGACCCTGGACTGCACCCTTACTGTAGACAGAACCCAATCCCAGCAGAGGCCCTACTGTCACTGAGCCTCATCACCCAGTGAGCCTGCATTCCTGGCCAAGATCATCCCTTCCCCACCCCTACACACCCCACTGAACCCCAGGCCTCCGAGCCCCAACCTCCTTATCTGATACAGAAAAGAGACCAGGTTTGGTGGCTCTTGCCTGTAATATCAGCGCTTTGGGAGGCAGAGGCAGGAGGACTGCTTGAGGCTAGGAGTTCGAGACCAGCCTGGGCAACATAGTGAGACATCCCCTATCTCTATAAAAAACAAAAATAAAAATTAGCCAAGCTTGGTGATGCACACCTGTAATTTCAGTTACTTGAGAGGCTGAGGCGGAAGGACTGCTTGAGCCCAGGAAGTTGAGGCTGCAGTAAGCTGTGATGCAACACTGCACCCCAGCCTGGGTGACAAATCCAGACCCTGTCTTAAAAAAAAAAGAAAGAAAGAAAAAAGGCAAAATCACACTAGGCTCAGATGCCTCCAGTCCTCCTGCCCTGATGCGGAGACCCCCTTGATGCTGGGGTTGTGACAGGAGCTGTACACACCACACCAAAGTCAAACCTAATCAGGTCCTCATCCCACTCTGCCTCATCTGGCTGTGTGGCCTGGGACGCATCACTTCTTCCCTCTGGGGCTCCATTTCGTCATCTGTGAAACGGGACAGTCACTCCTGACTCTACCACCTTGTGCCTGTGTGACCTCAGGCAAGTTACTTCCTCTCTCTGGGCCTCAGTCTCCTCCTCCAAAATGAAATAAGGTGTTTTGTTTTGTTTTGTGTCTCGAAACAGAGTCTCGCTCTGTCACCCAGGCTGGAGTGCAGTGGCGCGATCTCAGCTCACTGCAACCTCTGCCTCCTGGGTTCAAGTGATTCTCGTGCCTCAGTCTCCCAAGTAGCTGGGACTACAGGCATGCACCATCACTCCTGGCTAATTTTTTCATATTTTTTATTTTTTGAGATGAACTCTTGCTTTGCAGCCCAGGCTGGAAGTACAGTGCCGCGATCTCAGCTCACTGCAATCTCGGCCTCTAGGGTTCAAGCAATTATTGTGCCTCAGCCTCCCAAGTGGCTTGGACTACAGGCGTGCACCACCACGCCCAGCTAAATTTTTTTTTGTTTTGTATTTTTGTATGTTTTATTTATTTTTTTGAGGCAGAGTCTCGCTCTGTCGCCCAGGCTGGAGTGCAGTGGCCGTATCTCAGCTCACTGCAACCTCCGCTTCCCGGGTTTACATCATTCTCCTGCCTCAACCTCCCGAGTAGCTGGGATTACAGGCATGTGCCACCACACCCGGCTAATTTTTGTATTTTTAGCAGAGACGGGGTTTCATCATGTTGGCCAGGCTGGTCTCAAAATCCTGACCTCAGGTGATCCACCCACCTCGGCCTCCCAAAGTGCTAGGATTACAGGGGAGAGCCACCGGGCCCGGCCAATGAGATATTTAACTTACTTTGCCTCCTGAGGCCTGTGCCACGGTCTTCCTGAATCCCGGGTGAAGGTCAGGACACACAACAGGTCCTCAACAATTTGTTGTCTGGCTTCCTGGAGGAAGAAACAGCGAGGCTGCTATGGGCTCGCTAGGCCCCAGCCGCAACCCGGACCCAGAGTTGGGGCTGCAGAGCGGAAATGGAGCTGCAGAGGGCCTGGGAGTAGCTCCAGGGCCTGGTTCCCAGGACTCACAGCTGCATCCTTTCTGGGGGTCCCAGCTGGCGCTGCGCAGCCGGGAAGCTCCTGTGTGTCCTGCAGGCTCATTCCTACGGAAATCGAGGCTGGAGCTGGGGATCCTCTGATGGTGTCTCCAGGCGTCCTCCACCTTACCCCAAAGATTTATCTATAGCCCCACAACACTGGGTTAGATTCATCCCTTCTAGTGGCACAGAAATCTGTATTTTAAAATTTTTAACTTCTTTTGTTTGTTTGTTTTTTGTAGAGACAGGGTCTTCCTATGTTGCCGGGGCTGGTTTCAAACTCCTGGGCTGAAGGGATCCTCCTGCGTTGGCCTCCCAAAGTGCTGGGATTCCAGGTGTGAGGCACCACGCCTAGCTGGAACCTGCATTTTTTTTTTTTTTTTTTTTTTTTTGAGACGGTCACGCTCTGTCGCCCAGGCTGGAGTGCAGTGAGGCGATCTCAGCTCCCTGTAAGCTCCGCCTCCCGGGTTTACGCCATTCTCCTGCCTCAGCCTCCTGAGTAGCTGGGACTACAGGCGCCCGCTACCACGCCCAGCTAATTTATTGTATTTTTAGTAGAGACGGGGTTTCACTGTGTTAGCCGGGATGGTGTCGATCTCCTGACCCCGTGATCCGCCCGCCTCGGCCTCCCGAAGTGCTGGGACTACAGGCGTGAGCCACCGTGCCCAATGCATTTTTACATTGACTCTTTCTGACGCGAAGGGTTCCCCGAGGCTGAACTTTGAGAAACATGCTTCTGCCGAAATTCCTATTACCCAGGTGGGTAAACTGAGCCCCAGAAAGAGGAAGGGGCCCGTGCAGAACCACGTGATTGCTCTGTTTTGCCTTTTGGCTCTCAGGTCTCTTCCCGTTGGTGCCTCTGTGCCTCCCTCCACAGGTTCTCTGTCTGCCTCATACTCTTATCTTTTCCCTTTTCTGTGGCCGGCGCCCCCCGCTACGGCCTCGCCCCCGCATCCGGGCCCCTTCGCGATTCCGGAGGAATCCCCCAGAGCCGCCTGACCCCGCCCCAGGCTCCGCCCCTTCCCCCCACCTCCCCCCGTCGCAGTGCCCTGCTCCCATTGGCCTCTTCGTACATTGCCCGCCCTGTCATTGGCTAATCCGAAGCGCTCGGCCCGCCCCCCCATGCCTGGCAACTCTCCGGTCCCGTCCGTGCGGGCGGGGCGAGTGGAGGGCGTGGCCTGCCGAGGTGCGAGGCAAGTGGAGGGCGGGGCCGCACTGCCGCCCCGCCCCGACCCCGGCCCCGCTCCGGCGCTGCTCCCACCGCCGCGGCAACGGCCCCAGCCCACGGAGGCGGCTGGACTGACCCCCGACGGTTGGACGCACGGACTCTGCTCCGAGAGCAGGTGAGCGAGAAGTGCCGGGGCGCCCCCTATTTCAGCGCATCCCGGGGGCCACCTGGCCGCCCTGTCTCTCCCGCCCGGTAATGCTTCTGCACCCCTCCGCCTGTCCGTCTGCATTCCTGCCTCAGTTTCCCTCTGTCTCTCTGTCCCTCTTGCTGTATAGGTTAGGGAGAGACAGGTTGAGTCTCAATTGCCCCCCTTGGCGTGGGGCTCTGCTTGGGACCAGCACCCCCACCCCCCCGTGGAATCTAGTGGACTCTGCCCCCTTTAACTGCAGGGCCACAGGTGCTCAGGCCAGATTCCAGAACCCCGAGGGCATTCCAGGAGGTGGGCAGCTGGGCCAGCCATGCGGAGGTGGGCATGACTGTAGCTTCTGGCTAAACCAGGCATCGGTGGCGGGGAGCCAGGCCTAGGCCCGCCCAGGCCCACCCAGACTGGCCGCTAACGAACTCCCAAGTGGCCTGTGGGGCCTTGGCCTCAGTTTTGTCAGCTGTGAACTGGGACCGTCGCTGCCAAGGTAATTGGCAGGTGATCTGAAGGACATCTGTCGCCTCCTGGCCTTTTCTGTGAAGTCGAACTAGGTCCATTTCCTGGGATGGTAAACTAAGGCCTAGAAAGAGGCCAATGCTTCCAATGTTTGGCCAGGGAGGTGGGGACACAGGCAGGACAGAATCTGTTTTCTCTACATCCTCGCATTTTCCAGCACCTTCTCTATGGTTGGGGGAAGGGCTGGGGGAGGAGCAGCTCTAGGTGTAAACAGGCTACCAGAGGTTCTTTCCTGAGCCAGTCCCAGCTCAGCTGGGGGCGGTGAACGCCTCGGGAGGTCCCAGCGGGGTCAGCCCAGTGGTGGCGGAGCTTGGATAAATCTGGATTTGAGCTCTGCCACCCGCATGGTACCTTGAACCAGTTTTTCAATTCTTCTGAGCCTCAGTTTCCTCATCTGTAAAACAGGAGTGGGTCGAAACTCCCCGAGTTACGACTGCTGGGGGATCAGATGCAGGAATACAGGCCCTGCTTATAACCCCCCTGACCCTCGCTGTGGCTCTGCCCCAGTCACACTGGCCTCCTCCTGTTCCTCCAGCACCCCAGGCGAGGTCCTGCCTCAGGGCCTTTGCATGGGCTATGCCCTCTGCCACCACGGCAGGTCCGAGGGCGCCAACTTTGAAACATAACAAGCTCCCTGTATGGGCCGGCCAGGACCTGCATTGGCAAGGGCTGGGAGGGGCAGAGGAGGGGCCGTTCAGGGACGCTGTACCTATGGAAACGGTGAACAAAGGGCTGTCTCCAGCCACACAAACACCTGGGTGAACTGGGAACTGGCCAGAGGCTGGAGCAGCCTGGGACACAGGTGGCGGGTGAGTGCTTAGACCCCTGGGGGGACTATGGGCTGGAGGGGACTTGAATCCTGCTCTGATGGTGGGGTACCAGGGGGTCCCTGAAGGAAGCGGCTCTGCAGACGGGTGCAGGTCTGAGGCCCCGCCGTGTGCCCCTCCCTATGTGTGGCCTTGGACCAACCGTCAGGTGCCCCCAGAACCTCAGTTTACTCATCCCCGTTCCTCCAGGGGTCAGCCCAGGTGGGCGAGGGTTCTTTTGATTGCCCGACAATTCAGTACGGTGCGTTCCGGAGGCCTCAGTGTCCCTGTCTGTCCAATGGGGCCACGAAAGGCTGCCTTGAGGACAAAACTCCAGCCGTTGACGGGGAAACACTCCTCCCAGACAGACCTCAACGCTAAAAAATGACTCACACTTGCCCAGGTACAGCCTCAGGTGTCACAGACGGGGAGGGGCGCGAGGAGGCAGAGCGAGAGGGAGGAAACGGCCCAGTTCCACAGCGTGCCTGCCCCTCCCCAGCATCCCCCGACACCCCTCAGCAGACAACTCCCCCGGAATCACACCCGCCCGAGCTTTGACGCAGGGACCTCTGGCAGAGTTCTTGGGATCCTGTAAATTCCCAGCTTCCAGGCCTCAGTTTCCCCATCTGTCCAATGGGGCTGGTCATCTCCTTTTTCTTGTGGAAAGGGGCTGAGATAACCGGGGGGAGGGAGGGTGCTTTGAGGGGTGGGGGAGATTCAACAAGACATTGTCAAAGGCCCGAGGAGGGAATTACAGGACACAGTGCTTCTAGAAGCTTCCTAAGGCTTCCATCCTTCCCCTCCAGGGTGGGCTCTGGGAGACAGGAGACTTGAACCCCAAATGTGCCGTGGACTAGGATGGGGAAAGGATTGCGCTAGGTTAAAGGCTGGGTTCAAATTCTGATTCTGCCACATCACTGCTTTATAAGCTCCTGACCCTCTCTGACTCAGTTTCCCCATAACCAAAACCTTGCAGGTCCATCTAGAGAACTTCCCAGCCTGGGCAACATGGTGAAACCCTGTCTCTGCTTAAAACAAAGAAAAAGAAAAAATTAGCCAGGTGTGGTGGCGTGGGCCTATAGTCCCAGCCACTCTGGAGGCTGAGGTGGGAGGATCACCTGCGCCCAGGGAGGCTGAGGCTGTAGTGAGCCGAGATCACGCCACTGCATTCCAGCCTAGACGACAGGAGTGAGACCCTGTCTTAAAGAAAAAGAAGATAATTGGCTGGGCGCCGTGGCTCACGCCTGTAATCCCAGCACTTTGGGAGGCCGAGGCAGGCGGATCACCTGAGGTCAGGAATTCGAGACCAGCCTGGCCAACAGGGCAAAATCCTGTCTCTACTAAAAATACAAAAATGAGCTGGGCGTGGTGGTGGGCGCCTGTAATCCCAGTTACTAAGGAGGCTGAGGCAGGAGAAATGCTTAAACTCGGGAGGCAGAGGTTGCAGTGAGCCAAGATCGCACCACTGCACTCCAGTCTGGGTTGACAGAGTGTGAGACTCCGTCTCAAAAAAAAAAAAAAGAAATTAAAAAAAAATACACATAAAATAAATAAATAGACGGGGGATCTGGGAGGGCCTCCTGAGGAGGGGCCATGTAAACCCAGACCTGGATGACAAGAAAGAAACAGCCATGTGGAGACCTGGGGGAAGAGCAGCTCAGGCAGAGGGCACAGGTTGTGTAAAGGTCCTGGGGCAGGACGACGCCTGGCATGATGGATGAGCAGCAAGGACGCCCATGGGGCTGGAGCAGTGAGGAGGAGGAGAGAGGGTAGAGGAGAGGGCAGGGAGGGGACAGGGCACGGTGTGCAGATTCTTATGGGCTGCCAGGAACACCTGACTTTGACCCCAAGGGAGGTGGGAGCCATGGAGGGTGGTTGGCAGGGGAAGGATAGAACCTGACTCAGGTACTCACTGGCACCCTTTGGCTGCTACAGGAAGGATAGATGGGGGGCATGGGGATAGATGGTGCCAGGAGACGAGGGGACCAGGCTGTGGGGGAGGTAAGAAGTGGGTTGCGTTAGGCCAGGCATGGTGGCTCATGCCTGTAATCCCAGCACTTTGGGAGGCTGAGGCAGGCTGATCACCTGAGGTCAGGAGTTGGAGACCAGCCTGACCAACATGGTGAAACCCCTTCTCTACTAAAAATACAAAAATTAGCCAGGGATGGCGGTGTGTGCCTGTAATCCCAGCTACTCAGGAGGCTGAGGCAGGAGAATCACCTGAACTCAGGAGGCGGAGGTTGCGGTGAGCCAAGATCGCGCCACTGCACTCCAACCTGGGCAAAAGAGTGAGACTCTGTCTCAAAAAAAAAAAAAAAAGAAGAAGAAGTGGGTTGCGTTGGGATACATTTAGGGGCTGGATGCACCTCCTGCCAGGTGATCCTAGGCTTCTCTACACTGTAAGAAGCTATTGCTTGGGCTGAGGCAAGCCTGTCCCCTCCTCTGCAGAGCCATGGGCTGTGGGTACCTGATACTCATGTTTGGCCCTCGAACCCTTTCTCCAGTGGAAATGTGGCCACAGTGGAAAGTGTCCAGGCTCCCCGCCACAACCCAGCAGGCAGCTGGACCCTGCCCATCCGTGCGGTGGTCCTGAGGGTTCTGGGGAACCCAGTTTGAGAACACCCCCAACTTGAGCCAACAGATTCCCCTCTCTCTTTTGCCATAACTAAAATGGACACTGGCCGAGTGTGGCAGCTCACGCCTGTAATCCCAGCATTTTGGGAGGCCGAGGCAGGAGGATCGCTTGAGCTCAGGAGTTTGAGACCAGCCTGGCCAACATGGCAAAACCCTGTCTCTACTAAAAGTACAAAAATTAGCCAGGCATGGTGGCAGGTGCCTATAATCCCAGCTATTTGGGAGGCTGAGGCAGGAGAATTGCTTGAACCCAGGAGGTGGAGGTTGCAGTGGGCTGAGATCGCGACATTGCACTCTGGCCTGAGCAACAGAGCGAGATTCCGTCTCAAAAAATAAATAAATAAAAATAAAATTGGCCGGTCGTGGTGGCTCATGCCTGTAATCCCAGCACTTTGGGAGGCTAAGGTGGGCGGATCACCTGAAGTCAGGAATTCGAGACCAGCCTGACCAACATGGAGAAACCCTGTCTCTACTAAAAATACAAAATTAGCCGGGCGTGGTGGTGCATGCCTGTAATCCCAGCTACTTGGGAGGCTGAGGCAGGAACTTGAACCCAGGAGGCAGAGGTTGCAGTCAGCTGAGATCGCGCCATTGCACTCCAGCCTGGGCAACAAGAGCGAAACCCCGTCTCAAAAAAACAAAACAAAAATAAAATGAAATGGATACTGGCCAGGTGTGGCAGCTCATACCTGCAATCCCAGCACTTTGGGAGGCCGAGGTGGGAGGATCACTTGAGCCCAGGAGTTCGAGACTAGCCTGGGCAACATAGCAAGACGCCATCTCTACAGGAAAAAAAAAAAAAAATTAACCAGGCGTGGTGGTACATACCTGTAGTCCCAGCTACTCAGGAGGCTGAGGTGGGAGGATCACTTGAGCCCAGGAGGTCAAGGCTATAGTGAGCTATAATGGTACCACTGCACTCCAGCCTGGGCAATAGAGTAAGACCTTGCCTTAAAAAAAAAAAAAAGAATAAATGAAAATAAAACGGACACGGACTTGCAAGGCCTGAGTCATGGATTTTTTTGTTTTGTTCTGTTTGAGACAGAGTCTCACTCTGTTTCTCAGGCTGGAGTGAAGTGGAACTCACTGCAAACTCCACCCCCAGAGAATCGCGCCCTCCGCGATTCTCGTGACACAGCCTCCCGTGTAGCTGAGATTACAGGTGTGTGCCACACACACACACTCGGCTAATTTTTGTATTTTTAGTAGAGATGGGGTTTTCACCATGTTGGCCAGGCTGGTCTTGAACTCCCTACCTGAGGTGATCCACCCACCTCGGCCTCCCAAAGTGCTGGGATTCCAGGCGTGAGCCACCGCGCCCAGCCTGTGAGTCATGGGTCTTAAAGGGCTTGGTGCAGTGGGACCCTGGGAGTTGGTGGGATGAGGCCTGGGATCACTGGCCTCAGTGGGAAGAGGCCTGAGGCCCCCCTCGGCCCCCGGAGCACAGTAGGGGCTGTGACAAGACAGATGGAGCGGCTGGCGTGGCCCTGCTGAGCAGACCCATCAATTATTGACGCTCTCTGTGAGGGGCATGAAGAATTAATGGGATGGGGTGGGGATGGCAGGGACTTGTTACATAATTGCAGCCAGCTCACCAGAGAGCCACCTCCTGTGTTTTCAGGAATTTTGCTATCTGGTTGTTAAACGCAGCCATTATTTAATGTGGGAGAATATAAACTTATACTTAAGGCTGGGCGTGGTGGCTCCCACTTGTAATCCCAGCAATTTGGGAGGCCGAGGCGGGTGGATCACTTGAGGCCAGGAGTTCGAGACCAGCCTGGCCGACACGGCCAAAGCCCATCTCTATTAAAAAAAAAAAAAAGGGCCGGGCATGGTGGCTCAAGCCTGTAATCCCAGCACTTTGGGAGGCCAAGACGGGTGGATCACAAGGTCAGGAGATCAAGATCATCCTGGCTAACACGGTGAAACCCCGTCTCTACTAAAAAAAATATAAAAAACTAGCCGGGCGAGGTGGCGGTGCCTGTAGTCCCAGCTACTCGGGAGGCTGAGGCAGGAGAATGGCGTAAACCTGGGAGGCGGAGCTTGTAGTGAGCTGAGATCCGGCCACTGCACTTCAGCCTGGGCCACAGAGCGAGACTCCGTCTCAAAAAAAAAAAGAAAATTAGCTAGGCGTGGTGGCGCGCTCCTGTAATCCCAGCTACTCAGGAGGCTGAGGTAGGTAAATCTTTTGAACCCGGGAGGCGAAGGTTGCCGTGAGCCAAGATGGTGCCACTGCACTCCAGCCTGGGCGACAGAGTGAGACTCTGTCTCAAAAAAAAAAAAAAAAAAAAAAAAAGGCCGGGCCCAGTGGCTCACGCCTGTAATCCCAGCACTTCGTGAAGCCAAGGCGGGCAGATCACAAGGTCAGGAGATGGAGACCATCCTGTGAATGGTGAAACTCCCTCTCTACTAAAAATACAAAAAATTAGCCGGGCATGGTGGCGGGCGTCTGTAGTCCCAGCTACTCGGGAGGCTGAGGCAGGAGAATGGTGTGAACCCGGGAGGCGGAGCTTGCAGTGAGCAGAGATCGCGCCACTGCACTCCAGCCTGGGCGACAGAGTGAGACTCCGTTTCCAAAAAAAAGAAAGAATATAGGGACCAGGGAAATAATCAAGGGAGCCAGGGAGTTGGTGCCTGGTCATCCATTTTGCAGATAGGAAAGCTATCCCCATGCATGGGGCCTTGTCTAGGATCACAGCAGGGAGACCTCAGCGCTGTGGATGGACCTAGACAGGGGCTGTGGACAGGGCTGAAGTCTCCTGGCCGTTCCTGTAACAAGCGTGACACAGCCCCGCCCCAGGGCCTTTGCACAGGCTGTGCCCTTCGCCTGGAGCATCTTCCCGCAGACCCTGTCATTGCAGGTCCGGCTCCACTGGCCCAGCCCCACCGGCCCAGCCCCTCCCTAGAGAGGACCTCCTGGTTACCCTGACCTTCATCCCCTGCCCCCATGGCCCATATCTCTCTCCCTCAAATTAACTTGTCGGTTTCTATTTATTGGTTACTGGCACCTCCTCCTTCCAGCAGGGGAACACAATGTTTTTTTTTTGAGACTGGACTCTCACTCTTGTCACCTAGGTTGGAGTGCAGTGGCACAATCTCAACTCCCTTATACCTCCGCCTCCCGGGTTCACGCCATTCTCCGGCCTCAGCCTCCCGAGTAGCTGGGATTACAGGCGCCCGCCACCACACCCGGCTAATTTTTTGTATTTTTAGTAGAGATGGGGTTTCACTGTGTTCTCCAGGGTGGTCTCGATCTCCTGACCTTGTGATCCGCCAGCCTCGGCCTCCCAAAGTGCTGGGATTACAGGCATGAGCCACCGTGCCCAGCCTAATTTTAGTATTTTTAGTAGAGACAGGGTTTCACCATGTTGGCCAGGCTAGTCTCGAATTCCTGACCTCAGGTGATTCACCCGCCTGAGCCTCCCAAAGTGCTGGGATTACAGGTGTGACCTACTGCATCCGGCCAATGGTATTTCTTAGAGGGCCAATTTAGACATTTGGAAGCTTTTTTTTTTTTTTTGAGACGGAGTCTCACTCTGTCACGCAGGCTGGAGTGCAGTGGCGCGATCTCGGCTCACTGCAAGCTCCACCGCCTCCCGGGTTCACGCCATTCTCCTGCCTCAGCCTCCCGAGTAGCTGGGACTACGGGCGCCTGCCACCATGCCCGGCTAATTTTTGTATTTTTAGTAGAGACGGGTTTTCACCGTGTTAGCCAGGATGGTCTGGATCTCCTGACCTCGTGATCTGCTCGCCTCAGCCTCCCAAAGTGCTGGGATTACAGGCATGAGCCACCATGCCCGATCTTCTCCTGAACATTTCATAGAAGTGGGATCACACACTGTGTGGCCTTGTGTGTCTGGCTTCTGTCACTGGGAATGATGTCCTCAAGGTGCATCCACACTGGCGCTTGTGTGTGAGCCTTGCTCCTTTTATGGCTAGAGAACATTCCATTGTTTGGACCGATCTCACTGTGTTTATTCATTCACCCATTAATGGACATATGGACATTTGGGTTGCCTCCACTTGCGGGCTACCCTGGGTTGTGCTGCTGTAAACCATCACGTGCAGAACACGTGTTTGCGTGGTGTATGCTTGCATTTCTCTTGGGTACATCCCCCAAAGTGGAATTGCCGGGTCCTATGGTAACTCCGTGTTTAGATGTCTGAGGAGCTGTCGGACTGTTTTTTTTGGTCTTTTGAGACAGAGTCTCGCTCTATCTCCCAGGCTGGAGACCTCGGCTCACTGGCACTGCAACCTCCACCTCCCGGGTTCAAATGATCCTCCTGCCTCAGCCTCCAGAGTAGCTGGGATTACAGGTGCCTGCCACTATGCCCGGCTAATTTTTTGTATTTTTAGTAGAGATAAGATTTCACCATGTTGGCCAGGCTGATCTCGACTCTTGACCTCAGGTGATCTGGCCACCTCAGCTTCCCAAAGTGCTGGGATTATAGGCGTGAGCCACTGCACCTGGAATTTTTTTTTTTTACTTTTGAGACAGGGTCTTGCTCTGTTGCTCGGGCTGGAGTGCAGTGGTGTGATCATAGCTCACTGCAGCCTTGACCTCCTGGGCTGAAGCGATTCTCCCCCTCTCAACCTCCCGAGTAGCTGGGACCACAGACCTGCGTCACCATGCCTGGCTAATTAAAAAAATTTTTTTTTGTAGAGATGGGATCTCATTATGTTGCCCAGGCTGGTCTTGAACTCCCCAGTTCAAGCGATCCTCCCACCTTGGCCTCTTAAAGTGTTGGGATTACAGGTGTGAGCCACCTCGTCCCGCCCAGATGATTTTGTAATGAGGAAGCAGCTTGGGGTCTAGAAGGCCAGGGCCGCAGCAAGGCAGGGATGGGATCTGTTTTGATACCTGCTGTATCCCCGGTGACTTTGTGGTCTCTTCTGCAAAACAGGCCACCTGGCCAGTACCAGGTGAGAATGATGAGTAGGCACACGTCACTGGTTCAGGACATTGGGGTCTGGCCACAACTTTCTGCCCCAGGACAGTTGGTGCTCCATAGATGCTTGTCAAGCCACTGAATGGGTGTTAACACCCGAATGCCAGAAGCTGTAGCGGGCTGTGTGTGCTTGTGACGATGATGGGGTGCCCTGGCATTTGGAGGGCGATGCCCCTAGGCCCCAGGCAATCCCTGGGAAGGCCCCTGCCCTGTAAGGGCTGATGTGGCCGCTACACCGCCTCCTGCAGGAAGGAAGACCCAGGTTTATTTTGGTCCTCGGCTGTTCCCCTGGGAGAGCAGTCATCCTCCTGTCTGGCTGCCTGGATGGGAGCGTTTCTGGCAGAACAATGGGTCAGGGAGGAGGAAGGGGAAGGCCAGGCAGCTGGGCTGCACCAGGTGTCAGCAGGTCCCGGGGCTGCCCCGATGGTCTTCGGAGTGTGGGGTCAGGAAGGGAGGCCACAGCTGCTTGCCCCCGTCCCTCTTCCTGTTGGCCTTGGACGGGGAGCCCAGGCCCTTCCTGAAGCTGTAAACAGGCCTGACTCCCCTCCGGAATCAACTTCTCCAGCCTCACGACTCGTAGATAGGAAAGTCAAGGCCCAGAGAGGGGCACAGCCCTGCCTGGGGTCACACAGCTCCTGAGATGGGCAGAAAGATGTGGGCTCCAGGGCCGATAGGGTCCAGGGACCTCATCCCCAGATGCAGAGAAAGGCCTTGTCCTCTTCGAGTCCCCTCGGTTTGTTCATCTGTGAACTGGGGAGACGGGACCCACGGGTTCGGGAATTCCCTCTTGAAATCTGCAGACACTTTTTTTTTTTTTTTTTTGGCGATACAGTTTCGCTCTCATTGCCCAGGCTTGGAGTCCGGTGGAATGATCTCAGCCGACTGCAACCTATGCCTCCTGGGTTCAAGCGATTCTTCTGTCTCAGTCCCTCAAGTAGCTGGGACTACAGGAGTCCACCACACCACGCCCGGCTACTTTTTGTAGTTTTAGTAGAGATGGGGTTTCACCATGTTGCCCAGGCTGGTCTCAAACTCCTGACCTCAAGTGATCCACCCGCCTCGGCCTCTCAAAGTACTGGGATTACAGATATGAGCCACCGTGCCCAGCCATGTGTGGCTTTTTTTTTTTTTTTTTTTTTTGAGACTGAGTCTCACTCTGTCGCCCAGGCTGGAGTGCAGTGGTGCAATCTTGGCTCACTGCAACCTCTACCTCCCGGGTTCAAAGCAATTCTCCTGCCTCAGCCTCCTGAGTAGCTGGGACTACAGACACCTGCCACCACGCCCAGCTAATTTTTTGTATTTTTAGTAGAGATCGGGTTTCACTGTGTTAGCTAGGATGTTCTGGATCTCCTGACCTCATGATCTGCCCGCCTCGGCCTCTGAAAGTGCTGGGATTACAGGCGTGAGCCACCGCGCCCAGCCAGCTTTTTTTTTTTTTCGCACAGGGAATCTCACTGAGATAGAACCAGGTTTGCAAGTTCACAGAGCTGAGAGGCACGAAGGGCAGAATTCCAGGCACTGGTTGCAGCCTTTCCAGAGGAAGCTCACAGCTTAGTGGGGATTGAGGGTTTGGTCACAAGCTTCTGCCCCAGGACAAAGTTAGTTCTGATCGTCCCCATATTTCAGATGGGGAAACTGAGACACGTTGTTAAGTTGCTTGCTGCAGAGGCCAGAGTTGGGAGCAGGCCCTAAATATCAGGGGTGCCCTCTAAGACTCAGGGCCAGTTGAGGGTGTTAGATGGGGAAGGCAGAGGGAGTTGGGGTTCAAGGGCATTGGGAGCCAGTGGTCACTGTATTGCTGTGCGGCCTTGGGGAAGTGACTCAGCCTCTCTGAGCCTTTGTGGTCTCTTCTGCAAAACAAGCAACCTGCCTAGTACACGGTGGGGGTGATGAAGTGGGCATATGTCACTGACTCAGGGCCTGCCACGTGGCGCTGAGTCAACAGTACCCCTTTTCTGGCCCAGGCCTGCGCAGAGCCAGGGTCTGGTGACCGAGGTCGGAGGACGGGGTGGCCCATCCAGTAATTCCCGTGCCTGCCCTGACCTCAGAGGGCGGCCGAGGGTTTGGAACTTCTCCCAGAGTCTGAACTCACACAAAGACCAGCTTTGTGGGGGCTCCTGGGGTAGGTGGGTGCCCACATGGCATTCCGAGACTGGCAGCCTGGCGCTGGGGTGGGAGTGGAGGCTGAGCAGGGCCTGGGGCAGTGAGAGAGACCGGGGGCGGGTCTCAGGCCCTCCCTCCTCCCCCAGTTCTTTCACACTCCCCTCTTCATTCAGCAGATGTTTCTGGAGTCTTCAGGGACGCTGTGGATAAGGAATCGGGCCCATGACCTCCCCTGCAGCCTGGGGTGAGGCAGACCAATGGGGCTGCAGAGCCGGGGAGCAGAAGAGCAGTGGGGATGCCTGGGACACCTGCAACTCAGAGGAGGCAGAGACTTGGGGACCAAAGTGATGGGGATGTATAGGAGTTTACCAGGGAAGAGGCAGGTGCTTCGGGACCAGGGCTTTGGGGATGTATAGGAAGGAGTTCACCTGGGAAGAGGCAGGGGCTTAGGGGCCAGGGCTTTAGCGGATGTATAGGAGTTCACCAGGGAGGAGACAGGGTCTTAGGGTGTTGGGGTCCACAGGGAAGAGTCAGGGCTCCAAGTGAGGTGTGGGGCTTGGTCCTGGAAGCTTCGGGGAGCTGTCAGCTGGTTCTCAGCAGGTAAGGGCTATGCCCCACTCTGAGATTTAGGAAGAATGCCGGAGCTGCAGGAAGGAGGTGGGTGGAGGGGGAAGCTCCAGTGCCGGGGGAAATTGGGCAGGCTACAGGGCAGAGTGGACAGAGAAAAGGAGCAGACAGGGACAGGGGGGTGGCTCTGCAGTCAGAGGCCTGGCTCTTGTGCCTCAAGAGCTGGCCGGCCTCTCACCTTGGCCACTTCCCCTGCCCCAGCCTGGACGGGGCTGTCCAAGTCAGTGTTTCCCTGTTGGAGGAATCATCGGAGCCATGCCTTCCCAGAAACCCCACAAATGTCTGCCTGTGAACCCATCACCCCCTGGCTCACTTGGAGTCGAAGGCCTTAGGCATGCCTGTGATAAACCCTGTGGGGGCCGGGCGCGGTGGCTCCCACCTGTAATCTCAGCACTTTGGGAGGCCGAGGCGGGCGGATCACGAGGGCGGGAAACTGATACCATCCTGGCTAACACGGTGAAACCCCTGTCTCCACTAAAAATACAAAAAACTAGCCGGGCATGGTGGCGGGCGCCTGTAGTGCCAGCTACTAAGGAGGCTGAGGCAGGAGAATGGCGTGAGCCTGGGAGGCGGAGCTTGCAGTGAGCCGAGATCATGCCACTGCACTCCAGCCTGAGTGACAGAGCGAGACTCCGTCTCAAAAATAAATAAATAAACAAACAAACCCTGTGGGGGCAGTGGGGCTGAAGGCACTGCCATAGTAACGGGCTCCTCCACCCTGAACAGCCTGGAGTCTGGGGCTTACTTGGAACCCCATCTCACGGAGCTGTGGGGTGAGGGTGGGGAGTGTTGAGCTGGACCTAGGGGTATGGAATGGAACCCCCTGTAATGATCACCTTGAACCCCTTCTCAGCTTATAGCAAGGAAATGGTGGGTTTGAGGGCTGGTGTCAGGCCCTACAGATAGTGGGTTTCAGAAGGGCCTTCTCTGTTTGTTTATAATAATAATCAAATAGGCCGGGCGCGGTGGCTCAAGCCTGTAATCCCAGCACTTTGGGAGGCCGAGACGGGCGGATCACGAGGTCAGGAG
This sequence comes from Rhinopithecus roxellana, assembly GCF_007565055.1. NCBI lineage: Eukaryota > Metazoa > Chordata > Mammalia > Primates > Cercopithecidae > Rhinopithecus > Rhinopithecus roxellana. The sequence continues at coordinate 14,310,268 of NC_044556.1, forward strand.
ATCGAGACCATCCTGGCTAACACGGTGAAACCCCATCTCTACTAAAAAAAACTACAAAAAACTAGCCGGGCGAGGTGGCGGCGCCTGTAGTCCCAGCTACCCGGGAGGCTGAGGCAGGAGAATGGCGTGAACCCGGGAGGCGGAGCTTGCAGTGAGCTGAGATCCAGCCACAGCACTCCAGCCTGGGTGACAGAGCGAGACTCCGTCTCAAAAAAAAAAAAAAAAAAAAAAAAAAAAAATAATAATAATCAAATAGTACTAAATAAAAAACAAAATGATTTTTTTTTTAGAGTTAGGGTCTTGCTATGTTGCCCAGCCTGGTCTCAAACTTCTGGCCTCAATTCACCTGCCTTAACCTCCCAAAGCACTGGGACCATAGGCATGAACCACAGGCTTGAATTACAGGCTGGAGTGCGGTGGCATGGACTCAGCTCACTGCAACCTCTGCCTCCCGGGTTCAAGGGATTCTCCTGCCTTAGCCTCCCAGGTAGCTGGGATTATGGGCGTCCACCACCAAGCCTGGCTAAGTTTTGTATTTTTAGTAGAGACAGGGTTTCACCATGTTGGCCAGGCTGGTCTCGAACTCCTGACCTCAGGCGATCCACTGGCCTCGGCCTCCCAAACTGTTGTGATTACAGGCGTGAGCCACTGTGTCCAGCATGACACTTTTTTTTTTTTTTTTTTTTGAGACGGAGTCTTGCTCTGCCACCCAGGCTGGAGTGCAGTGGCCGGATCTCAGCTGACTGCAAGCTCCGCCTCCCGGGTTTACTCCATTCTTCTGCCTCAGCCTCCCGAGTAGCTGGGACTACAGGCGCCCGCCTCGTTGCCCGGCTAGTTTTTTGTATTTTTAAGTAGAGACAGGGTTTCACCGTATTAGCCAGGATGGTCTCGATCTCCTGACCTCGTGATCCGCCCGTCTCCGCCTCCCAAAGTGCTGGGATTACAGGCTTGAGCCACCGCGCCCGGCCTGCAGCATGACACTTTTTAAAGAAACACATTCTGTTAGGCCCTCTGGGGTCTGTGGTGTTGTCACCTCTTCTGTGTGAGTGCCCCAACCGTGCGAAACTGATGGCTGGTCCCTGTCCCCCGCAGGCCATGGACACCTTCAGCACCAAGAGTCTGGCTCTGCAGGCGCAGAAGAAGCTCTTGAGTAAGATGGCATCTAAGGCAGTGGTGGCCGTGCTGGTGGATGACACCAGCAGCGAGGTGCTGGACGAGCTGTACCGCGCCACCAGGGAGTTCACACGCAGCCGCAAGGAGGCCCAGAAGATGCTCAAGAACCTGGTGAAGGTGGCCCTGAAGCTGGGGCTGCTGCTGCGCGGGGACCAGCTGGGCGGGGAGGAGCTGGCGCTGCTGCGGCGCTTCCGCCACCGGGCGCGCTGCCTGGCCATGACGGCCGTCAGCTTCCAGCAGGTGGACTTCACCTTCGACCGGCGCGTGCTGGCCGCCGGGCTGCTCGAGTGCCGCGACCTGCTGCACCAGGCAGTGGGCCCCCACCTGACCGCCAAGTCCCACGGCCGCATCAACCACGTGTTCGGCCACCTGGCCGACTGCGACTTCCTGGCCGCGCTCTATGGCCCCGCCGAGCCCTACCGCTCCCACCTGCGCAGGATCTGCGAGGGCCTGGGCCGGATGCTGGATGAGGGCAGTCTCTGAGCCCCGGGTGGCCCCGCCGCGCCCCTCGCGCCTTCTGGGGCTCTTCTGCTGGGCGCGGTGGGGTTTGTGGGGTTTTTTCCACCTCTTTTCTCCCAATCGGATTCCGGCGGATCTCCCCCAGACAGGTGGGTGACCTGGCCCCTTTGAGAGGACGCTGAGCCATCTGTAGCAGCTGTTTCAGACACCGATGTCACCTCTTCTCCTGGCCCCCGCCCAATAGGGAGAGGAATTTGGGGCTCTACTCTGAGGACCACCTTCTACCCCTGTTTGTACCTCCTGGGCCACGCCGACCCCTGGGTCGCTTGATGTAAAAGTCAAAAGCTGCTGCTTCCCACTTGGTGACCTCGCCTGGGATTTTCATCCCCACACACAAGGACTAGGGGTTCACATGGTGAACTGGGGGAAGAGGAGTGTTAGGGAGCAAATCGCGGCACCCCCCGCCCCATCCATAAATTCACATCCTAACCCCCAGGACCAGAAGATGATCTGATTTGGAAATAGGATCATTACAAATGGGATTAGTTCAGAGGATGTCATCTTGGAATAGGGTGGGCCTCAATTCAAGGACTGGGGTCCTTAAAAAAAGGGGGCTCGGGGCAGGGCCCGGTGGCTCATGCCTGTCATCCCAGCACTTTGGGAGGCCGAGGCTGGCGGATCACGAGGTCAGGAGATGGAGACCATCCTGGCTAACATGGTGAAACCCCATCTCTACTAAAAATACAAAAAATTAGCCAGGTGTGGTGGCGGGTGCCTGCAGTCCCAGCTACTGGGGAGGCTGAGTCAGGAGCATTGCTTGAACCAGGAGGTGGAGCTTGCAGTGAGCCGAGATTGTGCCACTGCACTCCAGCCTGGGTGACAGAGCAAGACTCCGTCTCAAAAAAAAAAAAAAAAAAGCGGAGGAATTGGCGCCAGGTGCAGTGGCTCACTCCTGTAATCTCAGCACTTTGGGAGGCTGAGGCAGGAGGATTGCTTGAGCTCAGGAGTTCAAGACCAGCCTGGGCAAGATGCTGAGACCCCCCCCCCCCCGTATCTACAAACAAACAAAAAAAAAAAAGGCCGGGCGCAGTGCCTCACGCCTGTGATCCCAGCACTTTGGGAGGCCGAGGCGGGCGGATCACAAGGTCAGGAGATCGAGACCATCTTGGTGAACACGGTGAAACCCTGTCTCTACTAAAAATACAAAAAAAATTAGCTAAGCGTGGTGGAGGGTACCTGTAGTCCCAGCTTCTCGGGAGGCTGAGGCAGGAGAATGGCATGAACCCGGGAGGTGGAGCTTGCAGTGAGCCGAGATCACACCACTGCACTCCAGCCTAGGTGACAGAGTGAGACTTCATCTCAGAAAAAAAAAAAAAGAAAATTATTGTGGTGGGCCGAGGGTGGTGGCTCCCGGCACTTTGGGAGGCTGAGGTGGGCAGATCACAAGGTCAAGAGATCGAGACCATCCTGGCCAACATCAGTGAAACCCCGTCTCTACTAGAAATACAAAAATTAGCCAGGGGTGGTGTCGTGCGCGCCTATGGTCCCAGCTACTGGGGAGGCTGAGGCAGGAGAATCGCTTGAACCTGGGAGGCAGAGGTTGCAGTGAGCCGAGATCACACCGCTGCACTCCAGCCTGGTGAAAAAGCGAGCCTGGTCTCAAAAAAAAAAAAAAAAAAAAACAAAAAAACATTATTGTGGTGGTATGCGTCTATAGTCCCAGCTACTTGAGAGACTGAGGACGGAAGATCACTTGAGCCCAGGAGTTAGAGGCTGCAGTGACCAATGATCGTGCCACTGCACTCCAGCTTGGGTGAGGGTGGGTCCCTGTTTTTTTTTAAAAAAAAAAAAGGATTTGGACACAGACATGCATGCAAGGAAGGCCAAGGATGCCAGCCACTACCAGGAGCTGGGAGAGGCCCAGGTCAGATTCCCCTCAGCCTTGGAGGGACCTAGCCCTGGCCACACCTTCATCTCAGACTTGTGGTCCAGAGAACTGAACGAGAATAAATGTGCATGAAGCCCGTCAGCCCACAGGACTTGGTCCTGGAAGCCCCCACTCAAGAAGGCTCCAGTGAATGCTAGCATGTTCAGCCAGGATGCCTCCATGAGGCTGGAGACCTCTGCCCTGGGTTGGGAGGGGAACTGCTCTAATCCAGGGACTGTCACGTGGGAGGGGACGGAGCGTGTCCCCCCACCCAGGGGTAGGGGAAACCACCTGAGATGTATGCACATTTTATTTATTGTTTTGAGACAAAATCTCGCTGTGTCTCCCAGGCTGGAGTGCAGCGGTGCAGTCTTGGCTCACTGCAGCCTCGTCCTCCCAGGCTCAAGTGATCCTCGGCTGGGACTACAGGCATGCACCACCACACCTGGCTAATCTTTGTATTTTTTGTAGACACAAGGTCTCACCATGTTGCCCGGATGGTCTCAAACTCCTGGGCTCAAGCGATCTACCTCCCTCGGCCTCACAAAGTGTGCACATTTGTAATATCGTGATTTCATGTTTGGAGAATCAGCAACCAACCAGCCAACCATGTTGCTTTTGTAAGACAGACCCAAGAAAGCAAAGCTCGGCCGTCATCTTGGCTGTGGTACTACCCAGAGACGCTGCGATTCTTAGCTCGGGGCATGGAGGCGTGGTGTGGGGGAGTCTATTTGCCATTTTTGTTTGTCAGCAGGGGGCATGGGTTCTCAAAGGTTGCAAAATGGTGCTGCAGGTCAGGAAGGTTATTTTGGGTGCCTGTGGGGGAGGGGAAACGAGGTCCCATGACTGTTTTGAGGGTAGAGGTTGCGGCAGGGGCCTGTGGGCCTTACTTGGTGAGAAGGTAGGTCTAGCCGGCTCCATCCAGTATTTGAGACATTTGAAATGTGCCAGCATTTAAAAACCAAGATCACACACACCCGTCCAGATTTGGAGTTTCTCTTGAAAACTCGCCAGTCGGGGCCATCCGAGCCTGCACTGACCCCTGGTGAAGCTGTGCAGGGGCCGCCCCTCTCCCTTTTGCCACAGTCCTCTCCACTCCCTTTCGCCTCTCCCCGGCCTGCTGCACTCACTGATAGGAAATCCTGACCCCTGACTCGGAGCAGCTTTCCCATTGTTCGGTTTTTGCTTCCGCGAAAAAGCCAAAGGTCTTGGCCAGAGAGCCAGCTGTTCGTACCTCTATTCCACGCTTCCAAGGCAACCTTCTCTGCTTATGTTAGGCCGAGAGACAGACCTTCAAGAACTTACGTGGATTCTGATTCTCTCACGAAGCCCCCATGGAACCCTGTGCTGTTGAGACATCAATGTGCAAAACTCTACGTGTCCCTTGCTGGGCTGTCCAGCCAGTCTGGACTCTTGTAAATTTGAGATTTAATTAAAGGAAACAAACCAAATAGAACTACGGAACAAAATTTTTTTTTTTTTTTTTTTTTGAGACGGAGTCTCTTTCTGTCGCCCAGGCTGGAGTGCAGTGGCGCAATCTTGGCTCACTGCAAGCTCCACCTCCCGGGTTCACGCCATTCTCCTGCCTCAGCTTCCCAAGTAGCTGGGACTACGGGTGCCCGCCACCACGCCTGGCTAATTTTGTATTTTTAGTAGAAACGGGGTTTCACTGTGTTTGCCAGGATGGTCTTGATCTCCTGACCTCGTGATCCACCCGCCTCGGCCTCCCAAAGTGCTGGGATTACAGGTGTGAAGTGAGCCACTGCGCCCGGCTGGAACAATTTAAATAAAAGTACACACCAGCCTGGGCACAGTGGCTCATACCAGTAAACGTAGGGCTTTGAGAGGCCGAGGCAGGAGGATCACTTGAGCCAAGGAGTTCAAGACCAGCCTGGGCAACATAGCAAGACCCTATCTCTAAAAAAAATATAAGACTGAGTGTGGTGGCTCATGCCTGTAATCCCAGCACTTTGGGAGGCTGAGGCAGGCGGATCACCTGAGGTCAGGAGTTCAAGACCAGCCTGGCCAACATGGTGAAACCCCATCTCTACTAAAAAGTACAAAAATTAGCCAGGCATGGTGGCAGGTGCCTGTAATCCCACCTACTTGGGAGGCTGAGGCAGGAGAATCACTTGAACGTGGGAGGCAGAGGTTCAGTGAGCTGAGATCGTGCCACTGCATTCTAGCCTGAGCAACAGTGTGAGACTTGGTCTCAGAAACAGAATAAAAAAAATAAAAATTATAGCCAGTCAGGGTGGCATGCACCTGTGGTCCCAGCTATCTGGGAGGATGGCTTAGATCCAGGAGGTTGAGGCTGCAGTGAGCCGAGATCACACCACTGCACTCCAGCCTGGGTGATGGAGCAAGATTCTGTCTCAAAAACAAACAAAACAAAAAAAAGCACACACATGCACATGTGGGCTCAGAGGGGAAGCTCCTTTGCATCCTGAGATTGTCTGACGTGTGCTGGTGCATCAGGCCACCCAGGCATCATCCTTGATGCCCAGAGCCACGGATCTGGAAGCTGTGGGTGATTCCCAGCTGACCATGGCAGAGTCCCTCACCCTTGGCCAGGGTATGGGCGGTGGGCACCATTTCCCATGGCCTTTTCTGCACAGGAGGCTCTGGCAACCCTGTCGTGCTTATCTTCTGGGCCCTGTGGAGCCCCAGAGTCGAGAGCTGGAAAGGCTCCTGGCCCCGGAGGGGTCCCCAGACCTCAGAGCACTGCCATTCTTGGTCTAGGGGCCCTTCCTGCTGACGTGTGCAGCTGTTAGGCCTTTCCTCACGTGGTAGCATCAAGTGTGTAGTGGGAAGGCTGGCTGGTTTTCTTTTTTTTTTGAGACAGGGTGTCGCTCTGTAACCCAGGCTGGACGGCAGTGGCGCGATCTTGGCTCACTGCTGCCTTGGACTCCTGGGTTCAAGCGATTCTCCTGTCTCAGGCTCCTGAGTAGCTGGGATTACAGGTGTGTGCCACCACGCCTGGCTAATTTTAAAATGATTAATTTTTTTGTATAGATGGGGGTCTTGCTATGTTGCCCAAGCTGGTCTTGAACTCCTAGTGTCAAGTGATTCTCCTGCCTTAGCCTCTCAAAGTGCTGGAATTTATAGGCGTAAACCATCACGTCTGGCTTGTCGTTGTTTTTTAGTCACTGTGTTGCAACCCAGCTTCAAAAAACTAAGGGAGGCTGGCCACAGTGGCTCATGCCTCTAATCCCAGCACTTTGGAAGGCCGAGGCAGGTGTGGATCTCTTGAGCCCAGTTTGAAACCAGCCTGAGCAACACGGCAAAACCCCGTATCTATCAAAAAAAGACAAAAATTAGCCGGGCATGGTGGCACATGCTTGTAGTCCCAGCTACTTGGAAGGCTGAGGTGGGAGGATCACTTGAGCCCAGGAGATGGAGGTTGCAGTGAGCCGTGATTATGCCACTGCACTCCAGCCTGGGTGACGGGAAGACTCTGTCTTAAAAGAAAAAAAAAAAAAAAAAAAGGCCGGGCGCGATGGCTCACGCCTGTAATCCCAGCACTTTGGGAGGCCGAGGCGGATGGATCACCTGAGGTCAGGAGTTCAAGACCAGCCTGGCCAACATGGTGAAACCCCATCTCAACTAAAAATACAAAAAAATTAGCTGAGCGTGGTGGCAGGTGCCTGTAATCCCAGGTACTTCAGGAGGCTGAGGCAGGAGAATCACTTGAACCTGGGAGGCAGACTGATGCAGTGAGCCGAGATGGTGCCATTGCACTCCAGCCTGGGTGACAAGATTGAAACTCTGTCTAAAAAAAAAAAAAAAAAAACCACTAAGGGAAAGCAAAGCCCACAGGCTGCGGAGAGCAGGTCAGCCTTGGAACATCCTCCTGGGTTGGGGCCTCTGGCAGCCACAGGAACCCGAGTGTGCAGCATGTGGGGGGCCCAGGGACAGCGAGCGCCAAAGGGGGAAGGAGGCAAGTTCACATACAGCCACCTTGGGATCCAGCGCTTTGATGCCTGCAGAGAAGTCCCACCCAGAGACACCGCCCACCTGCCCTCGGATGGGGCAGCGTCAGCCGCGTCTGAGCCCCCGACGCACAATGGCCAGCCAGGAGGGCCCAGGCTGTGGGGTTGCTTTTTAACGTTCTTATTTATTTAAATATGAAAAAACATTTAATCTCTTCCCAGTTCATCTGAAAGGAGGTCCGTCCCCTGGGTAAACATAGGAAAGCAGTTCTGCAGGTTGGCGGGGGGGGGGAGCATGGCTGCTTTCCCCAGCGCGGCCCCCGTGTTCCCCACCCTCTTTGTGCCCCGGATCTGCGATCCTGAGTCCAGAAGAGCTCAGCAGGAAGTGGGGACTGGGAAGCTGTTGGGAGCCAGGAGGGCCCTGGGCCCTCTGTTCTCTGCCCCAGGGCTTCAGCCACCCTGCGAGTCCCTCCAGACAAGACAACGTCAGCCCAGGCAGAAAACTTAAGAGTCCCTCCTAGAAAACCAGTGACGTGTTGGCCTTTTCAGGGCCAAGGCCCCTTCAGCTTCACCAGAGATGAGAAGGTGCTGCCCACAACAGGGCTGCTGGTCACAGCTCAGTGCGTGATGCCTTGGCCACAATCACCAGCTTGGAGAGCTCGGCCTTGAAAGCCCCGGGCCTGTGAGCCACTACAAGAAAGAAACACATGGTTGCGCCCTCAACGCTGAAAATTCTCAGAAGTCCTGAGGAGTTGGGGTGGGGTCCACGGTGGGGGCTGAGCAGGGAAGGGGAGCAGTCTCCAAAGCAGACGCCCATGTGAAAAGGCCCCAGGCTCTGAAAGTCTTACAGGTGATAGACAGGAAAATGGTGGTGTGGAGGGTGAGGCTGGTGGGGCTAACATAGGGGGCACGCAGTGGGAAGCCACAGAAAGACCTGAGGTGAGAAGAACCCTGGTCATTTGTGCCATGTTGTTGAGAAGAGATGCAGAGAGCGGCCAGAAGCAGCCCAGGAAGGAGATGATCCCGGCCTGAACAGGATGCAGGGTGGGTCAGGCTGCAAGACCTCCTGCTCAGTGGGTGAACCTGTCTGAGGCCCACATGACACTTCTCCAGCAGGGTCAGAACTCTGGCTTCCACTGCTACACCCAAGTCTCCTGGCCCTTCCTGCTCTGTCCACTCCCTCGCCTCCCACCCTTGCCCCAGCTTGGCGCCTCTGATTCCTCTTTCTGCTTAGCAATGGCCCCACGCAGCTGAACATGGCTTGAGGACACTGGTGCTTCTCAGGCAACCAAAGAAGGCCCCTGATGTTTCCCAGTGACCCCTGCAGCTTCCCCTCGGCATGCCACGCTCCCAACTTCAAAGCCCTGATGGCTTCTACTTTATTTCATTTATTTATTTTATTTTATTTATTTTTTTGAGATGAGAGTCTTCCTCTGTTGCCCAGGCTGGAGTGCAGTGGTACGGTCTCGACTCACTGCAACCTCCGGCTCCCGAGTTCAAGCGATTCTCCTGTCTCCACCTTCTGACTAGCTGGGATTACAAGCATGTGCCAACATATCCGGCTAATTTTGGTATTTTTAGTAGAGACGGGGTTTCACCATGTTGGCTAGGCTGGTCTGGAACTCCTGGCCTCCCAAAGTGCTGGGATTACAGGTGTTAGCCACTACGCCCAGCCCTGTTTATTGTTTTTGAGACAGAGTCTTACTCTGATGCCCAGGCTGGAGTCCAGTGGTGTGATCATAGCTCAATGCAGCCTCAACCTCCTGGGCTCAAGTGATCTGTCCACTTCAGTCTCCCAGAGTGCTGGAATGACAGGCGTGAGCTACCACGCCCAGCCTAACTTTAAAAAAATTTTTGTAGAGACAGGGTCTTGCTATGTTGTCCAAGCTGGTCTTGATCTCCTGGGCTCAAATGATCCCTCACCTTAGCCTCCTGAGCAGCTGGGATAACAGGCATGAGCCACCGCGCCCAGCTAAGATAAAGTCGTAGTGGCACAGCCATACCCGTTCATGGACATACTGTCTGCATCAGCTTTCTGCCACAATGGCGCAGCTCAGACAGAACCTACAGTGCCACAAAGCTGAAGATATTGATGAGGTGGCCTTTACAGAACCAGTTTGTGGATGCCTGGTCTACAGTCTCCAGGGACCCCTATGGCCGACCCCCCTCTCCAAACCGCCCCGGATTGCCTGCCCTTGGATGGGGGTGTCGTCACTTCTACCCCATCCCCATCTTTCCGTACCTGCTGTTTTGGTCACTTCATATTCCTCAGTTTTCAGGGGGATGTCGCTTTCCCTTTCAAATGCGGCTTTAGACTGAAAGAGAACGAGTGGAAACTTCAGCAGGGCCATTCAACGCTCATCACTAGAACGATTCCATTTGCTTTCCAGAGAAGCACATACTAAAGCTTTGTACTTTTACTAAAGAGGGAGAGGAGACTTTTTGTTTTTGAGCCACGACCTCACTCTACTGTCCAGGCCGGAATGCAGCGGTGCAATCGTAGCTCACTGCAGCCTCAAAGTCCTGGACTCAAGTGGTCCTCCTGCCTTGACCTCCTGAGTAGCTGGGACTACTGGTTCACACCAACACGCCTGGCCATTTTTTAAACTTTTGGTAGATATAGGGTGTTGCTATGTTGCCGAGGCTGGTATCAAATTCCTGGCCTCAAGCAATCCTCCTGCCTCAGCCTCCCAAAGTGCTGGGATTACTGGCGTGAGCCACCGCACCTGGCCTGGAGAAGTCCTTTCTGGCATATACGAGAGAAGCCAGCAGCAGCAGGTTACCAACTTCCCCGTGCCCTGGCGCCTCCTGGTCTGGGGGCGTCTGTGTGCCAGGTTCCTCCAAATTACATACTCTACCTCTGCAGGATTCGCTGTCCCCTCTCCTCCCTGTCCCCATGGAGTCCTCTCGTGGCAGGACATCTCACAGCTGCCCCAGTGCACAGAAACCACACTCAGAGCCCGCCCCACCCCAAGATACTCACGTAGGCCATGGCGTACTCGATCTCAGCGCCTCGCACCTCCGCCTTGAACTGTGTGAAGTACAGATAGGACTTCCCCTGGGGCCTGCAGAGGAAGGGGGGCGAGGGGGTCAGGCCAGGCCTGCTGGGTCTGGGTCTGTGCGCCCTGGAAGTAGCCCCACCAGGTACCTGGGCTGGGGTCAGCAGGTCTCGTGCCTGCTTCTCAACATGGACACCATTCCCGAGCACTGCTGACTGGGAAGGACGGATAGGGCCCTCTCAACATCAGACCCTCTTTCTTTTGTGTCAGAATGTTTTGGGTTTTTTTTTGGAGATGGAGCCTCACTCTGTTGCCCAGGCTGGATTGCAACAGCACAATCTCACTCACTGCAGCCTCTGCCTCCTGGGTTTAAGTGATTCTCCTGCCTCAGCCTCCCTTGTAGCTGGGATTACAGGCACCTGCGACCACACCTGATTAATTTTGGTATTTTTAGTAGAAACGGGGTTTCACCATGTTGGTCAGGCTGGCCTGAACCCCTGACCTCAAGTGATCTGCCTGCCTCAGCCTCCCAGAGGGCTGGGATTAGAGGCGTGAGCCACCGTGCTTGGCCCCTTTGTGCCAGAATGTTCTTCCAGCTTATTCACAGACATGCCTCTCTCCCCTGTGGGCTGGGAGCTGCTCTGGGACAGGACCCATGTCCATTCACTGCACATGGCTTCTCGGGTGCCGACAGCAATCCAGGTACTGCGATGGGGGCTAGGGCTGGGCAATGAGAGGCCAGTAAAGGCTTCGCAGAGGGCGTTGACTAGGAAGTACAGGAGTTAACTAGGAAGTGGGGAGGAGCATCTGCCCAGGTCTCTAAGAGGCTGCTAACGGCGTCTAAGGAACTAGAGTGGCAGAAGGTGCCGGAAGGGGACAGCAGGGGATGATGGCGTCTCTGGTGTGAAGAGAGTGTGACAGGGATGGAGGAGCAGCAGGGGGGCCATTTCTGTGGAAGCCCTGGCTGGGGTTCTACGTGCATGGGTGGGGCGGGGGTATCCAGGGAGCCCCTAGATTCTTCTTTACGCCCTAGCACTGCCAACAGGCCTGGTCAGGGAGGGTCCAGTCACTGTCTGAGATGGGGAGGCCTGGGGTGGCAGGTCTCCGGGGCTGAGCATGCCCCTGGGGAGCTTTTGTGGGGGTTGGACAGGAGGATTCAGGCTCAAGGTGAGCCCAGCCACCATCCCAACTGCTCCCGGCCTGTACCTGCCCAGATGCCTTCTGGGGAGCCGGCACTCAGGGGTCCGTGTGGGGCGGTGGCCTGGATACACAATGGCGGCCGTGCGCTTCCCCGTGACTACAGGGTGACCTCTGCAGGGTCTCTCTGGGCTGATGGGGTCTGTCTCCTCTCAATGACCCTGCTGATGCCTCCTGGGGCCTTGGCCTGTCCGTGACGCGGCCAGTCCCATGGAGTGGGTGAGAATCTCCCCAGAAACGACTGGGTGAACACCTGCTGTTTGTAAAGCACCCTGCAGGGGATGGCGGGACAACGCCCACACGAGGCAGCAAATCACACCCTGTCCTTCAATTAAACGTCGCCATTCCCTGATCTCCATCTCTCATTTGTCAACGTGCTTTAACCTGACCACAGCGGTGGAACTACAGCTTGGACTTCTCCCTCCAAAGTGTTGCACAAAATAAGTGCTCAAGAAATACCCACCGTTTGGGCTGAGACATTCTGGGCCAAGGATCAGGGAAGAAGGGACAAGATTCCTGAAGCCCCTGACCGCCTCCCGACTAGGGGCCTGACGGCTTCCTTCATGTCCTTTCCCAGATCAAGCTGGGATTTAGGCAGTGGAGTTACGAGAATGAGTGGGACAAGTGGAGCCGGATAAGCCCATAGACCATGAGCCTGACTGAGGATGGCGGCAGGGGCTGAACCAGGCGGTGCCTGAGGAGACTTGGGGAGGGGCTGCGGACCCAGACGCGTGTGTTTGGGCAGGTGGAAGAGAGGGCACAGCTTTTGTGTGATTCCCAGATGTCTGCACCCCAAGAAGGCTATGAGTCATCAGGCTGGTCCTTCAGAGAACATGCTGGTAAAGACATGCCTGAGGGGAAATAGGAGGTCATGCTGGGGTCCCTGCAGGTGCCAGCTGGGGTCCCTTCTGGTGGGACACACTCCCCGGGAGATGGCATCATCCAAACCTCCATGGCCATTACCCCACAGACTCCCACACCTGTCACTGGCTTAGCTCGTCCCCAGCCCAGACCGGCACCAGCTCCACCAGTTCCACCAGGAATCTGCCCAGCAACTCCCTCCTCCTCCCACCCCAGCTGGCTGATTCCACAGCCTCCAATCTGTGCCCTCTCCACCCACCCTGTCTTCATTCTACAGCTTCCAATCTACCCTCCCCACCCACCCCATCCTCATTCTACACAGCCTCCAATCCCCTCTCCACCCACCCCATCCTCATTCTACACAGCCTCCAATCTGTGCCCTCTCCACCCACCCCATCCTCATTCTACACAGCCTCCAATCTGTGCCCTCTCCACCCACCCCATCCTCATTCTACACAGCCTCCAATCTGTGCCCTCTCCACCCACCCCATCCTCATTCTACACAGCCTCCAATCTGTGCCCACTCCACCCACCCCATCCTCATTCTACTCCACCCACCCCATCCTCATTCTACACAGCCTCCAATCTGTGCCCTCTCCACCCACCCCATCCTCATTCTACACAGCCTCCAATCTGTGCCCTCTCCACCCACCCTGTCCTCATTCTACAGCTTCCAATCTACCCTCCCCACCCACCCCATCCTCATTCTACACAGCCTCCAATCTGTGCCCTCTCCACCCACCCCATCCTCATTCTACACAGCCTCCAATCCCCTCTCCACTCACCCCATCCTCATTCTACACAGCCTCCAATCTGTGCCCTCTCCACCCACCCCATCCTCATTCTACACAGCCTCCAATCTGTGCCCTCTCCACCCACCCCGTTCTCATTCTACACAGCCTCCGATCTGTGCCCTCTCCACCCACACCATCCTCATTCTACACAGCCTCCAATCTGTGCCCTCTCCACCCACCCCGTCCTCATTCTACACAGCCTCCAATCTGTGCCCACTCCACCCACCCCATCCTCATTCTACACAGCCTCCAATCTGTGCCCTCTCCACTCACCCCATCCTCATTCTACACAGCCTCCAATCCCCTCTCCACTCACCCCATCCTCATTCTACACAGCCTCCAATCTGTGCCCTCTCCACCCACCCCATCCTCATTCTACACAGCCTCCAATCTGTGCCCACTCCACCCACCCCATCCTCATTCTACAGCCTCCAATCTGTGCCCTCTCCACCCACCCCATCCTCATTCTACACAGCCTCCAATCTGTGCCCACTCCACCCACCCCATCCTCATTCTACACAGCCTCCAATCTGTGCCCACTCCACCCACCCCATCCTCATTCTACACAGCCTCCAATCTGTGCCCTCTCCACCCACCCCATCCTCATTCTACACAGCCTCCAATCCCCTCTCCACCCACCCCATCCTCATTCTACACAGCCTCCAATCTGTGCCCTCTCCACCCACCCCATCCTCATTCTACACAGTCTCCAATCTGTGCCCTCTTCACCCACCCCATCCTCATTCTACACAGGCTTCAATCTGGGCCTTCCCCCACCACCGACTCCATCCTCATCGGTGCCTGGAGGGGCTTCCTGCCTCAGTCTGCCTCCTTCAGTCAGAGGGATATGAGCTCCACAGGTTCCTGCAGGGAGCCCTATGGAATAGGACTCAGCCAGGAAAAGAAACGAGGCTGACACAGGCCTCAGTACGAAGAAGCCTTGAGGATGTAACACTCAGTGAGAGAAACCAGACACTAAAGGCCACACAGGGAGGGTCTGACCCCATTTCTATGCAACGTCCAGGACAGACCCATCCACAGAGACAGGAGGGGGATGCGTGGCTGCCATGTGCTGGGAAGGGGAATGACTCTGATGGGAACAGTTTATTTTCAGGGGATGAAAATGTTCTGGATGCAGAGGTCTGGCTGCACACCTCTGAGAAAGTACTACATGCAGCTGAATTGTGAGCTTAAAATGCTGTGTTTTATGGAATTTTATCTCAATTTTTAAACATTGCCAAAAAGGGCCAGGCATGGTGGCACACGCCTGTAATCCCAGCTACTCAGGAGGCTGAAGGAGGAGAATCACTTGAACCCAAGAGGTGGAGGTTGCAGTGAGCCAAGATCGCACCACTGCACTCTAGCCTGGGCAACAGATGGAGACTCCATCTCAAAAAAAAAAAAAAAGAAAGAAAAATTGCCAAAAAGCCCTTTGGTGAGTTCGTGTCACCCTCAGGGCCTTCCTAGGCCCTGGCCGACACTCCATACCCTCTGAGCTGCTTCTCCTTTTCCTGGGACGTTGCCCAGCACAAACTACCCCAGTCTCCCCCAGACCTTCTCAGCCTCTGCATCAGTGCACTTCCTTGGGGAGCAGTCACGCCCCAGCGACCCCGCCACCCCCCACCTGCACGTGCATGAGTCCCCCTGCTGGCCTGTCTCCCTCCAGGGGTGCAGCCCCATCTGTCTGGCCGTCCTTGTCCTCTCTCATTCCCTGCCTTCTGAAGCAGCTCCCGGGGCCAGTGGGCAGGCCAACGGCAGCCGGAAATGCCATCCCCCCCCGAGTCTCACCTCCAGATGGTGCAGGTGAAGTGCTGGTGGTCTTCGCTAGTCCCCAGACTCATCTGCCATTGCTGGGGAGAGAACACAGCATGGGTCAGCGCCAGACACACAGGTGCTCTCGCAGAGTTCCAGGTGTGCCTCTGATTCTACAGTCAGGCCACCTCTTCTGTACCTCCCAATTCAGGGGCTGGCCACTAAATCCCCTGCCCCGCCCTCCTGGTGGCCTGGGGTTTGCTGTCCATCTGTGATCAGGGAGCCTGCCTGCACCACATCCTTCCCATAAAAGTGGTGCCTCAAATAAGAGCCACCCCAAAGCGGCTCCCAAGGATGAGGAGATAAGAACAACATTTTTTTGTTTCTGAGACGGAGTCTCTCTCTGTGGCTTGGGCTGGGGTGCAGTGGCACGATCTCGCTTCACTGCAACCTCCACCTCCTGGGCTCAAGCAATCCTCCCACCTCAGTCTCCCAAGTAGGTGGGACCACACCCAGCTAATTTCTGTGTTTTGCAGAATCAGTGTCTTGCCAATATTGCCCAGACTAGTCTCAACCTCCTGGCCTCAAGCAATCCTCCTACCTTGGCCTCCCAAAGTGGTGAGATTACAGGTATAAGTCACCACGCCAGGCCTAAGAACAACTCTTAAACATATAAAAATATGTCCAATATCATTTATGGAAAAAAAAAAAAAAAAAAAAACGCAAGCTGAACTACAGTGAGATACCTTTTTCTCCTAGGGCAGAACCCCCACTGTCTGCTAATACACCATATGGGTGTGAAAACCAAGCCTATCCCGGGTTGTAGGTAGAGCTGCAACAGATACAAGCAAAAGGGAAAATGCGGGCCGGGCATGGTGGCTCACACCTGTAATCCCAGCACTCTGGGAGGCCGAGGTGGGATGATCACTTGAAACCAGGAGTTCAAGACCAGCCTGGGCAACATAGTAGGATCCCCATCTCTAAAATGACTAGCATCTTGCAGGATGTGACCACTGGGGAACCTGGTTAAAGGGTACTTGGTTCTCTCTGTAGGATTTCTTACAAGTGAACATATATCTCCCAAGATCTCAAAACAAAATAGTTTTACTTTTTTTTTTTTTTTTGAGACGGAGTCTCACTCTGTCACCCAGGCTGGAGTGCAGTGGCGCGATCTCGGCTCACCGCAACCTCTGCCTTGCGGGTTCAAGCGATTCTCCTGCCTCAGCCTCCTGAGTAGCTGGGATTACAGGCGTGAGCCGCCACGCCCTGCTAACTTTTGTATTTTTAGTAGAGATGCGGTTTCACCATGTTAGCTAGGCTGGTCTCGAACTCCCGACCTCAGGTGATCCACCCGCCTCAGCCTCTCAAAGTGCTGGGATTACAGGCGTGAGCCACCGCATCCGGCCCAGTTTTACTTGTAAGAAAACAGACCCAGGAATCCCACTTCTGGGCGGTTTCCCCACAGATGTAATCGTACTTGTACAATGAACCCTGGCCAAGGTTATTCACAGACTGGGTTGGAAGTGACCCTCAATCCATTAGTACGGGGCTGTCAATTAATTCCACATGTCCATGCAATTGAAGCTCTTTACATAGGATACAGAAAAATCTCTAGGAGGCTGGGCGCCGGTGGCTCACGCCTGTAATCCTAGCACTTCGGGAGGCCGAGGCGGCCCAATCATTTGAGGTCAGCAGTTCAAGATCAGTCTGGCCAACATGGCGAAACCCGTCTCAAGGTGTTCACCGGGCTAGGCTCTCATTGGTAGCTCAAGGTCCTCTTCCAAGCTTTTGTGGTTGTGGCAGATTTCAGTTCTTCCCGGTTGTGGCACTGAAGTCTTCATTTCCTTGCTGCCAGCCAGAGGCTGTTCTCAGCTCCTGGAGGCTGCCTGTATTCCCTGCCCTGCAGTGCCCTCAAGGGCAGTAGTGGCATATGTGTCTATGTGCTTCAAATCACCCTTTTTTTATTTTGAGACAGAGTCTACCTCTGTTGCCCAGGCGAGAGTACAGTGGCACGATCCTGACTCACTGCAACCCCCACCTCCCGGATTCAAGTGATTCTCCTTCCTCAGCCTCCCAAGTAGCTGGGACGACAGGCATGTGCCACCATGCCTAGCTAATTTTTGTATTTTTGGTAGAGATGGGGTTTTACCATGTTGGCCAGGCTGGTCTTGAACTCCTGACCCCCGGTGATCTGCCCCTCTTAGGCCTCCCAAAGTGCTGGGATTACAGGGATGTGCCACCGTGCCCGGCTAATTTTTGTAGTTTTACTAGAGACGGGGTTTCACCATGTTGGCCAGGCTGGTCTCGAGCTCCTGACTTCAGGTGATTTGCCAGCCTTGGCCTCCCAAAGTGCTGGGATTATAGGCATGAGCCACTGTGCCGGGCCCAAATCATTCTTACTGGCTCTTCTGCCACCAGCTGGAGAAAACAGCCAGCAAGGAAACAGGGACCTTGGTCCTCGAACCACAAGTAACTGAATTCTGTCAACTAAGAGCTTGAAGGAGAGGATTCTTCTCCCAGCCCAGAGACTCTTTTTTTTTTTTTTCTTGAGACAGGGTCTTGCTCTCTTGCCCAGTAGCACAATCACGGCTCACTACAGCCCCGACCTCCTGGGCTCAAGTGATCCTCCCACCTCAGTCTCCCAAGTAGCTGGAACCACAGATGCACGCCACCACATTCAGCTAATTTTTAAATTTTCCGTTAATTTCATGCTCCTAGAGACGGGGCATGAGCCACCATGCCTTGCCTGTGATACTTTTATTTCTTATTTATTTTTTGAGAGAGTCTCACTCTGTTGCCCAGGCTGGAGTGCAGTGACACAATCTTGGCTCACTGCAACCTCTGCCTCCTGGGTTCAAGTGATTCTCCTGCCTCAGCCTCCTGAGTGGCTGGGACTACAGGCGTGTGCCACCACACCCAGCTAATTTTTGTATTTTTAGTAGAGATGGGGTTTTGCCATGTTGGCCAGGCTGGTCTCAAACTCTGACCTCAGGTGATCTGCCTGCCTCAGCCTCCCAAAGTGCTGGGATTACAGGCGTGAGGTATCATGCCCGGCCTGTGACACCTCGAGTTTGGTTTTATGAAGCACACAGCTGAGCTGACCCAGACTTCTGACCTACCAAGCTATGAGATAATAAATGGGTGCTCTGTTTTAAGCTCCTAAGCTGTGATAACTTGTTACACTGCATATAAAATACAACGCCCCGGCCAGGCGCGGTGGCTCAAGCCTGTAATCCCAGCACTTTAGGAGGCCGAGACGGGCGGATCACGAGGTCAGGAGATCGAGACCATCCTGGCTAACGCGGTGAAACCCCGTCTCTACTAAAAAAATACAAAAAACTAGCCGGGCGCGGTGGCGGGCGCCTGTAGTCCCAGCTACTCTGGAGGCTGAGGCAGGAGAATGGCGGGAACCCGGGAGGCGGAGCTTGCAGTGAGCTGAGATCCGGCCACTGCACTCCAGCCTGGGCGACAGAGCGAGACTCCGTCTCAAAAAAAAAAAAAAAAAAAAAAAAAAAAAAAAAAAACAACACCCCAACAGATGCCCATGGGGATGGCAGACTCCCATCTTCCACCCCTCCTCTTGTCCAGACATTTGCTTGCTCTGTGGAATAATGACAGCAGAATCTGTCATCACTGTTTAATGCCAATACTCTCCCTTTTTATTGGTTTAGGAAGAATCATTCAATGAGTGTAAGGTGATGTATGTGAGACCCAACCCTGCTGTCTCCTACAGAACATCTCCATACAACAACGGATACTGTCACAGTAAGTTAGAAGGAATTTTGAACAACTCACCTCATTGGTCCCTCCTTGAGAGGCATACGTGAACATACACATATATTTGTCCTAGAGAATGAAAGAAAAGAAAGGTCTGGTAGAAGGAAATTTTTATTTTAAAAGACGGAGTCTTGCTGTCACCTAAGCTGGAGTGCAGGGGCGCAATCACAGCTCAGTGCAGCCTCGAACTCCCAGGTTTGAGCGATCCTCCTGCCTCAGCCTCTCAAGTAACTGAAACAGTAGGTGTGCAACCACCACACCCAACTAATTTTCCTTTCTGTTTTTTTTTTTTTTTTTTTTTGAGGCAGTCTTGTTCTGTCACCCAGGCTGAAGTGGGATGATCTCAGTTCACTGCAACCTCTGCCTCCCGGGTTCAAGCGATTCTCCTGCCTCAGCCTCCCTTGTAGCTGGGATTTACAGGCACCTGCCACCACGCTTGGCTAATTTTTCGTATTTTTGTAGAGATGGGTTTTGCCATGGGACCTGGGGACCCTGGACAAGTGAAAACTTTTCTGAGCCTCTATTTTCTCTCTGTTTCTCTTTTTTATCCGAAGCATTTTCTCATCTGTATCTTGGGCCTAACATATAAAGGACTTGACATCACACCTAGCTATAAGGAAGTAGTCAGCAAACTGGCCTGGCACAGTGGTTCACACCTATAATTCCAGCACTTTGAGAGGCCAAGGCAGGCAGACGCCTTGAGATCAGAAGTTCGAGACCAGCCTGGCCAACATGGTAGAACTCCATCACTACTTACACAAAAATTGGCCGGGCACGGTGGATCATGCCGGTAATCCCATCACTTTGGAAGGCCGAGATGGGAGGATCACCTGTGGTCAGGAGTTCAAGACCAGCTAGCTAACATGGTGAAACTCCCTCTCTACTAAAAATACAAAAATTAGCCGGGCGTGGTGGTGCATGCCTGTAATCCCAGCTACTCGGGAGGCTGAGGCAGGAGAATCACTTGAACTCAGGAGGCGGAGGCAGCAATGAGCCAAGATCGCGCCACTGCACTCCCGCGTGGGCGACAGAGTGAGACTCCATCTCAAAAAACAACAACAAAAATTATCCGGGTGTGGTGGCACGCGCCTGTAATCCCAGCTATTGGGGAGGCTGAGGCAGAACTGCTTGAACCCAGAAGGCAGAGGTTGCAGTGAGCCGAGATCCCACCACTGCACAGAAGTCTGTAAAAATGAAGTAGTCAAAACACAGTAACGATACCATTACTACAAGCGGGGAAGGGAGCCTGAGAGGGGAAGAGGCTTTGCTGACAAGCTGAGTACAGGGCTGAGGACCTGGCCTCACACCCTTGGTGAGGGGCGATCTTGTGCAACCGAAGGAAGGGGAACTTCCTCCCTCGTCGGAGCTGCAGCGACTGACTTCCTTCAGGCCCAGGAGGGCAGATGCCCCTTAGCCTCCTGCCGCTCCCATCATTGCCCCCTCCCCACCTCTGCGTCTGGAGGGCAGGGCTGCCTGGACACTCTAGGCAGGTGACAGGTGATCACGCCCCCTCAACGCCGCTAGCGCCCACAAGGCACCGCTCCTTGTTCAGTCCTGCCCCAGTGCTGACCCCGGTCTCAATGTGCCGCGCTCACCAACCAGCCTCCAACCCTAACAAACCGCACTCCTTCCTCAGTACCCACCTCCGCAGTCCGCGCCCCTTCCTCAGGCCACGCCCCCAGTGCTCCGCGCCCCCTCCCCCGGCCTGCCAGCACTCGAAATACCCGGGACGGCGGTGGCACGTACCCCCGGGCCCACGTTATGGGAGAAGGAGTGCACGACGCCGCCAGGCCGCACGTCAAACGCCACCGTCGTGGGCTCGGACACCGCCTCCGCCGGGCTCAGCGCCACGGCCCCTAGGAGCAGCGCAGCCCACAAGCTCGCGCCTACGCCGTTCCACCATCCGCTGGGCGCCGCCATGTTGGACAAGGGTCCTCAGGGCAAGGGCGGGCGGACGGGGCGCGGCGAGGGACACGTGGGGCGTCCGCTGGAGGCCACGTCGCCGTCGGCTGTACGCGTGACCCGGCGCTCCCCGCCCTCTCCACCGCCCGGGGCCGCCATTTTGGGGGCGGGACTTTGCCGAGGGGGCGGGACTTTGCCGAGGGGGCGGCCTCGCCCTAGGGACCCTGCGTAACCGGGCGGTCATTGGAGGGTCCTTCAGGTGGTAATGGAGTTCGTTTCGGGGGCTCAGGATCCCTCACCAGCCGCGTGGCTGACTGCAGCTCTTTCAGTTAGGAAATGTACAGGGAGTGAGGGAAATCGAAGGTCACCATTAAGCGAACTTCTCATAATCGTTGCAGCCAGCATGTGTGTGCATCGATATTCAGAATTAGCGGGGGGAAAGTAGGATGAGAAGCAGGATACTTGCTTTTGTTTCCCTCTTGTTGCCAGGCTGGAGTGCAGTGGCTCGATCTCGGCTCATTTGCAACTTCCGCCTCCCGGGTTCAAGTGATTCTCCTGTCTCAGCCTCCCGAGTAGCTGGGACTACAGGTGTGCACCACCACGCCCGGCTAATTTTTGTATTTTTGGTAGAGACAGGTTTTCACCATGTTGGCCAGGCTGGTCTCGAGTTCCTGACCTCAAGTGATCCGCCTGCCTTAGCCTCCCAAAGTGCTGGGATTACAGGTGTCAGCCATCAAGCCCAACCAGCCT
This sequence comes from Rhinopithecus roxellana, assembly GCF_007565055.1. Classification (NCBI taxonomy): domain Eukaryota; kingdom Metazoa; phylum Chordata; class Mammalia; order Primates; family Cercopithecidae; genus Rhinopithecus; species Rhinopithecus roxellana. The sequence continues at coordinate 14,331,791 of NC_044556.1, forward strand.
GTGTATTTGTTAATAGGATTATGTGGGTGTTCACTTCCTGGCTTTGATAAACTGGCTTGTCCTAGGGTTACAGACGATGTTCACATTAGGGGGGAGTTGGATGAAGCATATTAGGAAACCCTATAGTTTCTGCAGGTTGTTTGGGAGGCTAAAATTATTTCAAAATAAAAAGTTAAAAAGAAAATAATCCCTACCTCAAGGAGTTGTTGGGAGGATTAAGTGAGGGAATGAAGTTCCCACACCAGGACGAACCAACTAAGAATTATATATTCTAGCTATTGCTATCATTAGATCTCAAGTTTTGGGAAGTCAGTCATTTGGGAACTGAGAGGGAAGTCATTCTTTGATTACAAACGCCTTAACATTTTAAAAAAACACCAGTGGCCAGGTCTGGAGGGTCAAGAATTAAACTGGTGTTTCCAGTTCTTCGCAACTGGCAAAAAAAAAACAGAATCCAGAGAGAAAACGTCAGAGATGACTCCTAAGATCGGTTATAATGCACCCTTCAAGGAAGTAAATCACTTTACTCTGCCAATGACAGAAGTTCAAGCCAGTTGCCTTTCTGCAGTGGCAGCCTGTTCTAAATTGGGATACCTGCTTGCCTTAGGAAATCTCTTGGCCAGGCGTGGTAGTTCATGCCTGTAATTCCAACCCTTCGGGAGGCCAAGGTAGGTGGATTGCTTGACCTCAGGAGTTCTAGACCAGTCTGGGCAACATAGACCCCATTCCTATATATTTCATACATATATATATATATTTTTTAAAGATAGCTGGACATAGTGTAATCCCAGCTACTTGGGAGGTTGGGACAGGAGAATCTCCTGAACCCGGGAGGCAGAGGTTACAGTGAGCTGAGATCATGCCACTGCACACTGCACTCCAGTCTGGGTGACAGAGTAAGACTCTGTCTTAATAAATAAACAAACAGATCTCTTCCTCCATGCAGGTGTCTGTTCCAGACCTATGAGACACTGTCTCCATAAACTGGACGAGCACAGTGCAGCCCTACTCCTTAGGTGAGTGACACAGCACGGTTCCACTGATGGAGTTCCCATTACCATACCACGGTGTTCAACTTTCAGCCTGTCACCATGAAGGGTTCGATGCATAGCCAAGCTCTGCTGCTAACAAGGAATTTCAGTTGTGAGCTGTTGGGAGTCTGCTGCTGAACCCAGGCAGGTTGTGCGTACGTGTGTGCATGAGTGTGTGTGTGCTTTCCAGAAAGGTTTCAGCCCCAAGTTTCCCCCACCCACCACCAATCATCACACTAACAGGATTAAAAGCAAAAACAAGGCTGGCCCCAGGACTTTGGGAGGCAGATCACTTTGAGCTCAGGATTTTAAAAACTGCCTGGTCAAGATGGCAAGACGCCGTCCCTATAAAAAAGAGAAAAACATTAGCTGGGCATGATGGCTTGTGCCTGTAGTCCCACTCACTTGGGAGGCTGAGGCCAGAGGATCACTTGAGCCATTGAGGCAGAGGTTGCAGTGAGCCGAGATCACACCACTGCACTCCAGCCTGGGTGACAGAGTGAAACCCTGTGTCAAAAAAAAAAAAAAAAAAAAAAGAAAAAGAAAACAAGGCTGGGCACAGTGGTTCCTGTAATCTCAACACTTCTCAACACTTTGGGAGGCCAAGGTGGGAGGATCACTGGAGCCCAGGAGGTCGAGGTTGCAGTAAGCTGTGATTATACCACTGCATTCCTGCCTGGGTGACAGAGGAGCAAACAGCAGATTATTCTACAGACCCCACTAATCATGACATGAAATCTGTCACCTAAAGGACAAGATTCGATCACATGAATTTTTTTTTTTTTTTTTTTTTGAGACATGGTCTTGCTCTGTCGCCCAGGCTGTAATCCACCCACCTTGGCATCCAAAAGTGCTGGGATTACAGGTGTGGGCCACCGCACTCGGCCTCGTATGTTTTTTTAAGCCCACTTTTTTTTTTTTTAAGTGGAAATTTCCAAAGGATGGAGCAAGTGGATCACGCAGGGCAGTCCATCCCTGCTGTCAGAAACGGAGCCCAGATGCCCCGCACATTGCCAACAGGGTCTCCCTGGGTGTCTTGGCTGTTGGGACAATGTGAGGAGGTCCTTGGCTTGTCATGGTCCTCAGGGTGCAGAGTCTCAGGTAGAAAAGGAGGCGTCGGCCGGGTGAGGATCCAGCATGGAGGATGCTGCAATTTGGGTTGTACTGAGGCTCTGGGGAGCCTGGGGGGTCAGACCAGGCCACACATGACAGCCAGAACTGAGTCCCTGGAGACCGGTAGACCTTCCTAGACCAGCAAGGACAGGACTACCCTCATCAGGTGGCTGGGGCCATCCTCTTTGGGTCAGTCTGATCAGGGCATGGTGCCCAGGCAGCTCCAGCACCCCAGCAGTCTTTGAAGATGGCAGTACCCTTCTGCTGTGTCTTGTCTGTTGCCCCCCAGAAGCCCCTCCCACTCAGGAGCCCCAGGACTTAGAAGGAACCTCAGGCAGGTGACATGTTTCCATCTGGAATCGTTTAATGTGTCTACTTCTTCCACGCATAATTATAAAAGAATAAGAATCGACAAAAATATTTTCTTTCCATAATATGTAGAGGTGGTTTGTTTCTGTTTTTTTTTTTTTTTCTTTTCTTTTTACTTTTTTTTTGCCCGCCCTGGCAGAGCTCTTGGCGGGGAGGGAAGGGGAGGAGGAAATATAACCCTGAGGTGGGGATGGTTCAGCTCCCAACCCCGGAACCCCCGGTGTGTACGGGCCAGGCAGACACATGTGGCCGGGCGGCTGGGCTGGGGAGGGGACAGCCGCCACTGACCAGCAGAGCGTAGAAGTTCGGTGCGTTTCAGTGCCTGCCTGAAAGCTTGGGGACAGGAGGACTGTCCACAGGTGGTGCCCCCTGTGGGCCCTGGCTGCTCCTCATGTGGGGCCCGCATGACCCTCTGCTCGGACTTGGGAAGAAATGGAGCCTACCAGGTGCTAGGTTGCAATCCCGCTGCCCGGTGTGGACCCCGAGCCGCAATTTAGGCACCCCTTGCTTTCTGTCTTTTTTTATTTATTTTGAGACGGAGTTTCGCTTTTGTTGCCCAGGCTGGAGTGCAATGGCGCAATCTCGGCTCACTGCAACCTCAGCCTCCCAGGTTCAAGCGATTCTCCTGCCTCAGCCTCCCGAGTAGCTGGGATTACAGGCGTGAACCACCACGCCCGGCTAATTTTTTGTATTTTTAGTAGAGACAGGGTTTCCCCATGTTGGTCAGGCTGGTCTTGAACTCCCGACCTCAGGTGATCCACCCGCCTCAGCCTCCCAAAGTGCTGGGATTACAGACGTGAGCCACCGCGCCCAGCCTGTCTTTTAAATAATTATGAAAAATATCCCCTCAAACAGAACACAAACATGAAGTGGGGAAGGCCGGCGGGGGGACAGGCAATTGCATGCTTGGGTGCTGGGGATGGTGGCTGGCCGGGCCAGGGGACCGAGAGGTCACAGGGAGCCCCAGGCAAAGGGCAGCCCGCTCCTCTGAGTCTCTTCTGGCCTCTCCAGTGCCCATCAGCGTGTGACCTCCTCCTCCCAGAAGGCGGGGAGAGCAGGGGCTGGCCCGAGACCACCATCTCTCTATCTCGGCAACCAAGAAGCAGCGGACATAAAACCCAGGAGCATTTTAAAAAGGATAAAAGGCGTCGGGGCGGTGAAGGCAGCGGCTCCTTGGAGCTGGCCAGCGCGGGGCGGGACAAGGTGCCTCACTGGGGCCCGCGGGCCACTCAGTCCCTTCTGCCTGGTCCCCGCGGAGGCTGCAGCCACTTGTGCTGTGATGTGGCGGCTCCCGGCGGGCAGGCTCAGAGGTATTCCTGTAGAAAGTGCAGCAACGTGACTTCATAGTGCTCGCCCGACTCGGGGCAGCGAATACTGTGTCTCTCGTTGGGGTAGATCTGCGGGAAGACAGGAGGCAGGGCTGGGGGACGTGGCTGGACCACCCCTCGTCCTAGGCTCCTCCCTTATTCTGGCTCAGGGCATCCAGGAGTGCGCAGGTGCTCTGAGGCCCACGGATCTGGGTTTGAATCCCACCTTGCTGTTGACTTGCAGTGTAACTCTGGGCCCCGCTCAAAAATGGGGTGAATCCGGACCTCACAGACTCTTTGGGAAGGTTTGGTAAGACAAAGTTTACAAACACCTTGCAGTGTGCGCTTGCACAGAGCAAAGATTTAGGAAGAAACCGTGTGCCTCTTTCCCCCAAACCTGCTGACGGGCGAGCAACTCATCTCTGTGGAGGTGGCTGAGGCTTCAAGCCTCAGGAACATCTGCTGCCCTGGTCTCGAGCCATTTCCACTTTCCAAAAGGCATGTGACTAGCTCTGGGCCTTAGGACAGCTGTCTCTGAGGATTTGTGAAGCGTTTTCTGGGTCCTCTTAGCACCCAAGGGGGGATCAAGCCAAGAGGCAGGTAGGGACACGGAACTCCCCAGGCTCCTGAGACCTGGCCCAGCCAACACCAGGCCGGGGGGGTGGATCCACACAGGGGGTGCAGGTCCTGCCTCTGGCCACGAAGGAGGGCTCTGGGGGCACTGATGGACAACCCCTATAGCTCCCCACTGCCCCCTAGGGGTTGGTAGGACCAAGGCATGAAAATAACCCCAGATTCTCCACAAAGAACCCTGGGACTGGCTGGCAGCAGGGGCAGGTGGCCCATCTACACCACCTCCTGCCAGTGAGATGGGTTTCTGAACCATACCCTCCTCTCCAGGCTCCTGGCCCCCACCCTTGCCCATCACCCTGGGAATGCACCAAGCCACCCACTGGTTTCCCCTCCTCTACTCTTGCCTTCTTTAATCCATCCCTGGATGAATCAAGAGTTTGATGACACCATCCCCAACCTAGACCTCTGCAAGGACTTGCCAGTCTGACATCAAGACCAGCTTCCAGGTCCTCCTGCCCCAGGCACCTCAAGGGCCCACTCCTTCCCCAGCCCAGGCACTGGCACTCCCTGGGGCAGACTCTGCTGCCCTTGCCACCAGCCATATGCGCATGTTATGCCCATGCCTTTATGCTACTCTGGGTCCCAGCTGCCTGGTTACTTTTTCCTCTTGACCTAAGAGAGCAGAGAGAGGGTCTGTCTGGTTCCCCAGTGAGCTTCCAGACCAAGCCCAAGACCCGGCATGTGACAAATGTGATTTGTGCACAAAGAGGGCCTGGGGCCGCCAGCCACCTGGTCCAGATGTTTTGGGGTCTTTGAAACAGAAGGTGAAGTGCACTTTCTCTGTCCTACACAATGCCATGTTCCCACCCCATGGCCTGTTTCATCTCACGTTCCACTTCCTGTGGGGAGGCAGTGAGACAGGACCCTGGGCCCACCCTGCGTGCTGAATGCTTTTCTTTTCTTTTCTTTTTGGAAATGGAGTCTCGCTCTGCCGCCCAGGCTGGAGTGCAGTGGCGCGACCTCGGCTCACTGCAACCTCTGCCTCCCAGGTTCAAGCGATTCTCCTGTGTCAGCCTCCAGAGTAGCTGGGACTACAGGCATATGCCACCACACTCGACTAATTTTTGTATTTTTAGTGGAGACGGGGTTTCGCCATGTTGGCCAGGCTGGTCTCAAACTCCTGGCCTCAAGTGATCCACCCGCCTCGGCCTCCCAAAGTGCTGGAATTACAGGCGTGAACCACCACGCCCGGCCTGAATGCTTTTCTGACAGACTTTGGCCCGAGCAGCCTCCGAGGAGGCGGAGTTATCATGTCCGTTTCAAAGACGCAGAAACAAGGTGTAAGGGTAAATGCTATCCCAGCTACCTGGCCCCTGGGAGGGCAGTGGGCTCGGGTCTCAGGCTGGGAAGAGACATCTGAAGTTCTATTCCAGCCCCGCCTCACATCACCCCCGGGGCTGCTTGGGATGTAGGGTGTTGGTGGAGGGTACTGCCAAGAGATCAGCTCAGCACGCCACAAGGCGGCTCTGCCTCCCTCCTGCTCTGCGGCCTCATTTCCCGACTCTGCTGAAAGGCAACAGGGCGCTCCCCACCGGACAGAGCATGCAGAGGCGCCCAGGAAGCAGAAATTGTCTGCAGTCCACAGGTGTGATAAAACCTGGCCCTCTTGCCTCCAAGATACCTCCCGAATCTCCTGCCGGAACAACTATGGACCACGTCCCACTGTGCCCCACAGGCCGTCCACAAAGCAGCCAGAGAAATGTGGGTCAAACGGCAAGACGCCCCACTCTATACTCTGCTCACAAGGCCGGGACACCTCCCATCATCTTCAGATGGAAATCCAGCCGAAGCCCAACCCCCACCGAGGCCCCGCCCCTCTATAGCAGAAGCCCCACCCTCCTCACTGAGGCCCCCAACCTCTACAGAAGCCCCACCCTCCTCACCACTGAGGCCCTGCTCCCCGACCGAGCCCCACACTCTTCACTACAAAGGCCCTTCCTCACACCGAGCCCAACCATTTACTGCAGAAGCCCCACCCACCGCAACACTGAGGCCCCGTCCCTCTGCAGAAGCCCCACCCACCGCAACACTGAGGCCCCGTCCCTCTGCAGAAGCCCCACCCTCCTCGCCAGAGGCCCCGCCCATAACCCATGCCCACCCCTTAGCGCAGAAGCCCCGCCCACCTAGACTGAGCCCCACGTTGCTGCCAAGGCTCCACCCACTCCCCCCACTCTCCTCCCGCTCGGTCCCCCAAGCCTGGCTGGCTCCACTCACTCTAATACCCTTCACTGCTGCCTCCTCGAGGAATGCTTGGTCCCAGCCCCTTAGTAAGGAGCCTACTAGGGCCTTCAGCACCCAGCGGTTTCTTCTACGCAATTTCTCAGTTTCAAATAAAGACCGTCTGTGGGGCAATTTCGGTAAGCGTTCCTCCCTCTATTAGGCCCGGAGCAGGGGTGGGTGTGGCAGCCCCCGACCCCGTGCTCCCAGCACCGAAGGCAGGCGGAACCCTGAGCTGTCAAGACAGGACTGATCCATCAATGGCCCCGGGAGCTGGGAGGGCGGGGGCATGGGGTAGTGGGGTGGGGGGCTGGGAGCCCCAGATCCCCCAGGGAAACCCTGATCACAGTGGGAAGCCACCCCGCCCCGCCCCCCACTTCCCGGGCTCTGTCGGCTCGGGGAGGTGCCGAAGCCCCCAAGAGCCACCCACCTGGAGCTGGTAAGGTTTCCCTGCTCGGATCAGTTGGGAGACGAGGAAGTTTGTGTGGAAAAAGTGCACGTTTTCGTCCAGGAAGCCATGGAGGATGAGCAGGCGGTTGGGCCTGGTAAACAGAGGGGTAAGGGTCTGAGGCCAGGGATTGTCTGCGGGGTAGGAAGGGAACTGATCACAAGGTCAGGAGTTTGAGACCAGCCTGGCCAACATGGTGAAACCCCGTCTCTACTAAAAATATATTTTAAAAAAATTACCCAGGTATGGTGGCAGGTGCCTGAAATCCCAGCTACTTGGGAGGGTGAGGCAGGAGAACTGCTTGAGCCTGGGAGGCAGAAGTTGCAGTGTGCTGAGATCGCGCCACTGCACTCCAGCCTGGGCAACAGATCGAGACTGCGTCTCAAAAAAAAAAAAAAAAAAGATTCAGTAGCGATACATGCCTGTAGTCCAGCTACTGGGCTGGCTGAGGTGGGAGGATCGCTTGAGCCCAGGAGGTGGAGGCTACAGTGAGCTATGATCATACCACTGCACTCCACCCTGGGTGACAGAGCAAGACCCCATCTCTAAATTAAATTGAAAAAACAAAATAAAAATAAAACCCCAGGCCGGGTGCAGTGCCTCATGCCTGTAATCCCAGTACTTTGGGAGGCCAAGCTGGGTAGATTGTTTGAGTCTAGGTGTTTGAGACCAGCTTGGGCAACATGACAAAACCTTGTCTCTACAAAAATATTTAAAAGTTAGGCAGGCGTGGTGGTGCACACCTGCGGTCCAGCTGAGCCTAAGGCAGGAGGATCACCTGAACCCTGGGAGGGTGCAGTGAGCTATGATTTAAAAAAAAAAAAAAAAACTGGGCACGGTGGCTCACACCTGTAATCCCAGCACTTTGGGAGGCCAAGGCAGGTGGATCACTTGAGGCCAGGAGTTCAAGACCAGCCTGGGCAACATGGTGAAACCCATCTCTACTAAAGATACAAAAATTAGCTGGGTGTGGTGGTGTATGCCTGTAATTCCAGCTACTCAGGAGGCTGAGGCACCAGAATTGCTTGAACCCGGGAGGTGGAGGTTGCAGTGAGCTGAGATTAAGCCACTGCACTCCAGCCCAAACAACAGAGTGAGACTCTCTCAACAAAACAAAACAAAACCCACCTAGGTCTGCTGCTCTCTGTGGTCTGGAGTGTGGCCTGGGCTACTGGTGGGGCCAACATGTGGCCTCACCAGAATCGGCTGCCCTAGCCCTTCCTGGCTGATATGGGAGCCAGTGGCCACACGTCGCTGTTGAAATTCCAGTTTACATTCATCCAAGTTAACTGAACTTATAAACCCATCGAGACAGAGCAGATTGGTGGCTGTCCCGGGACAGGGAGTGACTGCTAAGGAATAGGAGCAGGGTCTGACACTGGAGTACTGGAAAGGTTCTGGAACCAGGGAGCGGCCACACAACACTGCAAATGCACCGAGGGCTGCTTTAAGGTGACTTTTAGGTTCTGTGAACTTCACCACAATAAATTATTATTATTATTTTTATTTATTTATTTATTTTTTTTTTTTGAGACGGAGTCTCACTTTGTCCACCAGGCTGGAGTGCAGTGGCGCGATCTCGGCTCACTGCAAGCTCCGCCTCCTGGGTTCACGCCATTCTCCTGCCTCAGCCTCCCGAGTAGCTGGGACTACAGGCGCCCGCCACCGCGCCTGGCTAATTTTTTGTATTTTTAGTAGAGACGGGGTTTCACCGTGGTCTCGATCTCCTGACCTTGTGATCCGCCCGCCTCGGCCTCCCAAAGTGCTGGGATTACAGGCGTGAGCCACCGCGCCCCGCCAATTATTATTATTTTTTGAGACAGAGTCTTGCTCTGCCCAGGTTGGAGTGCAGTGGTGTGATCTCAGCTCACTGCGACCTTACCCTTCCAGGTTCAAGCGATTCTCCTGCCTCGGCCTCCTGAGTAGCTGGGATTATAGGTGTGTGTCACCACACCTGGCTAATTTTTATACTTTTAGTAGAGATGGGTTTTCACCATGTTGGTTAGGCTGGTCTTGAACTCCTGACCTCAAGCGATCCACCCACCTCAGCCTCCCAAAGTGCTGGGATTACAGATGCGAGCCACTGTGCCTGGCCTATTGTTATTATTATTGTTTTTGAGACAGTTTCTCTCTGTTGCCCAGGCTGGAGTGCAGTGGCATGATGTTGGCTCACTACAAACTCCACCTGCCGGGTTCAAGCGATTCTCCTGCCTCAGCCTTCTGAGTAGCTGGCATTACGGGCATGTGCCACCACTGCTGGCTAATTTTTTATATTTTTTTGTAGAGCTGGGGTTTTACCATATTGGCCAGGCTGGTCTCGAACTCCTACCTTAAGCGATCCTCCTGCCTTGGCGTCCCAAACTACCCAGGCAGATTCTTTTTTTTTTGAGTCGGAGTCTCGCTCTGTTGCCCAGGCTGGAGTGCAGTGGCACTATCTTGGCTCACTGCATGCTCCGCCTCCCGGGTTCACCCCATCCTCCTGCCTCATCTTCCCGTATAGCCAGGACTACAGGCGTCCGCCACCACGCCCGGCTAATTTTTTGTATTTTTAATAGAGATCGGGTTTCATTGTGTTAGCCAGGATGGTCTGGATCTCCTGACCTCGTGATCCACCCGCCTCGGCCACCCAAAGTGTTGGGATTACAGGCGTGAGCCACCGCACCTGGCCTGTGCCCAGGAAAATTTTTAACCCTCCAGGTGACTGCATGGGACTCCAGGGAACATTTTCTGGAGACGTGCCAGAAAATGGGAACACTGTTTTCTCTCCATCAGAGAATAAGACCCATGTTAAAAGCACAAAATGGGACATCTGAGCTGGTCCCTGGCCCTGTGGACATCTATGTCCAGAAGCACAAGACAGAGGCTGTGATGGGGCCCCGTGCAGGATGCAGCACAGGGGAGTGGGGGACGCCTGCCTGTGAAAAGCAATGACTTGAACTCCCTCATCTTCCCCAGGGCAGGGCTGGGAGCCTCCTTCCCCAGACAAGCATCCCCAGGTGTCCCTTCCTGCAAGGTGCAGTGAGGAGAGAGGGTAGGCAGGAGGGAACTGTGAGGCACATGCAGGCAGACGCCACCACAGGACCACAGCGGGGAGGTGGGAGCATGGCCTGAGGCTCCCGGGGTGGGGCTGGCTGGGGCAGGAGGGCGCCCTGATGGAGACAGCAGGTGCAGGGTGCAGAAGCCCCAGGGAGGACTGCAGGGCAGGGCAGCGGTCTTACTCGTTGGGCAGCTTCTCCACGTGCAGGGCCACGGAACCCGCCTCATAGCCATGCTGGTTGTTCTCGGGGACGTCCATGTAGCGCTCAGTGTACCCTGTGTCATAGGCCATCCAGACGGTGACTGGGGCGCCCGCGATGGCCACCTGAGGGACACAGCAGACAGATGGGGGCAGAGGGAGAGAGAGAGAAACAGGCGTCGGGTCCTAGAGCCAGCATCAGCCGCCGTCCCGAGGCCGCCCTGGAGCCCGTGAGGAGCGCTCATGCACTGTACAGGACTGGCAAGGGAGGGTCCCTCAGACCGCGTGGCCCCTGTGGACGGTGCGTGGCTCGGGGTTGGGCAGGGCGCCACAGGCGGGCAGGTGCGGCCCCTCCCCGCCGCCGCAGAGGGCCGGGTCCCACTGCCCGTCTGCCTCCTCCTCCTCCTCATCGCCGCCGCCCCGCAGTGCCCTGACTGCCGCCGGCCTGGGGCCCCCCCGCCGCTCTGCACACCATGCCCCACCTCTGCCCATCCGAGGCCGGGGTCCCGGGCTCAGCCTCCCACAGAGAGCTGCTGGCGGGGTTTTGTGCAGCCGGATGCCATCCTGCGGTCGGCGGTGGCGGGCAATGAGGAGGGGGGCTCGGCCCCGTGGGGCTGCTGCGGGGAGAAACAGCCACGTGGCAAGGCCCCTGCCGAGGCGCCTCCCCGGGGGGTGGGCTCCGGGTGGCGCGGGCGGTGGGCAAACGCGGCGTAGTTGGGGAAGGGGGCGGGGAGGGGCGCGGCTGAGGCCGGCCAGGGGTGGGACCCACCTTGAACACTTGGGGCTTGTGGATTAGCCCCATGAGCGACAGGAAGCCCCCGTAGGACCAGCCATGGATGGCAACTCGGCTCAGGTCAATGAAGCCATACTTCTCCGCCACGAACTGCAGGCCCTCCACCTGGTCCTCGATCTCCACCTGGCCCTGAGGGATGAAGCCGGGCACCTCTCAGTGGCCTCCTCCCGGTGTGCCCCTCCCCTGCAGTGACACCTCTGCTTCTTTCAGGGCATCTCTCCTTGTTGGATGAAAAGTGGCTCACTGGAAACCCCCTGTCCCTTCAGGCCCTGCCAACCCTGCCCGCTATCTGGGTGGCTGGACAGATACAGCAGCCACCCTGCTCTGCCACCTCCTAAGTGAGTGGCTCTGGGAGTCACGTCCCCTCTCAGGGCCTCAGTTTGCCTATCCCTAATACAGGGACATCAACAGGAAGAGGACCCATTTTCCAGAGGGTACGAGGAAGAAAAAGGGGTGCCCAGGCATGTGCAAGGGCACAAAGAATGGCTGGTGCCGTCGCTGTCGTCACTACCAGCCACATCCCCACCACCGCCACTGCCACAGTTTCAATGCTGGTGTCCCCTCTGAAGTCCATGCTGAGGTCCCCACTGCGGCCTTTAAGTAACTGAGCCATGGGGCCCACTCATGTGAATGGGATGAGGGGCCCTTATAAACAGGCCTGATGGAGGGAGGGCACGCCTTTTCCGCCCCTCGCAACCCCTCTGCCGTGTAGGAGGCAGCACAGGGCCCCTCTGGAAGGTGTGCCAACCAAGCGTCCTCCTGGGAACAGAGCAGCCCTCCCCGACACAGCCCTGCCTTGGCCTTGGACCTCCCAGCCTCCAGAACTGAGAGAGACTTTCATTCTTTATAAATCCCCAGGCTGTGAAGCTTTGTTCCAGCAGCGCAAAGGGACTGAGATGGTCACCATCACCACCGACGTCATCACCACTGTCGGCACAACTTCCACGGCCACCGGCCCTGGCCAGCCCCGCCCTGGGGACTTCCCGCGGACCCGGCCTGGCCTGCTGGTGTCTGGCTGCATCTGGGTTGCAGCCTCTTGGGTTCTGTGTGCTCAGGCACCAGGCAGGATGGACAGATGCCTCTGTCCCTGCAGGGCACAGCCCAGAGCTGAGCAGCAAAGCATACGTCCCCTTTTGTTCTAAAAGGTCATTGAGCCTGCGTCACCCCAACCAGAAGTGCCCTTCTGCGGGTGGTGTCCCCACGACCCACACCCACACGGCCCAGGGCTCCCTTCCCAAGACTGGAAGGACCCAGAGCAACAGGGAGGAGTTATTACCATTTGGTTTTTCAGGGCCCCTTCGAACCGAAGCCCCCGCTGACAGGAGCCCCTGCCGTCAATCACGACCACGGCGTAGCCCAGGGAGGCCAGCGTGTTGAGCCGCAAGTACTTGATGCCTTTGAAGGAGTTATTCACCAGCTGCACCTGTTGGGAGGTGAGGGGCAGCAGTACAGCAGGAGATGCCAGGCAGGACGGGCTGAGCAGGGGAGATGCCGGCAGGCTGGGGACTGGGCCGGGCCAGGCTGGGGCCTCAGAGCCTAATGAAGGCACCTTTGCCCTGGAGGCTCTGGATGGACACCTGGGAGTGACAAGGCGCGAGGGGCCCACACTCGGGACCCTGCTTGGGAGAAGGGAAGGCCGCTGTCAGGCTCCTTCTCAGCTGGGCCACTGCCCCAGTCCTGCCTGGAACAACCACTCTGGCACGATGGACAGTGGGGTGGCTCACTCTCAGGTGGGCCATCTGGGCGCTGCGGGGTGCTGAGCAGCCACTCTGGGCCAGGAGAACTCCCAGTGGTGATGAACCACAAAGTCCCCAGACATCGCCCCGTATCCTCTGGGGGAACAGAGCTGCTCTGGGTAAGATGTGCGCCTAAGATGGTCCACCTGCCAATCTGCTGCCTGCTCCTGACCCCTGCTCCAGGAATTGGGCCCAGGGCCCATGGCCACCTCTATACCAACCTGGAGACTAGGGGGCTTCCCAGAGGAACAGGGGAGAGTTAGCAGGCAGAGGGGTAAGGGGAGGCCATCCGGGAAGGGTGGGGAGCATGCAAACGGTCACAGAGGCAGGAGAGTGAGGGGCTCTGAGGACCCTGTGTAGTCAGGGCAGGCGGGATGGGCTGGAGCACCAGGCAGGTGGCCAGGGAGCCTCCTCCGGTTGACCCTTCTATGGCTGGCGCTTGAGTGGGGATGGGGAGTCCTCAGGTGGATGGTGGGATGGGGGCCTTGGGGAGCAGGTATGCACCCACCTGGGGGCCTCCATACACAAAGAGGACGGTGGGGTGCTTCTTCCCCGGCTGCAAAGCGTGGGGCTTGTAGATCATGCCGTAGAGCCGCACGTCTGAGCGCGTGTGGAAGTGGAAGATCTCTGGAGGCACGTAATCCGGGGGGCAGCCTGCGGGAGACAGGGCGGCTATCTGGCTGCCCGGCGAAGCCACATCTGGCTGACACCCTTGTTCTGCTGCCCACCCCAAGCCTCGGAGGGTGGACCAAAGCACCCCCTCTTTTCCTGGGCTTCCCGAGAGTTGATAATTGAAAAAAAAAAACATTTTTTTTTAAATTAAAATAAGATTTGTACAGTTTTTGTAGAGATGGGGGTCTCATCTCCCTGTTGCCCAGGCTGGTCTCAACTTCCTGGCCTCAAGCGATCCTCCCACCTCGGCCTCCTGAGTAGGGTCACTGCTACTTTTGCAAAGCAACAGTGGCTATCCAATTAGGATGGTGGGGCTTTTTCTTTTTTAATTTTTTTTATTTTTATGTTTTTTCTCTTTATTTATTTATTTATTTTTTGAGACAGACTCTGTTGCCAGGCTGGAGTACAGTGGCGTGATCTCAGCTCACTGTAACCTCTGCCTCCCGGGTTCAAGCGATTCTTCTGCCTCAGCCTCCCGAGTAGCTGGGACTACAGGCACACGCCACCATGCCCAGCTAATTATTTTGTATTTTTAGTAGAGATGGGGTTTCACCATGTTGGCCAGGATGGTCTCGATCTCTTGACCTCGTGATCCACCCATCTCAGCCTCCTGAAGTGCTAGGATTACAGGTGTGAGCCACAACGCCTGGCACTTTTTCTTTTTTTTTCAAGACAAAGTCTTGTGATCTCGGCTCACTGCAACCTCCACCTCCTGGGTTCAAGCGATTCTCCTGCCTCAGCCTCCTGAGTAGGTAGGATTATAGGCGCATGGCACCACGCCCAGCTAATTTTTTTTTTTTTTTTTTTTTTTTTTGGAGACGGAGTCTCGCTCTGTCGCCCAGGCTGGAGTGCAGTGGCCGGATTTCAGCTCACTGCAAGCTCCGCCTCCCGGGTTTACACCATTCTCCTGCCTCAGCCTCCCGAGTAGCTGGGACTACAGGCGCCCACCACCTCGCCCAGCTAGTTTTTTGTATTTTTTTTTTTTAGTAGAGACGGGGTTTCACTGTGTTAGCCAGGATGGTCTTCATCTCCTGACCTCGTGATCCGCCCGTCTCGGCCTCCCAAAGTGCTGGGATTACAGGCTTGAGCCATCGCGCCCGGCCCCAGCTAATTTTTTTGTATTTTTAGTAGAGAGAGGGTTTTACCATGTCAGCCTAACTTGTCTCGAATTGCTTGGTTTTTTGTTTTGTTTTGTTTTGTTTTTTGTTGTTGTTGAGACGGAGTCTCATTCTGTCACCCAGGCTGGAGTGCAGTGGCGTGATCTCAGCTCACTGCAACCTGCACCTTCCAGGTTTGAGCAATTCTCCTGCCTCAGCTTCTCCAGTAGCTGGGATTACAGGTGCTTGCCACCACGCTTGGCTAATTTTTGTATTTTAGTAGAGATGGGGTTTCACCATATTGGCCAGGTTGGTTTCGAACTCCTGTCCTTAGGTGATCCATCTACCTTGGTCTCCCAAAGTGCTGGGATTACAGACGTGAGCCACCACAGCCAGCCATCGAACTCCTGACCTCAGGTGACCCGCCCACCTTGGCCTCCCAAAGTGCTGGGATTACAGGTGTGAGGCACTGCACCTGGCCCAGTTTTTTCTTTAAATAAATGTATGTAGGTAAATTTTGGTGGGGCAATTTATAGGAAGATGAGTAAAGGGTACTACAGGTCTATGGGTAGCAGAAGTTTACTGTGGAGGGCCAGATAGCAAATATATTGGGCTCTGGGAACTGGGCATGGCAGGGCACACGCTCTGTGCCGTGTCTCTGTGTCATCTGTTGCAGTAGCGCTATGTGGCCACAGACCATACAGAGGGACTGCACGTGGCTGGATTTGACAGTAGTCGGCCTGCTCCTAGTGCAGGCAGTCTTCAAACGTGGTACAGATTGGGAGTTTCAGGAAACAGTGCCTCGATCTTCAGGGCACTGGGGTTCTGGTCTCTTCCCCCACTGCTAGGCTGGGTGCCCTGCTGAGCACCTTCCCCTCCCTGGCCCCCATCTCTTCATCTGAAGCCAGGGCCCCAGCTCCTGGCCATGTCGGTGGGGACAGGAGAGGGAGGACTGGGCTGTGGAGGGAGGCCTGGGATCTGTTTCTGCTCAGGGGGCGAGGGCATCACAAAATGCTTTCCAGCCCACAGAATACCCGGCATATGCTGGAAACTCGTTGTGTCTAGAATGTTCCGGAAGCCCACCAACACAGCAGAGACAGGGCCAGGGTGGATTGTCCTTGAACTGAGTGAAGCCTGGGAGCCTGGCAGTGTGATGACCCACTGGTTTTCATCCTGCACTCTGTATATACAGTTTCGTTGATAAAGAAACACTTCATAGTGATACGCTGATGTGTGTGACGGAGCCAGCACTGGAACCCGGAGTCACCAAAGCAGGGTCCTGGCCAACCTCCAGGTTCTGGGCAAGGTGTCAGGTTGCCTCATTTCCTGAGGCCCCCCGTGACTGACCCTTTGCTCCTTTTTCTGATAAAGGCCTCGGAGTGTCGACTCTGAGCAGGTGCTGCTGTAGGCGGCAGTCTCCGGGCCCGGGACACGGTAAAGGGCCCTCTGCATGCTGCTGTGGCCAGGACTCCAGGGTCCTGGAGAAGGTGAAGTGGAAAGCCTGATAACCACGGCGGGTTTCAAACCAGTGTGGGTGGACTCTGGCATCCCAGCCACCGCTGTATGGAACACCACTGTTCAAAATGTTTTTTGTGTGTTTTTTTGAGACGGAGTCTCGCTCTGTCGCCCAGGCTGGAGTGCGGTGGAGTGATCTCAGCTCACCGCAACCTCTGCCTCCCAGGTTCATGCCATTCTCCTGCCTCAGCCTCCTGAGTAGTTGAGACTACAGGCGCCCACCATCACGCCCGGCTAATTTTTTGTATTTTTTGTATTTTTAGTAGAGATGGGGTTTCACCATGTTAGCCAGGATGGTCTCAATCTTCTGACCTCGTGATCCGCCCGCCTCAGCCTCCCAAAGTGCTGGGATTACAGGCGTGAGCCACCGCGCCCGGCCCAAAATGTTTTTATTTTATTATTATTTTTTTTTGAGACGGAGTCTTGCTCTGCCACCCAGGCTGGAGTGCAGTGGCCGGATCTCAGCTGACTGCAAGCTCCGCCTCCCGGGTTTATGCCATTCTCCTGCCTCAGCCTCCCGAGTAGCTGGGACTACAGGCGCCCGCCTCGTCGCCCGGCTAGTTTTTTGTATTTTTAAGTAGAGACGGGGTTTCACCGTATTAACCAGGATGGTCTCGATCTCCTGACCTCGTGATCCGCCCGTCTCGGCCTCCCAAAGTGCTGGGATTATAGGCTTGAGCCACCGCGCCCGGCCAATGTTTTTAATTTTTAATTTTTTTAAGAGTCAGGGTCTTGCTGTGTTGCCCAGGCTGGAGTGCAGTGGTACAATCACAGCTCACTGCAGCCTCCAACTTCTGGGCTCAAACGATCCCCCCACCTCAGTCTCCTGAGTAGCTAGGACTACGGGTGCACACTACT
This sequence comes from Rhinopithecus roxellana, assembly GCF_007565055.1. Taxonomy (NCBI): domain Eukaryota; kingdom Metazoa; phylum Chordata; class Mammalia; order Primates; family Cercopithecidae; genus Rhinopithecus; species Rhinopithecus roxellana. The sequence goes on from NC_044556.1 coordinate 14,348,815, forward strand.
ACACCCGGCTAATTTTTAACATTTTTGTAGAGGAGGTCTTGCTATGCTGCTCAGGCTGGTCTCAAACTCCTAGGCTCAAGCAATCCTCCTGCCTTGGCCTCAAAAGCACTGGGATTACAGGCAGGAGCCACTGTGCTGGCTGATGAAAATGTTTACTTGTCACCTGCCCCACTACCCTGGGAGCTCCCAGTGACAGGGTCTGTGTCTCACTGGTTACTGTTTTGGCAGGGGGCTGGCACGGAGCTGCATCCCTGCCGGGTTCTGTGCAGTGCAGCCCTTTACTGCAGCTCGGACCAGGACTGTCTCAGACGGCAGGGGCTGCTGCTTATGTCCTATGACAAGTTCCCGATGCCTGAGAGGGGCCTGGGTGCTGTGCGAGGCCAAGCAGGCCGGCTCCAGGCCTCTGCCTCTTCCCGCAGCATGGGGCCCTTGTCTCGTTTTACAACCAGGCGAGCAGAGGCTCCCATGGGGTGGGGCAGGGGCTACTCACTGGCTGCCTCCATCATGCTGGCCCAGAAGCGGGGCTGCTTGTGCAGGGGGTCGTCGTCGGGGCCGCTCAGCTTGTAGACGTGCACGCAGGGTGGCGTGCTCACGCTGCTGTAGTGGCTGACGAACATGTCGAAGTTCTGGGGGTGGAATGGGGCGATGAGCTCCCCGGGACGCTGCCATCCCCTTTCCACTGGGTGCCGACCGCAAATCCCGGGCAGCTGCCCTCCCGCCCGCCCCCATCCTGTCATGAAACGTCAAAGCTCCACCCACTGCTGCAAGGCGGGCACCACTGCCGTCTCCCCATTCTGCAGAGCAGGAAACTGAGGCCAGGAGGAGTCTGTCCCCCGGCCAGGGGCCCGTGGACAGTCACCAACGCCCTGGATCTGCCGAAGGCTCTGCCACTGCCCAGGCCTGCACACTTGCTGGTTCCACAGCTGGCAAACTGCAGCCAACTCATGCCCTGGACTAGGGGTGGCCCTCTGCATGGCCACTGCCAGACATTCTAGAATGTTCTGAGAGGCTAAGGGCCATATCCCACTGCACACAGAGCGGCAGGGCCCAGGCTCAGTGGACAGGCACTGGGGGGCTCCACCACTTACTAGCCTGGGGGTGGCAGTGGGCAATTCACTCCCTTCCTTGCCTTACCTAGGAGGCAGGGGTGGGCACCACCTGTCCCAAGGCAGCTATGAAAATGCAAAACCATGAGAGGGGCCCTGAGTGCTATGCCCGGCCATCAGGGACTGCTCTGGCTGGGAGCTGTTGGACAGGCACAGGGCAGTGCTGTGAGGCTGGGCGGTGCTCACCTGGCTCATGGAACAGCTGTGGGAGAAGCCGGGCGTGGTGAGGCGCACGATCTCCCCGGCCGCCTCATAGCTGACCACGTAGAGGTGGTGCTCCAGTGGCGTGTCCTTGGTGCCCTGGAAGTACACCAGCTTGGTCTCCTCGTTGACCCAGATCTGCAGGGGGACAGGAGGTCCTTGTGATGCATCCCAGATGCCCCTTGGCCCACGCCCCTCTCCATGCCCCACAGGAGTGGGTCCCATGTTCCTCAGACTGGGGATGCACGCTGTTCTCTCCCAAGTCTGCTTTAGGGCTGGAGATGAACTGTCCCTGAAAGATGCGCTTATCTGGCCCCGAGGGCTGGGAGCAGCCCCTGGTTGAGCTGGGAACTGCGCATCGTCAGGTGGGACCTGGGGCCTGAACTCCACCCCCAGACGACTCTCTCCGGGCTTGAATTGGGAGGGCCCGCCAAGCCAGGTGGGAGGGTCAGGGAGGGCACTGTGCCCAAGACAGAGGCTCAGGGGAACCCAGCAGTCCCCAGCCTGGTCAGCCATTCGTCTAATCCAGGTGCTTGGGTTCAGCAGTGGCAAGGCCCTCCCTTCCTGTGGGAAGCCCCAGTAGTGGCATCTCCTGGAGAAGCAGGAGGACAGCCTGCACTGTGTGGAGCGGCGGGGCCCCTCCTTCACCTGCACTGGGACACTAATGGTCTCCAAACAACTGCTACTGCCCAGGAGCGAGCAGGCTTTGGCTGATGCCTGTTAAGGAGCCAGGAGGCCTCAGAGCCCCAAGGGAGGAGAGGGCGTCGCCCCGTGCCCAGGGCCTGAGAGGCCTGTGGAGGCAGCTGGAGCCTGGGATGACCAGGGACCCCAGGATGTGAAGAAACTGAGGGTAAGTGGTCTCCTGGGACAGCAGGGCACGGGCTTCCAGTGCAGAGAGCATCGTGCCCCACAACAGGGCAGCTGGACACATGGCCCCGGAAGGCCTGCAGAGGACACGCTTCCTCTTTCATGATTTCTTTATTTTTTTTTTTTTTTTTTTTGAGACGGAGTCTCGCTCTGTCGCCCAGGCTGGAGTGCAGTGGCCCGATCTCAGCTCACTGCAAGCTCCGCCTCCCGGGTTTACGCCATTCTCCTGCCTCAGCCTCCCAAGTAGCTGGGACTACAGGCGCCCGCCACCACGCCTGGCTAGTTTTTTGTATTTTTTAGTAGAGACGGGGTTTCACTGTGTCAGCCAGGATGGTCTCGATCTCCTGACCTCGTGATCCGCCCGTCTCGGCCTCCCAAAGTGCTGGGATTACAGGCGTGAGCCACCGCGCCCGGCCCCTCTTTCATGATTTCTAAAAGGCTTCCAATGTTTTCCTTAATTTCAGGGTGAAAGGATAAAGCACATGAATGGCACAACGTTCCAGATGAGGCGGGGAGGTGATGAAATGATTGGCTTGTGTGTACAGCAGACACTGTGCTGAGGCCTGCTAAGTGCTGTAAAGCAGGGTCCTCACAGGTCTGCGTGCGTGTGTGCGTGTGTGTGAGAATGTGTGAGTATATGTGTGTGCGTGTGTGTGAGAATGTGTGTGTATGTGTGTAAAACACACATGTGTGGAGCAGGGGAAGGCTGCAAGGAGACCCTGGTACCTTGGAGCCGTGCCTCGCCAAAACCTCCCATTCACCGCTGGTCAGAGCAATCTCTTCCTTAATGGGGCACTTAAATTCATCTGGAAGGAAAGAAAGAAGGGAGGTGAAGGGGCCTGGGAGGTGATGCAGGCGCCCAGGTCAAGTTCCACCTGAGGAGACTGGCCATGGAGCCGCTGAAACCCTGGCTTGCCGTGAACTCAAGACGCCAGCACAGGGCGCTGCGTCAGACCTGCCAGACAGGAGAGGAGGCCTGCGGGGCCTGTTCCTGCCATGTGGATGGCAGGCCTGGTGTTTCCCACGAGAAACTAGGAGGCCCCTGGCTCACTACTGTCATCCCAGCACTTTGGGAGGCCGAGGCAGGAGGATTGCTTGAGGTCAGGAGTTTGAGACCAGCCTGGGCAACACAGTGAGACCCTGTCTCTTCCAAAAAAAAAAAAAAAAATTAGTCAGGCATGGTGACGTGTCTGTGGTCCAAGCTACTTGGGAGATTAAGTTGGGAGGACTGCTTGAGCCCAGGAGGTTGAGGCTGTGGTGAGCTATGATCACACCACTGCCACTCCAGCCTGGGTGACAGAGCAAGAACCCGTCTGAAAAAAAAAAAAAAAAAAAAAAAAAAAAAAAAAAAAACAGGAAGAGAAACCAGGAGTCTGGATTTTCATTGGAATTTCCCAGTTTTAGAACCCTCCAAAGGCCACATGACGTGTGTGCGGCACAGGGGTGGGGGGTTGGGGGGTGGAGCCAACTGGGCCCATGACCTCTTAGGACACATTAGGACTTTGTAGAACCAGACTTTTTTTTTTTTTTTTTTTTTTTTTTTTAAGACGAAGTCTTGCTCTTGTCGCCAAGGCTAGAGTGCAATGGCGCAATTTCGGCTCACTGCAACCTCTGTCTCCTGGGTTCAAGTGATTCTCCTGCCTCAGCCTCCCAAGTAGCTGGGATTACAGGCACCTACCACCATGCCCAGCTAGAGTTTGTATTTTTAGTAGAGACAGGGTTTCACCATGTTGGTCAAGCTGGTCTCCAACTCCTGACCTCAGGTGATCCACCTGCCTCAGCCTCCCAAATTGCTGGGATTACAGGCATGAGCCACTGCGCCTGGCCGACTTTTTTGGGGGGGCGAGGGGGTAGAGACAGGGTCTTACTATGTTGCCCAGGCTGGCCTTAAACTCCTGGGCTCAAGCGATCCTCCCACCTCGGCCTCCCAAAGCGCTGGGATTCCAGGTGTGAGCCACGTTCCTGAATGGAACAAGACGCTGGTGAAAGCTAGGGCTAGAGACCAGGGCTCTGCTGGCTTTATTATTGTTTTTTTGGGGGGTAGGAGGGTTGACCTCACGTTTGAATTTTCATCAGGTAAAGAATGACAGTGCGGGGCGCATCATGGCACGCAGCAGAAACACACTGAGACGGTTTGTAACTCAGGGCTCACTGTCTTGTCTTAACCTTTTAGGTCTAAACAAGTGGTTGGAAACGTGTCTGTCAGGAGGGATGAACAGCACGGGAGGGTAGACATGGTTTCCCTGGTGTAGAGGTCTGGGTGGGGTTACTTGTAGCATCGGGACCTGGGGAGGACAGGGGTTCCCACCCAGCCCCAAGACCCAGGCTCCTGTCCGCGTCCTGACGTGTTCCTTCTGATGCAACGTCACTTGGGGTCACCTCCTTGCCATGCACCTGCCGTCTAGGAGATGCATGATGTGTGCTGGGGGCTGAGCAGGGTGCTAGGAAATCTGGTGTGCCCACCTCACAGGCCAGGGGTCCCTGGTGACACTGCAGCAGCCTGGAGGGTCTGTGCCCCTGGAAAGTGGCAGCTGTGGCTGGCTCTACTTGAGACCACATTTGAAACGTGAGTACTCAGGCTGGCCCATTTTCCCACAGGGGGCAAAACGAGCATGTACATGAAATCCCAATGCCAGGTGGTGGTGGCTAAGCCAGACAGACAGAAAGCAAAACACCAGTGAGCTGAAGACAGCTCCCCTTCAAGATGCTCAGCCAGTCTGCACTGGCTGCATCCCACCCAGGAGGACCCTGATGCTAGCCTAAGGTAGTTGTCACTCCTCGGTCCGCATTGTACTCAGCTCTGCGGCAGCCTACGGCATCGCCCATCCCTGGCTCATTCGCCCTTCAGCTCCTGCACTCCCAGACGCCTCGCTCCCTGGGGTCTCTGTCCCCCGTGTTGGCGGACGCCTTGGCTGCTGTGTGGGCTCTGCCCTGAGAGGGCACCGGACTACATCTAGGGACATCTGTGGTTGTCACAACTGGAGGTGCTCCTGGCATGGAGTGGGTGGAGGCCAAGGATGCCGCTCAGTGCACAGGAAAGCCCCACCCCAGAGAACCACCCAGCCCTGGCGTCCATGGTGTCCCTGTTCTAACCTGGAAGAGCCCGGGCCCAGCTCCTGGACCACCCTGCCTCTCTATCCAGACATGACCCTTGGGAGCTCTGTCCTGTCCCGGGACAGAGTCGACAGCATTCATCAGGCTCTGCTCACCTTCCCTGGGGCTGAAGGGCTCACTCCAATCGTAGCCCTGGGATTTTAAAACGGCAGTGACTTTGTACAAATGGCAGAAGCCGGTCTTGCACTCATTGGCGCGGAGAAAGCAGAGCTCGTCCTCTCCCTCTGATTGGGGGAAGGGATAGAAGATGTCATGAACCTGTCCGGAAAGGGGAAAGAAGATGTGTCAGAAGGTGTGGGTGGGCTGGGCATGGTGGCTCACACCAGTAATCCCGGTAGTTTGGGAGGCTGGGGCAAGAGATTTGCTTGAGCCCAGGAGTTTGAGAGATCAGTCTGGACAACATAGTAAGACTCCACCTCTAAAAATAAATAAATAAATTAGCCAGGCATTGTGGTGCAGGCTTGTAGTCCTAGCTACTCAGGAGGCTGAGGCGGGAGGATCACTTAAGCCCAGGAGGTCGAGGCTGCAGTGAGCTATGACCATACCACTGCACTCCAGTATGGGCAACAGAGCAACCCTGTCTCTAATTAGGAAAAAATAAAATTAAAATAAAAAGCCAGACGCGATGGCTTACACCTGTAATCCCAGCACTTTGGGAGGCCGAGGCAGGCGGATCACAAGGGCAAGAGATCGAGACCATCCTGGCTAACACAGTGAAACTCCATCTCTACTAAAAATACAAAAAATTAGCTGGGCGTGGTGGCACGCGCCTGTAATCCCAGCTACTCGGGAGGCTGAGGCAGGAGAATTGCTTGAACCCGGGGGGAGGCGGAAGTTGCAGTGAGCCAAGACTGTGCCACTGCACTCCAGCCTGGGTGACAGAGCAAGACTGTCTCCATAAAAAAAAGATGAGGGGAGAGGCTCCAATAGCTGCCAGACTCACCAGCTCCGCAGACCCTCTTCCCTGCCAGCCAGGGATGGCCAAGGCCTGAGCTCACTTCTCCACGTAAGGGCAAACCCCACTCGTCATTGACACTCAGCCTTCTGGGACGTGGGGGTGGGGGCAGTGTGACTCCGGAGCCCAGGCAGACACACAGCCAGCGCTTGTCCTGCTTACATTGATCCAGACGTTGGTGACCTCCTCGTATACCACGTACGGCTGGACGTTCCTGGGGACGGCTCTGGCAGAGGCTAGCCGCTGCTCCTCATTCTCCGTGCTTGGGATGAACAGGGCCGGGGGGAGGAGGACGAGCTGGAGCCACTGCTGGGGACGGTCCAGGAACATGGCCCAGGCACTGAGGGGGAAGATGGATGGGAAGATGGAAGGGAAGCCGGGAGCCTCAGTGTCCTGCAGAGAGAGGCTGGGGACGCAGCATCCAAACCCGTGTGGAATTAGGGCTGGGCTTCCTGGCTGGCTTCACCTGCACTTGGCCAAGTAACCCCGCAGCACCCACAAGCGTCCTTCCTGGAACATGCTTAGGGGAGGACAGGATGGGTGACGAGACTCCATGATCCAAGTGTTCTGGAAACAATGGCCTCTCTGCTTTTAGAGGTGGAAACAAGGAGAAACTGTAATAGTTTCTCCTCTTCACTGACTCCCCGGCCCACAGTTGCTATCCTTTATTTCATAGCTTGTTTTATTTGTTTGTTTGTTTAATTTTTTGAGACAGAGTTTCACTCTTGTCCAGGCTGAAGTGTAGTGGCACAATCTCGGCTCACTGCAACCTCCACATTCCCGGTTCAAGCGATTCTCCTATCTCAGCCTCCTGCATATCTGGGATTATAGGTGCCTGCCACCCCACCTGGCTAATTTTTGTATTTTTAGTAGAGACGGGGTTTCACCATGTTGCCCAGGCTGGTCTCGAACTCCTGACCTCAGATGATATGCCAGCCCCAGCCTCCCAAAGTGCTGGGTTTACAGACGTGAGCCACTGCACCTGGCCTAAATGAACAATTTTTAAACTTGAATTTATTTTAAGAGGAGATGTCAGAATTCTACGTGGAAAAGAAGCACCTCCACACAAAGACAGAGCAACGAAAACCAAACCAAAGGGAAGCATCACAGGGATGTAAAATACTAACTAGAGCGGGTACCGGGGCTCAGGCCTGCAATCCAAGCACTTTAAGAGGCTGAGGTGGGTGGATCGCTTGAGCCCAGAAGTTCAAGACCCGCCTGGGCAACATGCAAGACTTTGTCTCTACAAAAAAAAAAAAAAAAAAAAGGTCAGGTACAGTGGCTCACACCTGTAATCCCAGCACTTTGGGAAGCTGAGGTGGGTGGATCACAAGGTCAAGAGTTCGAGACCGTCCTGGTCAACATGGCTGAAACCCTGTCCCTACTAAAAATACAAAAATTAGTTGGGCATGGTGGTACGTGCCTGTAATCCCAGCTACTCGGGAGGCTGAGGCAGGAAAATTGCTTGAACCTGGGAGTCAGAGGTTGCAGTGGGCTAAGATCGCGCCGCTACACTCCAGCCTGGTGACAGAGCAAGACTCCATCTCAAAAAAAAAAAAAAAAAAAAAAAAAATTAAAATATTAGCCGGGCGTGGTGACTCACACCCACAGTCCTAGCAAACGTACATATGGAAGCAGCACATAATAGAATTCATTGTTAACATTCCATTGGAAGGCCGGGCATGGTGGCTCACGCCTGTAATCCCAGCACTTTGGGAGGCCGAGGTGGGGGGATCACGAGGTCAGGAGATCGAGACCATCCTGGCTAACACGGTGAAACCCCGTCTCTACTAAAAATACAAAAAATTAGCCGGGCGTGGTGACGGGCGCCTGTAGTCCCAGCTACTCGGGAGGCTGAGGCAGGAGAATGGCGTGAACCCAGGAGGTGGAGCTTGCAGTGAGCTGAGATCACACCACTGCACTCCAGTCTGGGAGACACAGCGAGACTCCGTCTCAAAAAAAAAAACAACAACAACAACAAAACATTCCATTGGAGACATTAACCAATACAATTAGAAAAGTGAACACACTTAGAGGCACAGGAATACAAAAGCAAGATCCTCATCTCTACAAAAGATATAAAAAATTGGCCGGGCGTGGTGGTGCGTACCTGTAGTCCCCTCTACTCAGGAGGCTGAGGTGGGAGAATTGCTTGAACCTGGGAATTTGGGGCTGCAGTGAGCTATGATCGCACCACTGCACCCCTGCCTGGGCCACAGAGTAAGACTCTGTCTCAAAGGAAAAAAAAAAAAAAATAGAAATCCTAACTAAAGCCCATGGGACTGCCAAAGCAGTGAACCTGAAGTCTGTTAGAAAGAAGGCCCAGGTCGGGTGTGATGGCTCACACCTATAATCCCAGCACTTTGAGAGGTCAAGATGGGAGGATTGCTTGAGGCCAGGAGTTTGAGATCAGCTTGGACAACATAACAAGACACTGTTGCTACAAAAAATAAAATTACTGCTGGGCATGGTGGCTCACGCCTGTAATCCCAGCACTTTGGGAGGCCAAGGCAGGCAGATCACAAGGTCAGGAGATCAAGACCATCCTGGCTAACACGGTGAAACTCCGTCTCTACTAAAAATACAAAAAATTAGCCAGGCGAGGTGGCGGGCGCCTGTAGTCCCAGCTACACGGGAGGCTGAGGCAGGAGAATGGCGTGAACCCGGGAGGTGGAGCTTGCAGTGAGCCTGAGATCGAGCCACTGCACTCCAGCCTGGGCGACAGAGCGAGACTCCGTCTCAAAACAACAACAACAACAACAACAACAACAACAAAAATTATTAGCCAGGCATGGTGGCTCTGGCCTGTGACCCTAGGTTCTCAGGAGGCTGAGGTCGGGGGAATGCTTGAGCCCAGGAGTTCAGGGGTGCAGTGAGCTATGATTGCGCTACTACCCTTCAGCCTGGGCCATAGCGCAAGACCCCATTTCGACACAAAATATAAAAGGAAAGGAGGCCTAACAAGTGTGTAGGGCAGGGGAAGCAGTTTTTCTGTGAAACAGGCCCAGATACGAAATACTTTCAGCTTGGTGGGTCATAGTTTCTATCACAGCTACTCAATTCTGCCACTGACAGTCTGCAAACAAGTGGGCGTGGCTGTGTGCCAACACAACTTTATGCATGGACGCTGAGATGTGAATTTCACATCACTTCCATGTGTGATAAAATCTTCTGTGGATCCCCTCCCTTCTGCCCCCAATCATTTAAAAGCATAAATGCCACGGCAGAGGCGGGCCAATCACCTAAGGCCAGGAGTTCAAGACCAGCCTGGTCAACATGGTGAAACTCTCTCTCTACTAAAAATATAAAAATTAGCCGGGCATGGTGGCGGGTGCCTGTAGTCACAGCTACTCGGGAGGCTGAGACAGTAGAATCTCTTGAACCCAGGAGATGACAGTTGCAGTGAACCGAGATCATGCCACTGCATTCCAGCCTGGGCAATAGAGTGAGACTTCATCTCAAATAATAATAATAATAATAATAATAAATAAATAACTAAAAGCATAACTGCCGGCCGGGCACTGTGTCTCACGCCTGTAATCCCAGCACTTTGGGAGGCCGAGGCGGAGGTCAGGAGATCGAGACCATCCTGGCTAACACAGTGAAACCCCCGTCTCTACTAAAAATACAAAAAATTAGCTGGGCGTGGTGGCAGGCGCCTGTAGTCCCAGCTACTCAGGAGGCTGAGGCAGGAGAATGGGGTGAACCTGGGAGGTGGAGCTTACAGTGAGCCGAGATCGCGCCACTGCACTCCAGCCTGGGCGACAGAGCAAGACTACACCTTGGGGCAGCGGGGGAAGTGTAACTGCCATTTTGAGCTCATGGGATGTATAAAAACAGGCAGACAGCTGGGTGCGGTGGCTCACACCTGTAATCCTAGCACTTTGGGAGGCCGAGATGGGTGGATCACGAACGAGGTCAAGAGTTCAAGACCAGCCTGGCCAAGATGCTGAAACCCCATCTCTACTAAAAATACAAAAATTAGCCAGGCATGGTGGCAGGCGCCTGTAATCCCAGCTACTTGGGAGGCTGAGGCAGGAGAATGCTTGAACTCAGGCGGCAGAGCTTGCAGTAAGCCGAGATCACGCCACTGCACTCCAGCCTGGATGACAGAGCAACTCTCCATCTCAAAAAAAAAAAAAAAAAACAGGCAGAGGCTGAATTTTGCCCACTGGGGTTTGGGCCCCCGTTTAGGGAAGCGGTAGAGTTTTCTCCTCGACAAGGGTGGGAGGCTGGGGAGTGAGTACAGGGGAGCACCTCTACTTTGTGACTGAGTTTTTCTGAGTCTGAGGTCTGGGGACACCTGAAATCCCCTCTGTGGGTCTCCTCCACACTCTGGGTAACTGGATCAGCGTGTCCTAGTGGTACTAACACTGGGACTCATAAGTCCAGTGTGTCATCCTCAGACTGGCTGAGGTCAGGAAGGCCCTTTGGACACTGGGCTGAGGCCTGCCCTGGCGGTGGCACTGAGGGAAGACATGTGAGCAGATGGAAGGAATGGCACGAAAGGCCAGGAGGCGGATTCGGTGGCTGCTCAGGGTCCAGGGCCCCGCAGGTGAATTCCTCAGGTTCCAGCCGGAGACACTCACTATTTGCCATCCCGGGTCCACCCGGCCCTGGCGATGTACTCCACCTTCGGGAACAGCGAGCTGAAGGGCTGCACCAGCTCCTTCTCCTGGGTCGAGACGATCTGAAGGGAAACAGGTGTGGGTCATGCCCTGGCCTGCCTGGCGCTGCTCGGAGGAGAAGGTCACTGCGCTGGGTCCCGTCATGTCCCCCCCAGATGCATATGCTGGAGTCTCAGCCTCCAGAACCCCAGAACGCGACCTTCTTTGGAAATGGGGCCACTGGAGATGTACTGAGTTAAGACAAGGTTGTGCGGACAAGGGTGGGGCCTGATCCAGCATGACTGCTGTCCTTATGGGGGAACACGTGGACATAGACACACAGAGGGAGGCCGTTTTGAGAAGAGAATCGGGAAGCAACGGCCACCAAGAAGCCATGGAGAAGGAGCCACCTGCCAGCACCTTGGTGTTGGACACTGTCAATTTCAACTGTGTTCCCAGTCTGTGGTCCTTTGTCATGGCCCGAACAAACGACTACACCCAACAGGGGCAGGTGGGCTGGGCGAGCCAATGGCGGCACCCCAGTGGGTGCCTGGACCCCAAGGCTCTGGACAAGCACAGTCCCCAGACCCAGGGCTTCCCCACGCTTAAACGGGGCTGGCACAGCGTGTCCAGGGTATTGAGAGACAGGGGACCTGGGGCTTCCTCAAACCTAAATGGGGCTGACATAGGATCTCCAGGGGATCTAGAGAAAGGGGACCTAGGGCTTCCTTGTGCGTAAACGGGGCTGGCACGGCGTCTCTGGGGGATCGAAGGGAGAAATGGCAGCAGGGCCTCCAGCTCTACCACTTGAGTGGGTCACCAGTCCCACATCTCTAAGCCGCCTTGTTTGATTGGCATCGCCCAAGTCCACCTAAGGACTCTCAACGTCTGAGAGTGCAAGGAGCCACTAAAACAGTCTGGCGGGGCCGGGTGCAGTGGCTCACGCCTGTAATCCCAGCGGTTTGGGAGGCTGAGGCAGGTGGATCACTTGAGGTCAGGAGTTCGAGACCAGCCTGGGGAACACGGCAAGACCCCATCTCTACAAAACCCACAATTAGTTAGGTGTGGTGGTGCATGCCTGTAGTCCCAGCTACTCAGAGGCTGAGGCGAGAGGATTGCCTTGAGCTTGGGAGATTGAGGCTGTAGTGGGTCATGATTGCACCAGTGTACTCCAGCCTAGATGATAGTGAGACCCTGTCTCAAAAAACAAGAACAAACAAGCAAAGCAAAACCCCGGCCTGGAGGGAGGTTTCATGTGGATTGCTGGCAAAGCCACTCAGACTGATCGCCTCAAATCTGCCAGAATGCTCTGTCAAGAATGCAAAAGAGGCTTGGAGACCTAATCAGGTCAAAAAGCACCCACAACCCTCCAAATTATGAAAACAGGTACGTTTTATCTCACATGCTTCCCCAAAACATTATATCATTTTTGCAAAAGTGCATAAGGGCCTCCTTGGTTTGTCCCGGCCTCCCATCCTCTGGCGTAGGGGAAAGGAGGGATTCCCTGGACACCTGTGTCCCCATCATCATCTGCTCTCCTCTGCCCCAGCCTCTTTGGTCCAGGGCTCTGTCTGTGAGTTCTCCAGCGTGATGTTACTTAACTTCCTGACACCTTTCTGGGTCTTAGGGGATTTGCAACTTCCGAGAGAATGGATCAGTATGGGGCTATGGGGGTCCCCAGGGAGGGCAGGGACGTGAGAGAAGGGAGGGATATGCTGGGCTGGAGTGGGTGGCTGGGGAGGCAGGTGCCGAGGGAGATGTGGTCACTGGTATGATCTGCTGGTGACCATCTCGCTGTGGGGTGATGATGCCTTTTGCTGCCTGATGGCGCCTCCAGAGTGTGGGGTCCTTTGAGATGACCCCCAGGTGATAAGGACCCTGTGTACTGGATCTGACGCGGTGGAGGGGATGGGGACCCAGATCACTCTCCTCCCCACAGTAGCTGACGGGTCCAGTGAACTGATCCCTGAGGATCTGCCCAAAATGCTGGAGGAAACACCCCATCTGAAGCTGGGGTCCCCCAGCCATCTGCCCAGCGGAGTTCTCTGTTCTAGAAACTTGGAGAGAGGGTAGCTCTGGATCCATGCATCACCCCCTCCCGGGGGACCCTGAGAGAACCTGCCGCGCCTGTCCTCGCAGGACCCCTGCCCAGCACTAATTCCTTACCGCAGGGAGGCCAGCTCGCCACGCCGCATTCCAGGCCCTGGCCCAGAGACACGCAGGGAAGGCCCATGGCTAGGCGGGCCAGGCAGCAGGGCTGGGGCCTCGGGCGTGTCCCCGCAAGGGAAGTGAGTGACCTGCCCATCCGCCCAGCTGCCTACCCGGCCCTTCCCTGCATCATCTGGAAGATTCTCTAGGATGCACCAGGCCCCCTTACCTTGCCCTGGCTGTCGGTCTGGAACTCGGCCAGTTTCAAGGCGATCTTGGGATTCTTGCTGCCTGCAAAAACCGAAGTGAGGTGAACGCCAAGCAGGTGTCATCTGTGCGTGCCGAGAGCCGGCGTGGGGGGCCTGGGCTGCAGGGTGACGTCCACAGAGAGGTGTACAATTGGTGTGGGGGAGGCAGGAGAAGTCGGGTGTCCCACAGTCTGTCTGCAGGCACACCGTCCCGCTGGTACAGGCATCACGCCCCTCAGGCGCGGACCTTCTGACTTTGGGCCTGGATCACATTCCCGACAGTGAGGTGACATTCGGCTTTCTCATTTAAGAACCCAGGCCACACCCTGTGCTGAGAGCTGGGGCTTGTGGGAGCCGCAGACACCAGGAAGATGCCATCCCTGCCTTGGGAGAGCTCCAGAGCAGACGGGGAGGCCCGAGCATCACAGTGAAACCACTGACAACGTGACGAGTGGGGTGTGTCCCATGCAAAACGAGGGAGCCGTGTGGCAGCCAGACCTGCGCCCTTGGGAGGCCAATGGCGACAGACTAAGGGACCCAAGAGGCTTCTGAAGAGTAGGACTTAGTTCAGGCTCCAAAAAAGGGCGCAGGCCCTAGCAGAGTGGAGAATGCTTATTTTTTTTGGCTAGACCTACAAGAAACTCAACTCCAGCCCTCGTGGCTCTGGCCCCCAGGGCAGGTGACATCTCTGAGCCTCAGTTTTCTCATCTGTCAAGCGAGGGGGAAGAGACTGACTTAGCTCATTTGCAGTGGGAGTTGGAACGACCCCACAGGAAGCTTCCATCTAGCACGGCACAGAGCAGGCACTCGCGGGGTGCGGGCAAGAACAAGGATCTTATGTGGTCCCACGGGGGTTGCAAACCCAAGGCCTGAACGTGGAATCGGGGCTGTACGTGTGTTCTGTTTGGCTCCAGAGATACTTTTAAATAATTGGAAAGAGATTTAAGAATTGGGAGTAGCCAGGCATGGTGGCTCACGTCTGTAATCTCAGCACTTTGGGACGCCGAGGCGAGAGGACCACTTGAGGCCAGGAGTTCGAAACCAGCCTGGGCAACATAGCAAGACTCCGTCTCTACAAAAAATTTAAATATTGGCTGGGCATGGTGGCGCACACCTGTAGTCCCAGCTACCTGGGAGGCAGAGGTGGGAGGATCACTTGAACCCAGGAATTTGAGGCTGCAGTGAGCTGTGATTGTACCACTGTACCCCTCCCCGAGCCACAAGGTGAAACCTTGTCTCAAAAACAAACACACACACACCACTACAGCGTGAGGGTCAAATCCAGCCTGCCTTCTGTTTTTGTATGGCTAAAAATCCTTCTTTCGTTCTGAGATGGTTAAGAAAACGAACAAATAAAACAAGAGGCACATTTTGGCTAATATGAAAATCATATGTATCTCAAGGTGAGTTATTTGCCATCCAAACTTCAGTCAAGTTTTCTTGGCACGCGGCCACGCCCATTCCTGCACGTGCCGCTTTTGTGCTCTAGCAGCAGGGTGGGGCAGTTGCAAGAGAGCCTGCCTTCGCGTGGCCCTGGAAGCCTGAGACACCTGTCCCCTTGCCCCTTCCAGAGACGGCTTGCTGACCTCTGAGCAATGTGATCAGGAGGCCATGGTAAGCCAGGAGAAAGGGGCGTCCCCTGCAGGGCAGAAGCCTTCCCCCTACACGGCCACAGATGCCCAGAGCATACTTGTGCAGCTCAGAGGGCCTGGGGGACAGTGCACCTCACCAGTTATGCCCCAGGGGCCTCAGATCCCCAGCCTGGCGGCCTGGCCCCTCACATGTACCGAGCACTCACCTGTCCTGGGGTACCGATACGAGTCCGTCTTCCTTTCTTCTAGTGCAGGAGAAGGGACGTGAATGACCTCCACCTCGGACTCATCGACTTCCTCGTATAGGATTCGCAGCGTCTTGAGGCCCTCTGAACCTTGGTAGGGGTGGGCAAACTGAGGATGCCGGCGGCGGAGTCCCTGCCATCAGCCCACCCTCTTCTGCAGCACCAGGGCCTGACGCTGGGCACCGTGGGCTCTGAAACCAGAACCCCGGCTCTGCCATTCGCTAGACCGTATGCCAGTCCCAACTCTCTGGGCTTTGGTTTCCTCCCCTGTGCAGTGGGAAGCAGAGCAAGGCTATTCCCAGCATGAACTGGCATGGGAAGTGGCCACGTGGGGTGTAACGGGCTGAAAACTGTGTCCCCTTTTAGGGCAACAGCGATGTCTACAGTCGTTAAGGAACTCTCTAGGTGTTGGCATTGACAGACCACGGAGGTGGGTTGAGGTAAAAGGAGTAAGGGGCAGCAAGGACACAGACTGTGACTCCAGGAGGAAAAGCACGCCCGGGAGCATGTTGAAAAATGGAAGGGACCTACCTTCCCAGGAGGCTGTGGGGCACCACCAGTACCCAGTGAAGCGGTCAAACTCTTCCTGTATGACGAAGGTGGCCACGCCTGCAGACTTGGGGTCATCCAGGACATTGGATAAACCTAGGGGGAGGGACGGAGAGCATCAACAAGGGGTGAGCAGCCTGCTAACATTGGGGACGGCCAGGGGCTCCAGGAGAGCATGAGAGAGAGGGAGAGAGAAGGAGGGAAGGAGAAGGAGGGAGGGAGGGAGACGGATAGAGAGGGAGGGAGAGCTCGAGCCGACTGTTTTCAAGCAGGGCTGCTCCACCTCACAGTGCGGACACTGGGGTCCTCTTGGTCTCTAGGGTGGGGCCGTCCAGGGCACAGCAGGGTGCTGAGCAGTGTCTCTGGCCTCCACTCACTCCATGGCAGGCCAGGAGCACCGCTGCCCAAGTGTGCCATCTAAAAACGTCTCTGGACATTGCTGAGTGCCCAGGTTTGGAAAAGTGGGGCCTGGGCTTATGGGACGGAGAGGCAGCGATCAGTGACTTGAAACCAGGACAAGGAAGGATGGGGTCACTTCTGGTGAGCAGGGGAGTGGAGAGAACACACAGGAAGCAGGTGAGATATGGCCTTGACTTGATGGGGCCGGACAGGCAGTGGAGGGGAAGGTGTGCAGGGGCAGAAATGCCCAGGAGGACCTGGCAGGGCACAATGGCTGGGCCGATGCCTGCTGCAGAAAACCACAGAGTGGCTGGGTGCGGTGGCTCATGCCTGTAATCCCAGGACCTTGGGAGGCCGAGGCGGGTGGATCATTTGAGGTCAGGAGCTCAAGAGCAGCCTGGCCAACATGAGGAAACCCTGTCACAACTAAAAAATACAAAAAAAAAAAAAAAAATAGCCGGGCGTGGTGGTGGGCACCTGTATTCCCAGATACTTGGGAGGCTGAGGCAGGAGAATCACTTGAACCCAGGAGTTGGAGGTTGCAGTGAGCCGAGATCACACCACTGCACTCTGCCTGGGCAACAGCGCTCCGCCTGAGACTCTCTCAAAAAAAAAAAAAAAAAAGAAAGAAAACAAAACTACAGACCTCCTGGGAGACGTGGCAGGCCACAGAAGGTCTGCACGGGAGGGTGGCTTGTGAGGGGTGCATACAGGAAGACCCTGGCTGTGGGGGCGACGGGGCCTTCTGGAAGCTGGCCAGGTGGCTATGGTGGCCGTGCACAGGAGGGGCTGGCCCCACCTTGGTGGCAGAAGGTCAGCCGCCGCTCCTCGCCTGTCTCGATGTTGGCCACCCACAGGTCGCTGTTGTTGATGAAGGAGAAGAAGGCAGGATCGGCAGGGCAGATTTTGGGGTCCATCCGGGGCCCTGAGCACTGGGTCTTGATTTCCAGCGGTTTCATAGGGGACACCTGAGGACAGAGACACCCGGCTCAGGGGGAGGGGCCCGCCACGCCGCCCCTGCACGCGGCCAGGGCTGGGGCTCACCATGAAGCCGTTCTTGCCGCCATCGCGGCAGTGGAAGAGGCTGTTGCTGGCCTGGAAGAGGAAGAGGCCGCTTTCGCTGTGGAAGTCGTAGGAGGTGATTCCGAAGACCCCCAGGCGTTTCCGCTCCCTCAGCAGCTCCTCCTCCCGAGAGTAGACCCCGTGGTGGGGCGTGGCCTGGAAACATACAGGGGACAGGGGCAGCATCAGCGGGCAAAGAGGATTCCCCACTGGTCAGGGCAGAGATCCTTGGGCTGGGGCATTCCCAAGGAATCTGACTTTGGGCCTCGCCAGAGAGAACTTCCTGCACTGGGCAGAACTGGCTGCCGGAGCCCCTGACCCAGTGGGTGGCCAAAGATTGCCAGCAAACCTGGCCCTGCAGGACTGGCTGAGTGTCCTAGGAGGTGGCGGGGGAGACTCTGGGGCCAGAAGCCTCCTCACTTCCTGAGCTCCCTCCCCACAGACCCTCTCCATGGCAGATGGGGGCCCCTGGGATGGGCTGTGCCCTGCCTCACACCACTGGAGTGCTCTCTCTGGGTCCCTAGTGCCAATCTTACGGACTCCCCACCCTCCTACCCTGTTCACAATCCCTTCCCATCAACAGCTTTCAATTTTGTAATCCCAGCACTTTGGGAAGCCGAGGTGGGCGGATCCAGAGGTCAGGAGTTCGAGACCAGCCTGGCCAATATGGTGAAACCTCGTTTCTACTAAAAATACAAAAATTAGCTGGGTGTGGGTGGCGTGCACCTGTAGTCCCAGCTACTCAGGAGGCTGAGGCAGAAGAATCGCTTGAACCCGGGAGGCAGAGGTTGCAGTGAGCTGGAGATTGCACAACTGCACAACAGCCTGAGTGACAGAGCGAGACTTTGTCTCAAAAAACAAACAAACAAACAAAAAAGCAGAATCTAAAGCAAAATTATCCCCTACACTCTGTGGAAAGTAGTGTAAATATGAGGACATTGGCTTGGGAACGCAGAGACAGGCCAAAGTGAGGGCCAGTGAACCAGTGGTGGAGAAAGTGGCAGTGCCAGGATCTCAGAGACACTGTTAGATATTGTTATTGTTACACTGTTATGTTTATGTTGTTACTATGTTATAATGTTATATTATTTTATTGTTATAGTGTTACTATTTTAGAGACTGGGATTCGCTATCTCCCAGGCTGGAGTGCAATGGTGAGATCATGGCTCACTGTACCCTTGCACTCCCGGGTTCAAGCGATCCTCCCATCTCAGCCTACCAATTAGCTGCAACTACAAGGCGAGTGCCATCAGGCCTGGCTAATTTTATTTTTTGTAGAAACAGGGTCTTGCTGTGTTCCCCAGTCTGGTCTCAAATTCTTGGGCTCAAGGAATCCTCTTGCCTCGGCCTCCCAATCATCAAACACAAAAACACGCCAATGCAAAAGGCATTTTTCCTCCCTCAACCATCCCCAGAGAACACTGGATGAGATTAATAATTAACCAGTCTCTCCAAAAGGGCCTCAAGTCAGGTTAATTCCCAGTCTATGCTGATGCGGTTAAAAGGAAGAGATGCTTTTGGTAAGAGTTTCTCTGTCGCTTGGTACAGGTGGTCATGGGGAGGAGGGACGGCTCACCCGCCACAGTCCACAGGACGGAGGGTTTGCGGAAACCCACAGCCGGTGGGGAAGAGAGGTGACCAAAGGTGTGTATGGCCTGTGGGGCTGGCCTTTGCCCACCTCCTCGCCCACGGTAGGGCCCACGCCCAACAGCACAGCTCACCTGGAAGTGATCCAGCATCTGCTTCCAGGACAGCAGCAGCAGAGCCTCTTTCCGGACCTTCTTGGGAATCTCAGAGTAGAGGAGGGAGTTCTCTCGGCTGCCATATGGCATCCCTAAGGGGAGAAAGGAAACACCCAGAACCCTGGCTCAGGATGGGGAGATGCCCTCAGCCACGATGCTGACTCCCTGCAGCTGGGCCCAGCTGGTTCCCTCTGCTTCTAGAACATTCTGCCAGGCCGCTGGAGGGAAAGCCCTCCTGGGAAAGCTATGGATCCTGGGTTTGCGTATGTAGGCAGTGGGGTCTTCCACCTGAGATACTTCTGATGAATCTCATGGCCCGAATTACCGAAGAAACAGCACACAAGAGGCTGGCCACGGTGGCTCTCGTCTGTAATCTCAGCACTTTGGGAGGCCGAGGCGAGAGGACTGCTTGAGCCCAGGAGTTTGAGACCAGCCTGGGCAACACAGCAAGACCCCGTTTTAAAAAAAAGAATAAAATAAAGAAAAAAAGAAAAAGAAATCGCACACAAGAGAACAACATGGGCAGTCAGGAACAAACATCCAACTCTCAACAGGTTGGGTTCAGCTCTCCAAGGCCCTTCTTTATCAAGGCTTTTGCAGAGGACAAGAATTAAATTAATGTAGGATTAGAGGGAGGGCAAAACCATCAAAAAGGAATAAGGGCCAGGCGACATGGCTCACGCCTGTAATCCCAACACTTTGGGAGGCCAAGTCAGGCAGATGACTTGAGATCAGGAGTTCGAGACCAGCCTGGCCAACATGGTGAAACCCCGTCTCTACTAAAAATACAAAAATTAGCCGGGCATGGTGGCACATGCCTGTAGTCCCAGCTACTCAGGAGGCTGAGGCAGGAGAATCGCTTGAACCCGGGAGGCAGAGGTTGCAGTGAGCTGAGATTGCGGCACTACAGTCCAGCCTGGGTGACAGAGCAAGACTGTCACAAAAAAAGGGAAAGGGGAAGCGCACCTGGTCCCGTATTTCCCAACCTCGCCCCTAATCACATTTGGGCCTGGACCATCCTCTGGGGTGGGGCCGTCCTGGGCACTGCGGGGCTCTGAGCAGCATCCCTGTCCTCCACCCACTTCATGCCAGGGGCACCCCACAGTCGTGACAACCACACATATCCCCAGGCATCCCCCAGTGTCCCTTGCAAGGGCAGAATCACCCCCGACCTCAAACCACTGATTTAATCAAAGCTTCTGTAGAAAATGACGGTAGTGAGAGCTGCCAAGTGAGGGTTTTGGGTGGATTACATGAGTTAAGAAACGTAAAGCTCTTGGCACAATGCGCATGACCCTCTGTGAAATCAGCGTATTTCGTCAGTAGGCCATGGCTTTCCATGTACGCGTGTCTCTGGGCTTGGGATAGATCTTACTGGGGAACGCGCGATCAGGTTCTTAGTGGCAAATAAAATAACTGTGTATTTTCCAAATGGTCATGTCTTAGATTTGCTGGATGATGGGACCATTGTCATTAGAAGAGGGAATGGCAGAAGCAGGATGGTAATCCCTGGGAAGCTTCAGTTTCCCCTCTCCACGCAACGCCACTGAAAAACCAGGACAGGGCTCCTCCAAGCATAAAGCTGTCCAGTAGCCCACAAACATGACATGGCTAATGATGAGTCACAGACAGCTCGGCGCCCCGGCCCCTCCTTGCTCTATTTTCAACCCTGAGTTTCTCCAGGAGGAAGCCTTGGATTGGTGCTGTCCTGTCCTCTTTTCAGGACCTCCTCATACTTGTCTGTTTTTTTTTTTTTTTGAGACAGATTCTTGCTCTGTTGCCCAGGCTGGAGTGCAGTGGCATGATCTTGGCTCACTGCAGCCACTACCTCCCAGGTTCAAGCGATTCTCCTGCTTCAGCCTCCTGAGTAGCTGGGATTACAGGCGTCCGCCACCACGCTGGCTTTTTTTTTTTTTTTTTTCTGAGACAGAGTCTTGCTCCCTCACCCAGGCTGGAGTGCAGCGGCACAATCTCGGCTCACTGCAACCTCTGCCTCCTGGGTTCACACCATTCTCCTGCCTCAGCCTCCCAAGTACCTAGGACTACAGGCGCCCACTGCCACGCCCGACTAATTTTTTGTATTTTTTTTTTTTTAGAGACGGGGTTTCACTGTGTTAGCCAGAATAGTCTTGATCTCCTGACCTCATGATCCGCCCACTTTGGCCTCCCAAAGTGCTGGGATAACAGGCGCGAGCCACCACACCCGGCCCTCACTTGCTTTTAAGAGGAGAACAGGAAGGCCACAAGCTCACCGCCTCCAGGATTAGTGCTTAATAAATAATATCTGTGCCACTTTTCTTTCTTGTTAGAGGCAGCCGCCGGGTCCTGCAGTTTCCCCCTGCTTGCTTTCTGTGTCCTGACTGAAAAATCACAGAGTGCCCTGACCTCGGTGGCCCAGCCAGTTGCAGGTTTTTCCCTGCAGGCTTGAACCAGAGCCTAGAACATTCTCAGGCACCGATAAATACCGAAAGCCAGCCCCGGCCCTGAGCCAAAATCCTTAAACCCTCACATAAACTCTACACCCTGACCCCCTTGCGAGGACACACCTGGCTACAGAATGTGCCTTTTCTCTGATGCCCATTGCAAGGACACGAAGCCCACCCTGCACCGAAGGCCCCTAGGAAATGCTCTGGATTCATCCCCCTGGAATTTGGGGTTCCTTTCTTTGGGATCCCAACCAGCCCATCTGGGGATGGCTCAGGGCACTTCCTTGTGGGAACTCCGCGGCCGCTGCCTTTGGGGTAACTGCAGCTGTGGGTTCAGTGGGATGAAACAGAACCTTCTCACTATTCACAACAGCCAAGACACGGGATCAGCCTAAATCCATCAACAGTAGACTGGATAAAGAAAATGTAGTACATATGGCCGGGCGCGGTGGCTCACGCCCGTCATCTCAGCACTTTGGGAGGCCGAGGCGGGCAGATCACGAAGTCAGGAGATCGAGACCATCCTGGCTAACACGGTGAAACCCCATCTCCACTAAAAATACAAAAAAATTAGCCAGGCGTGGTGGCGGGCGCCTGTAGTCCCAGCTACTCGGGAGGCTGAGGTAGGAGAAGGGCATGAACCCGGGAGGCGGAGCTTGCAGTGAGCCGAGATCGCGCCACTGCACTCCAGCCCGGGCGACAGAGCGAGACTCTATCTCAAAAAAAAAAAAAAAAAAAAAGAAAAAAAGAAAGGAAATGTAGTACATGTATACCAGGGAGTATTATGCAGCCATAAAAAAGAATGAGATCATGTCCTTTGCAGGGACATAAATGGAGCAGGAGACCATTATCCTTAGAAAACTAATGCAGGAACAGAAAACCAATGCAGGAACAGAAAACCAAATACCACATGTTCTCACTTTAAAAGTGGGAATTAAATGATGAGAACACATGGAGCAGAACAGACACTGGGGCCTACTGGAGGGTGGAGGGTGGAGGGGGAGAAGCAGACAAAAGAACTATTGCGTACTAGGCTTCGTACCTGGGTGATGAAATAATCTGTACAATAAACCCCTGTGACACAAGTTTACCTGTGTAACAAACCTGCACATGTACCCTTGAACCTAAAAGTTTGTTTTTTTGAGACAGAGTCTCGCACTGTCGCCTAGGGTGGAGTGCAATGGCGTGATCTCGGCTCACTGCAACCTCCACCTTCTGGGTTCATGCGATTCTCCTGCCTCAGCCTCCCGAGTACCTGGGATTACAGGCACACACCACCATACCCGGCTAATTTTTTGTATTTTTAGTAGAGACAGGGTTTCACTGTTAGCCAGACTGGTCTTGAAATCCCGACCTCATGATCCACCTGCCTCGGCCTCCCAAAGTGCTGGGATTACAGGCGTGAGCCACCGTGCCCGGCCAATTTTTATTTTTATTTATTTATTTATTTTGAGATGGAATCTCGCTCTGTCACCCAGGCTGGAGTGCAGAAGCACGATCCTGGCTCACTGCAAGCTTCGCCTCCCGGCTTCACGCCCTTCTGCCTCAGCCTCCCAAGTAGCTGGGACTACAAGCGCCTGCCACCATGCCCAGCTGATTTTTTGTATTTTTTAGTAGAGATGGGGTTTCACCATGTTAGCCAGGATGGTTTTTTTTTTTTTTTTTTTAAAGAAAGAAACAGCAACTTCTAGTTGTGGCAAGGAACACAGGTTTCCCACACGTGATGAAGCATGCTTGTGAAGTACAGTAGTGACGGAAGGATATACTTAAAGAAAAAGATTAGATTAACAGGGTTCCTTTTAAAGTGTATTTATGAAAAATGCAAAGTTCAGTGAGGTGTGTGGGAAGGAGAAAAATCGTGCGGAGAGTCAAGGGTGAGCAAAAGAACCCAAGTGCAGGAAACACGACTCAGTCTCTCAGAGCCCTTGAAGCTGCCCGGGACCCTGACCGACCGTCTGGCCGCCCATGGGGATGAGAGTTGAGTGATGTGTGATTTCGTTCGTGTGAAATGTCCAGAATAGGCCAATCCACAGAGACAAGAAGTGGGTTCATGGTTGCCCAGGGCTGGGGAATGATGGTTGATGGGGGACGGGGTTGCTTTTTGGGGTGAGGGAATGTTCTGGAAGCAGACAATAGTGATGGCTGCACAACTCTGTGAATGCACAACTAAAAGCCACTGAGTTTCACACCTTCAAAAATGAAACTGTGTAATGTGAATTACATCTAAATTTTGAAAAAGCACCCTGGGCCAACAGGAGGCGCGGGAGGGATGGGAGGGCCTGGGCAGCTGGTCCACAGGGACTCTCCGGGAGAGCGAGAGCTTTCCAAACAGGAAGTCAAACCCACAGACTTGCCAAGGACGCCAGGGCCACCTCCCTCCAGGCTGATTAATCAATGATCACCAAATGGCCCCTTGCCAGCACATTCCTGGGGCGAGCTGCTGCTGGCGGCACCAGGATGGTGACAACTGGCCTTTGAGGCAAGGGCTGGAGGTGACTGCCAAGAGCTGTGGATTTCTGATGTCCCATCCCTCCTCGGACCTCCCTCACCAGCTCTGCCCCTGCAAACACGCCTGCTGCCAACCTGTCACCCACCCACGCCCCGGCGACCCAGGCCTGCGCAGACACCGTTTCCCGTCACTGCACGCTGTGGCCTCATGTGGCTGGCCTGGTGGGGGATCGGGATCCACACAGGGCTGGGCTCTCCCCTGGGCCTCGGCCTGGGATGCTGGGAGACAGGAATTCTTGCTTTCCCTTCTGAGGGAGTTCCAGAGCCGTCTGGAACCCTGCAGCCTCTTCCAGCCACAGAAGTCACCATTTGCAGTGGGGAGAGGCCGGTCTGCATGGGGCAGGAGCGGGATCGGGAGCGCTTCCCAGTGCTGCAGTCTGAGGCCTGGAACCTGAGCCAGCCCCAGCCCATCTTCCCGGCAGCAGGAATTGCCTGTTCCCCCGCTGCTCCTGCTAGCCTGACGCTGGGGGCTTCATCATGTGCATCTGAAAGAGGCCTTCCAGAGGGGCCCAGTGATTAGCTCCACACGCCCCACAGCAAACCTGGTGCCTGCTGAGGACACGGGTCCCCAGAGGGAGCAGAGGGGACAGGTCCCATGCTTTCAGCAGCGGGCCAGGCCTGGCCTTGGAGTCTGGATGCTGGGCTAGTACTAAGAAGCGTTATTATTACTCAGGGGCTGTGGGGAGGCCTGCCCCGAGAACCTGGATGTGACGTGAGCTCAGTACTGCCCCTGACAGTGTTAAATGACAGGCTGGAGTAGCTGAAGGGTAAATGTCACCCAGAAAGGGGCAGTCTGGTTTCTGAGCCGCTCTAGGTACGTTCTGGGGTTTCTGCCAAGTTCATGCCCACTGGGGTGGGCCCTCAGGACCTCCCGTGTATTGTGAGGACCTGCCCGTCCGAGCCCCAGATACACACAAGCCACAGGCGACCCGACGACCTCATGTATGCGGAGTCAATATGATTCCTTGTCCCTGAAATTTGGAGAAAGTTCCTCCGTTTCTGCGGGTGGCTAGAACCTGAGGCACGGAATCCCAGGGGCCGTGGAGGGGTTGTAGAAGACAGGTGGGCAGCAAGGTTGGGTGGACCCATGGAGACGCACACACGGAAGGATGCCTGGCTTCTGGAAGGTTCCGGTTCTCAG
The DNA here is from genome assembly GCF_007565055.1 of Rhinopithecus roxellana. Lineage (NCBI taxonomy): Eukaryota > Metazoa > Chordata > Mammalia > Primates > Cercopithecidae > Rhinopithecus > Rhinopithecus roxellana. The sequence continues at coordinate 14,373,725 of NC_044556.1, forward strand.
GTGCTGCTTCCTGAGGTCCAACAGGCTTTCTGCTCTTGGGTTCCATGAGATGCCCCTCTACCTTTACTCCAGGGGTACTTCATGGCTCAGACGAGCTTGGAGAGTTTCTGTACCTTTTAGCAGCTCGGCGGAGATTTGAATGACGGCCCTGACAGAGAGGTGTCCGCACCCTGGGGCTTGGGTGTGGAGGCTACGTTACACAGAGAGACAAGCCTGTGCAGCTGGGATTAAGTGAAGGCTCTTGAGCTGAGGAGATGATCCTGGATTACTCAAGTGAGCCAGATGGCATCATGAGTCCTTATCAGAGGGAGGCAGGCCGGCCACGGTGGCTCACTCCTGTAATCTCAGCACTTTGGGAGGCTAAGGCAGGCGGATCACCTGAGGTCAGGAGCTTGAGACCAGCCTGGCCAACATGGAGAAACCCCGCTTCTACTAAAAATACAAAAATTAGCTAGGTATGGTGGCAGGCACCTGTAATCCCAGCTACTCGGGAGGCTGAGGCAGGAGAATCGCTTGAACCCAGAAGAGGCAGAAGTTGCAGTGAGCTGAGATCACGCCATTGCACTCCAGCCTGGGTGACAGAGCAAGACCCCATCTCAAAAAAAAGAAAAAAAAAGGCAGAGGGGAATTTCAGACAGAAGAGGAGTAGGAGAAGGAGGCTGTGTGACCATCAAGGCAAGAGGTTCCAATGTGGCCACAAGCCAAGAGATGCCGGCTGCGACCAGAAGCTGGAAGAGGCCAGGACTGGTACCTTGATCTTGAATTTCTGCCCTCCAGAACTGTGAGAGAGCCACTTTCACAATGGCAGCCACAGAAAACTCCTCCAAACACCCTGATCAGGACAGCAACCCCAACGGGAGCAAGTGGCCGTGGATGCCACAGGATAAAAACGAGGCAACGGCCCATGGCAGCCTTGGTCTGGACACTTGCCGTCGTAACAGCCAACCTCTCTCAGGTAATTGAAACTCAAGCCGTTTCAGTCCAATTTCTCCCAGACTAGAGTTGGCCAGCATTCTTAAAGGCCCAGACAGCCTGGGTACGGAGGCTTACGCCTGAAACCTTAGCATTTTGGGAGGCTGAGGCAAAAGGATTGCTTGAGCCTAGGGGTTTGAGACCAGCCTGGGCAACATGGCAAAACCTCGTCTCTACAAAAAACTGTCTGGGCATGGTGGCACGTGCCTTTAATCCCAGCTACCTGGAGGGCTGAGGTTGGGAGGATCATCTGAGCCAGGGAGTTCCAGGCTGCAGTGAGCTGTGATTACACCACTGCACTCCAGCCTAGGCAATGGAGTGAGACCTCATCTCTAAAAAAAATAAAAAATAAAAGGAAGACAGTAAATGTTTTTGGCCACATGGGCCATATGATCTCTGTTGCGGTGACTCTCCCGCTGTAGCTTGAGAACAGCCAAAGTTGTCAGGAAACTAACGGGGACCAGGAAAACCTGACTTCTGAAGAAGGCTGTCACCTGCCGACCTGTTCTGGATGATTCTTCCTTTTAAATTCTTTGTTTGCCAAACCGCCATCTGATTCCCACACCGGCCTGTCTGTGGAGAGGGACTGCGCTGACGGGGAAAAGAGGACAGCCACCTGGTGTCCACCTCAGTCACTGTCGTTAGCACGTGGTCAGCCTCAGGCAGAGGATGACAGCCGTTCACTGGTTCCAGTGCTGGCTGGGGGCCGCAGCACATGCGAGCCTGGGCTCAGAGGCTGAGGGCCCCACCCTGAGTCCCATGGTTGAGCGCAGCGGCCTGGACAAGGATCCCAGCGCCACCCCACCCCCAAGGAACACTTGGCGATGTCTGAGGACGTGGCTGCTCCTGGCATGGAGTGGGTGGAGGTCAGGAACACTGCTCAGGACCTTGCAGTGGCCGGACGGCCTCAGCCCAGAGAATGATCTGGCTCCAGTGTCCATGGTGCCAAGCGGGAGAGACGCTGCCTTTGGTGCCCAGCCATGTGTTACGCTGTTTTCAAAGACACAGGCCTGGCTGATCTCTCCAAGGTGTCCTTCCTCCCAGCTCTTAAGGCCTCTGGGTGCAGTGGGTACCATCCGGATATCCGCTGCCCAACTCATGGGAGCCAGGCCGGCCGTGGCGGCAGAGGCTGCTGGAGAACATGCAGCCTAACCCGCGCCCTGAAGGCGTTTGTGGTGCAGAGGAGCCCAGTCCCATGAGGCACTGCAGACGCCGCAGAAGGAGCTGCATGCAGGCACACGCCCAGAGGAGGAAGTGTTGATCCAGGGCCTGCAGCAGGGGCTGCAAGCGTGTGGCAAGTTGTCCCTGTGCTGTCACCGGCAACAGACCAGGTTCTGCCATCCAGGAGGCTTTCCCGGAGCCTCAGGATCCTTCCTGATGCGCCTCCGGGGTAAGCTCCCACTGGAGTTACTCCCAACTCCCTCTAGGAATGGTTCAGTCCAGTCCTGTTTGTCACGAGCCCCACCCAGCCCGGACCAGGTGGCTGGGAAGTGACTCAGGGGGTGGACCCAGCTGACTAGCACTGGAAACAATCTCTGGGCTCAGAGCCACAGGGCCAGCTTAAGCCACGGCATCCTGGCCACTCGGAGGAGCGGGGCTGCCCTGTGCATGGCTCCCTGCACGGCTGATCCTCTGGGTACCTCCCCACCCACCCCGGGCAGCCCTTCCCTGTAGTCAGAGCCATCTGTGGCTGAGCCTCGAAGAACAGCACGCCCAGGGCCCGGCCATCCGAGCACATCTTCTGACTCCTCCAGACCGCTGGGAACAGAGAAAACCAGAGCACCACGGTCCCAGAGGCTGTTCCTGCCCAGGCGGCCCGCAGGGCCCAGCTTACCCAGGTAGTAGAGGCGGTGGGAGTGGGGCCCAGACTCATCCGTCTTCTGCACAAACTGGAAGTCGTGGGGCGCCTTGTTAACAATGAGGCCCGAGTACTTGCGGCTGCCGTGGATGATGCTTCGGAGCCCGTCCCAAGAGTGCTTCTGCACCTGGAAGCGGGCGGCCGGGTCATCCGTGGCGGCTGCGTCGCCTCGGTCGGCTGTCGGGGTCCCGGTGGTGGCCATCCTCTCAGGCCCCTCGGAATTCAGCGAGAAGCTGCAGGGAGGAAGCAAAGACTGTGAGAAAGGAGAACCGTTTTACCTACGAGAAGCTCCAACACTGCCCCTTGCGAGGCACTCAGGTTCTTCCGGACGAGCCCACCCCTGCCACTTCCCACTCCCTAAACCCTTCTTGGGTTGGTCCACCTCCACCTCTCTCCATGTCACCAATGCTGCTAAGATTCACGCCACCATCACCTCTCCAATGAAAGATTTTTAAAAACTTTCTTCTGTTTGGAGATGGGGGTCTCAACTATGTTCCCCAGGCTCGTCTCAAACTCCTGGCCACAAGCAATCCTCCTGCGTCAGCCTCCCAAGTGGCTGGGATGACAGGTGTGAGCCACCATGCTGGGCTTTGGCTGAATGACTGAAACCACCTCCCACCAGGATGTTCCATATCCACTGCCAAGACCCCATCGCTTAAAACCCTTCCTGGTTTTCCACAGTCCCCGGGATAACAAGCAGTCCTCGCCACACCTCAAGGCTCTCGCTGACCCCTGCCAAGCCCTTGAATCTCATCCTCCTTATCCCCCATGCCCCAGCCAAACCAGCCTTCACTCAGCTCCTCAGACAGGGCGAGTTCCTTTCCATCGCAGGGCCTCTGCACATGCTGGCCCTCCTGCTCGGAGTGCAGTTTTCCTCACTTTACTTAACTTCACATATATACATATATATATATACTTTTTTCTTTTGAGACAGAGTCTTACTCTGTTGCCCAGGCTGGAGTGCAGTGGCATGATCTCGGATCACTGCAGCCTCTGCCTCTCAGGTTCAAGCGATTCTCCTGCCTCAGCCTCCCAAGTAGCTGAGATTACAGGCGCCTGCCACCACGCCCAGCTGATTTTTTTGTATTTTTAGTAGAGACAAGGTTTTACTATGTTGGTCAGGCTGCTCACTAACTCCTGACCTCAATGATCCGCCTCCCTCAGCTTCCCAAAGTGTTGGGATTACAGGTGTGAGCCACTGCGCCCGGCCTGCTTGACCAACTTCTAATCAGACCTCAGCTTAAGCACTTGGCAGGCCCTCAGACACCTCGCACAACCATCCAGGCCGAAGCTGGTCCTTCTGCTCACCTTTCACATGCCACCTGGCTGCCCCCTTCCCTCCACCGTCATCACAGCGGTTATTTGTGGGACCCCTGTGTCCCCCACATCTGTCCCATTCACAGCTGTGCTCCCAGAACTTTAGCTGGTGGCTGGCACACGGCAGGCATCCCCCAGAGCACTGTGGAATGACTGTCTCTCACCGGGCCCACGGGGAGACACGCTGGGTCTCGGGAGAGGCCCGGGCGTGAAGGAGTGAAAAGCCATCCTGGTCACCTGTGCTGTTGGCTTGCTGTCCAGCCAGGGAGACGTTTGGCCTTCACTGGAATTTCCAGAGCCTCAGGATGGGGGAGGTGCAGGTGAGAGGGTGAATGGCACACACTTCCCCAAAGAACATCCCACTCTCTCCTCCCACTCAGGACACTCTGGATCCGCAAAGCAGCCACCACGAGCAGCCGCTGCAGTGTCACAGCTCCCGCCACCCCACTCCCGCCCTCACCTGACTGGACTGGCCAGGCAAATATTTGTTTTACAGAAGTCTAAACATGGCCACAGTGACCCAGTTCTGCAAGAACCAGTGGTCTGGAAGGGGTGGCACCGGGGCCGGTCTCACTTCCCTTTGTGGGCTCCGAGTGACTGCCGACCTTGCCAGAAGCCCTGTCCTCTGGGACCAACAGTTTGGCTTGGGGAAGTCGCTGCTCGCTTGGAGGAAGTGGGAAAACCCGAGGGAATGGACAGCAAGGACCGGGTGTGAGAGAAGTAAAGGGCAGAGACGAGTGGGCCGCCTTGACTCTGCGGCGTGCCAGTTCCGGAAAGACTCTGCCTCTTGCCAAGGGGAGCCCCACAGGCTGACCAATGCAAGAGAAAGCACCCCAGCCCGCTCTGAGAGGGAAGGGGAGAAAGAGCTGCAAGGATGTCAACAAGCACCTCTGAAAGATCAGGACCTGCAACTGTCACCTCACTTGGGCTTGTGACAGCCCATTCTGCAGGTGGGAAAACTGAGGCTGGGAGGGCATTGGAGCTTGCTCCCAATCAGAGCCGAGTGAATGAGCAAAGGGGTTTCGATGGAAGCGGCCCGGCCCCCAGCCTCCCACTGAGATGCTGTGTGACAAGCCCAGCAACTGCAGCAGGAAAAGCCACAGTGCAGCCCCGAGAGCTTCCCGTGCCATGCTGCGAGACACCCGTGTCCTGTGGGAACCCAGAGAGCTTCCCGTACTGTGCTCTGCGAGACACCTGTGTCCTATGGGAAGGTCCTGGAAGCCAAGGAGAGTAGAAGCCACCTCAGCATGGGACATATGAAAGGCTCATGGGGCAAGGGGCCCCTTGGGAAGGTGGCTTCTGGGTATCACGGCTGTGGGCTGATTTCTGGAGGCTCCTCTCCAACTCGATTCCAAAGAAATGACAGGGGAAAGTGCTTCCCTCGTTTCCTCCTACTCCATCCAGGCAGGGCCAGCGTATCCTGCCCTCCAGCCAGAAGGAACACAGTTTGTTAGTTCAGCTCCTCCTGAGACGGAACTAAAGACATGAACCAAAGGATATCAGCACTTACAGGGCTCTCAGGTCACCAGGATGTCCTTGCCCACTGCAGAGCTGCAGTTCCCCTCTAGGGCAGTGGGGAGCCACGAGCGGTGTTAGGCAGGGGCTGGGACCAGGACCGCCTGAGCACTCAAGAACCCACACTGTCCAGAGCACTGCTGGCAACAAGCCCAGAAAACAGCCCAGGGAGCTCCTCTGAGCGGCCTAAGCACCCCTCTAAGCTGTGCTGCCCCAATTCAAGCCTGGCTCATGGCAGCAAAGAAAAAATATGACCTTCAGAGCTCCCAAAGGGGCCACCCATGAGCGCAAAGCCTCTCTGGAAGCACTGACAGAACCACGTGGCTTATTTCCATTGCAAAGAACAATAAAAATGATCTTGCCTCTGATCACCACAGATAGCCCAAGAAGCAAAAATTCGATCCCGGAGATGAGAAGTGAAATGAGACATCGTGAGAAACTTCCAGGAATCTTCTGGATGTGGCTAGACTCTTTAGCTTGAGCTTCCAGACAGGCCGAGGCTTGGTGCTGGAGCCTGGCCCTCTGCTCACCTCTCTTCTACCCGGAGGCACAGCCTGGACTGCAGAGAGGCTGGCGAAAGAGTGAGGGAGCGAGCGAGGGCGAGCCTGTGACTGGCTTTCTCCACCTAGCACCACCCTATGCTGCGGTTCAGGGGAGTCAAGAGTTTACACAGCTGCAGAGATGAAAGCGGATTCCAGGCCACTAACTCAAGTCTACCTACTCCTTCCTTCAGCCAATCAGCTGGGTGCCTCTGCGGCCTGTGACGCCACCAGCAAACAGCTCTAGACCTTCTGGCACGGTCTCTGTCAAGGCTGGGTGGCAGATCTGTGATCTCCTTTTTAAATTTTTCATTTTTTTTTTTTAAGAGATGGGGTCTTGCTATGTTGCTCAGGCTGGTCTCAAACTCCTGGGCTCCAGCGATCCTGCCACCTCAGTCTAGCAAATAGCTGGGATGAGAGGGGTGCAAGCCACTGTGCCCAGCTCCAAAGCTCTGTGATCTCTGTGTCTGAGATGGTGCTTTGGTGACGAGCAGGGGCACGGGAGTAGTCAGAGATGGCTGAAGTATTCCAACGCCCAGAAGGAACCGTAGATTCAGTGCTGACTGCGGTTCTGAGTTCGGGCCGACTACAAGGTGATAAGGCAGAAAGAAAGGCGGGAGCCCCTGGCTGGCATGGGGCAAGGGGCATGGGGGGTGGTGAGGACAGGGTCCTACCCATGCACTGGACGGGGAAATGCCTCAAGGTGGACTTTAGGCAGCTGGCCTGGGCCAGGCAAGTGCTCCTGCAAGTGGGAGCTGCTGGGGAAACAGCATGTCATCCTCTGTTCTACCAAACTGCCCCCAGCACCGCCTGGGCCTTTAGCTTTGATGAGCAACCTTCAGAGTTACCCAGCAGCCTGTGCCCAGGTGGGACATTAGTGTGTGCAGATAAGGGAAGGGACACAGATCCCCTTCAGTAACTGACCCCTAAGGCATGTGCCCACCAGACACTAGAACCGCCGGGTTTTAGAGCCCACGGCTGGGCCAATCATAGCCCTTCACAACATCCCTGTCTTCCCCGGTCCATTCTTCAATTCCCTTCCTGACTGAGCATGCTCCATTAAAGCAAACAAGCCTAAGAGTTTTAGAAAATCGAGGCCAGGCGCGGTGGCTCACGCCTGTAATCCCAGCACTTTGGGAGGCCGAGGAGGGCGGATCACGAGGTCAGGTGATCGAGACCATCCTGGCTAACGTGGTGAAACCCCGTCTCTACTAAAAATACAGAAATTAGCCGGGTGTGGTGACGCAGGCCTGTAGTCCCAGCTACTTGGGAGGCTGAGGCAGGAGAATCGCTTGAACCCGGGAGGTGGAGGTTGCAGTGCGCCGAGATCGTGCCACTGCACTCCAGCCTGGGTGACAGAACGAGACTCCATCTCAAATAAATAAATAAATAAAAATGGGCTCAGTCAGGTTGAATGGCCTGTCCAACGTCACCCAGCGAGGAAGGGGAGTGGAACCCCAGTCTCTTGGAGCCCCAAACCCACATCCTTACAGTGAGATCAGTGGTTCTCACTCAGGAGTGATTCTGCCCCCAGCAAAACTTGGTGATGTCTGGAGACATCTGTGGTTGTCTCAACTGAGGGGAGTTCCTGGCATGAAGTGGATGGAGGCCTGGGACGCTGCTCAGCACCCTGAAGTACCCGGGACGGCCCCACCCCAGAGAACATTCCAGCCCCAATGTCCACAGTGCTGAGGGGGAGACCCCACACTAGGCCACGCTGCCTCTTCGCTCGAAATAACCAGAACAGCCTTGGGGACCTGCCGGGGAATCCAGGGGAGAGGGAAAGAAGGGGCCTTCCAGATCTCAGACTGTTGGGGAATTCCAGAAGCTGGGCCACATCTCCACTGATCAGCCTCCAAAGCCAGCCTCACCTTCTCCAACTTCCGGTGTTCTCCTTGTCCAGGCGCAGTTTCTTAACCTTCCGCATTAACCGCTCAGCTGACCTCAGGAGGGCAGGGGTGCCTGCGGGCAAGCAGGAGGAGAGACCAAAGGGCTGCAACCCCGGCAGGTGGGGAGTGGGCGCTCCTGCCCCCTTCGCCCCCTCCCCATTTCCCCAGGCAGTCCTCCAAGCCTCCAGGAGCACCCTGAGGCCAAGGGCATTCTGAAGAGACGATGCTTCAGGCCCTGCCCTGAAATGCGGGAGGTGCTGGGCATTTGCCAGAGACCGGCATCTTTCTCAACAGGAGGTTCCTTTCAAGGTGTGAAGTCCCTGGGAGTTTCAAGTGACTCCAGGAACACCACACCAGGGCACTTGCTGGAAACAGAAGAATCCCAAATTCCTCACTGTGGCCACTCCCTGATGGCCCTGGTGACCTTGCCTACTCGCTTCGTCCTTGACCGTGAACTTTGGCCGTACTTGCCTCCTTCCTGTCCCTCAACACATCCGCTTGCTCCTAGCACATGGCTTCTGCACGACGCGCCCCTTGGCCTGAGATGCCAGTTTCCTGCTTTTGATATGACTTGCTCCTTCTTGCCCTGCGGCTCCTGATACCACCTCTTCAGAGGTCATTCCTGAGCACCCCATCTGAAGATGCTACCTGACTGCCCCCATCACTACACCTGGATGCTGATACGATGGCCTGGACCATCATTCCAGTGGTCCCCTTCCCCAGGGAGAGTGGCTCTCACCTGGGGGCGATTCAGCCCTCCAGGGGACACTGGACGATGTCTGGAGACATTTGTGGCTGTCACAACTTGGGGATGCCCTGGCATGGAGTGGGTGGAGCCCAGAGACACTGCTTAGCACCCCACAGAGCCCAGGATGACCCACCCCAGAGAAGGATCCCACCTCAAATGTCAGCAATACCAAACCGGAGACCCCTGCATCCATTACTTGGGGAAAAATTTGAGTTCAATGCCTACGCTCATATTAATACTGGAATAAACTTTCCATGGAACAAGCATTTTAAATGAGGGGGACCCCCCAGCTCCTGGGATTCACCTCCTCTCTCCTTCCCCACTCAGGGGGTGAGGATTTCAATGTCTGCAGCCTCCTGGGACCTTAGTAGGGCAGAGGATCATGGGACACAGTCTCTTGAGGATTTCTGGAATCCCCTAACCCAGGGAGTCTCACCTGGGGATAACTGGCCCCTCCAGGGGACATTTTTGGTTATGACGACTGGGACGGTGCAGGGAGGCATGTGGCTGGTGGAGGCCAGCGATGCTGCTTAACCCCTACAGCGCACAGGACAACCCCTCTCCCACTCCTCTGCCAGGAAGGACCCAACACTAAATATCAGTGGCAAGGCTGAGAAACCCTTCTGTGGGTAAGGGGGCACTCCTCACGGGAATGTCAGTTCCACAGGGCAGATCACATCTATCCTGGTCCCAACAGATCGCCTGAACCCCGACCATGCCTGGTCCTCAACAAACATTTCAGGTTGAATGAATGAGCTACTGTCCTTTCTTGGATGCTGTCTGAAGTCAAAGGGGCCCCTTATTTGGCTGGTGCCCAACTACCTTCTCAGACAAGCCAAGTCCCATGATGGGCAGTTGCCCAAAGGCGTAAAGAAGAGAGAGCCAGCTGGGTACAGTGGCTCACGCCTGCAATCCCAGCACTTTGGGGGACTGAGGTGGGCAGATCACCTGAGGTCAGGAGTTCTAGGCCAGCCTGGCCAACATAGTGAAATCCCATCTCTACTAAAAATACAAAAATTATCCAGGTGTGGTGGTGCAAGCCTGCAATCCCAGCTACTCAGGAGGCTGACACAGAAGAATTGCTTGAACTCAGAAGGTGGAGGTCGCAGTGAGCTGAGATTGCGCCACTGCACTCAAGCCTGGGCGACAGAGCGAGGTTCTGTCTCAAAAACAAAAGAAGAGAGGGAAGCACATGGGGACAGGACTGAGATTGTAAGGGAAGAGGTTAAGCATAAAGTCATCACGAAAAATCACTGGCTGCAATCTCAGTCCAGTGGTGAAAAGTGTGGGTTCTGGTCTGAGAGAGAAGGGTTCAAATCCTAACTCTGCCACTTCTGGGGAAGTCCCTGAACCTCTCTGAGCTTCCACTTTCCCAGCAAGAACATGATACGACAGTATCTACACCTGGGGCCACAGAAGGAATTAAATGAGACTGCACACATACAGCTTTTAAAACAGTGTCTGATGTAGCACAAACTAAATGACAGCTAGCGCTGTCAACTAAACAAGCTACTCAAAACCACAGAAAGGGGCAAGACTCAAACTAAAGTCCTTTCAGAGGCAGAATCCACACCATTTACTGACCAGGTCAGGCAGTATAGGGGGATACAGGCACCCCTCCACCAAATCCTGCCGAAGTCAGCACTTTCCCCTTCCCCTCCTCAAAGCCTTCAGAAAGCTCCTTCCAGGGACAGCTAGAGGGGGACAGGGGTGGAAAGAAAAGCCTCCAGCAGGCACACAAAAAGCTGCAGCCACTGCCCTTCGGAGGACAACCACCCAGGGCCATAAAATTCCATTTCCTGACAATCTCTATGTTCCAGAGCAGGCAAAGGAATCCCACCAGCCCACACCCCAGCCTTCCTGGCTGCCAAACCCCAGCACAACTGACCTTCTAAAGGGTCCAGAGAGCCTCCATTCCAGCTGCAGGCGTGGGACACAGACCTTTATAGGATAAATGTGTCATGAAGGTGGCAGGTTAATGGAAGCACCGGTCAGCCATTCAGCTTCCCCCACTCAGGAGCTGCAGACTGCCAGGCCCGATTCTACCTGGCTAGATTCTAGCTCTGCCTCCAAGCTCTGCAGCACCGTCTGCATGCCCTGGACAGAATCTGGGAGAAAAGCCATCCCACGGGCCCCGATTCCCCCAGGGCCCAGCAGAGGAATGCAGGGATTGGTGCCTACAGTCCACACCTCCTGGGCTTTAGTCCCAGCTCCTCGAAAGCAGGTTGGTTCTTGCCGGGGAGGCAAGTGACTTCCTCCTGGGGCCCCTGGGGAAGACTAGGGGGTGGGGTCTAAGGGAATAGACCGCTTTTGATGGCTCCGAGGCAGCGTGGACAGGGAAGTGTCAGGGCTGGCCTAAGGCTGTGTGGGAAGAAGGTGGGCGGCTGGACAGGCCTGAGAAAGGAGGCTGAGAGAAGGGGAATGGACCCTGTGGGCTGGACCCTTGGAAGGCAGCTATGCTAACCACTACACCACCAACGCCTCGGCAGGAAAAAGAGTCTCTGGATGTCCTTAATAAAGGGATCAAGTAGGGTTGAGGATCAGGACTGGGTCGGGGGAGACCAAGCCTTGGGGAGAAGGTTGCGGGAAGGGGTAAAGGGGTGAGGACAGGATGCAGGTCGAGGGAGGTGGCCTCTGTGCACATACAGCATTTGCATGGGGAGAGGGAGGAGATCGGGACCTCCAGCGCCTGCACGGAAGGGGAGAGGGTGTCAAGGTCTGCAGCAGCAAGGGCGTTCTTGGGTGCGGCCACCTCCGGAAGGGGTCAGAGCCTGGAGGCCTGGGCAGCAACGGGATGGGTGGGGAAGCCCGACCGGGAAAGGGAGAAACTGGGAGGTGGCCTGGCCAGCGCAGGAATCGGGGAGGGAAAGAAGGTGGAAGGGGGCCTGGGGCGGAGGGGAAACGAGGCAGGGGGCTGGAGGGACCCGCAGACGGGTGCATGGAGGCCCCGGGGTGCGGGGAGGATAGGCGATGGCGAGGGCAGGGTCAGGGCCGAGGCGGGACCGGTCAATGGCGGGTTCAGGGTCGCGGCCGGGGCGGGACGAGGCGCACGGGCGCTACTCACCGGGACGTGGGGCGGCGGCCGGGCTGGGCAGGTCGTCCCGGGGCCAGCGGCGCCTCACGGTCGCGGCTCCATGCCCGGGACTGCGGCCCCGGAAGTGGCGGGCGCGGGGGACGACAGCGGCGGCGGACACAGGGGACCCGCCGGCTCAGGCACCTTTGACCCGGAAGTTGAGCGTCCCAGGCGGCGGCCTGGGATTGGACACCACTAGGCACGTACCAAGGCGTCCGCGGCGCTTGGGGGAAGCCCGCGGCGCGGCGCCGGCGGCCTAAGGTGCGGAACGCCCCATGAACGACATCTTCCGGTGGGGTAAGGAGAGACACCCCCATGTGACTTGGTATCGTTCAGTCAAGCCCATGATACCCTACTGTTAAGAATATCCGGAGATGGCGTTTGTTTCCGTGGCGTTGGTGGTATAGTGGTTAGCATAGCTGCCTTCCAAGCAGTTGACCCGGGTTCGATTCCCGGCCAACGCAAAAGCGGATGTTTTTGCCACTTTGAAACTTTAATTTTATTTATTTTTGAGACGGAGTCTTGCACCGTCGCCCACACTGGAGTGCAGTGGCGCGATCTCCGCTCACTGAAACCCCCACCTCCCAGGTTCAAGCGATTTTTCCTGCCGCAGCCTCCCAAGTAGCTGCGATTACAAACGTGCGTCACCACGCCCAGCTAATTTTTGTATTTTTAGTAGAGATGGGGTAGGGGGAGGGGCGGTTCACCATTTTGGCCAGGCTGGTCTCGAACTCCTGACCTCAGGTGGTCCTCCCTTTTCGGCCTCCCAAAGTGCTGGAATTACAGGCGTGAGCCACCGCGCACGGAACATTTTTTAAAATCCCACAAAAAATTCTAAAAGGCAGGAGGAAGGCGGAAGAGAAAGAATGGGACCACAATCCAGAACTTCTATTTCGGTGAATTTCAAATAATATTACTTCTCCGGTTAGGGAAAAGAGCAAATCTGTTTCCGCCCGGGATCGAACCGGGGACCTTTCGCGTGTGAGGCGAACGTGATAACCGCTACACTACGGAAACTCGTAAAGGTCATGTTTCTTTGAACTCTTATATAGAGATGATGATGCAGCGCTACTTACACTCTAGCACTCCAAAGAAATACTGGCTGTAGTCAGCTAAGGCAATATCCGCGCTTCCTGAATACCTGTTATTTCACTTGATACAGTAGAGACCCAAAGAAGGAAAATACGTAAGACAAAAAGAAATCCAACAAACACCCTTTCCAACACACACACACACACACACACACACACACACACGTTTATTACTTTATCATAAATCCACCTTGCATTAAAACAATGAAAGTCAAATGGCCCACAAAACCATCCGGGGTCAAATGAACCTTTTCTTGGTTCATCTCATAGCTAAAATCTATACTTGACATCACATTAGTTTCTGCAGATAGTCACCATTTTGCTTTAGATCAAACTACTTTTTTGTTTTGTTTTGTTTTTTAAGAGAGAGTCTCATTCTGTCGCCCAGACTGGAGTGCAGTGGTACGATCATCCCTCCCTGCAGCCTCCACCTCCTGGGCTCAAGCGATCCTCCCACCTCAGCCTCCTGGGTAGCTTGGACCACCTTGGACCACAGGTGTGGACCACAGGTGTGGACCACCACGCCTGGGTAAATTTTTAAAAATGCGTTTGGTAGAGACGGTGACTTGTAGCTGGGACTACAGGCGTGTGCAATCACGCCCAGCTAACTTTTGTATTTTTTATGGAGACTGGAGGGCCTACACTATGTGGCCCACCCAGGCTGGTCTCCAACTCCTGACCTCAACGTGATTCGCCCGCCTGCAGCCTCCCAAAGTGCTGGGATTACGGGCATGAGCTACCGCGCCCGACCCTAGCTACACTGTAAAAGAGCTTTCTGAAAAAGAAAAACTGTGCGTGTATGTGTTTACACGCTAAATGCAGGAAATTTAGGAGGAAAAACAAAAACAAGCCAGACACAAGATAATTTAAATGTAATTAAAATGGCCTTTCATCTCACCACCCAGAGCGTGTTACACGTTAAAGCAATCTGGTTTCTCTTTCTTGCCTTTCTCTTTTTTTTTTTTTTTTTTTTTTTTTTTTTCTGAGGCGGAGTCTCGCTGTCTCCCAGGCTGGACTGCAGTGGCTGGATCCCGGCTCACTGCAAGCTCCGCCTCCCGGGTTCACGCCATTCTCCTGCCTCAGCCTCCCGAGTAGCTGGGACTACAGGCGCCCGCCACCTCGCCCGGCTAGTTTTTTGTATTTTTAGTAGAGACGGGGTTTCACCGTGTTAGCCAGGATGGTCTCGATCTCCTGACCTCGTGATCCCCCGCCTCGGCCTCCCAAAGTGCTGGGATTACAGGTGTGAGCCACCGCTCCCGGCCTCCTTTACTCTCTTTCTCTCTTTCTTTCTCTCTCTCTTTCTTTACTTTTCTTTCTTTCTCTCTCTCTCTTTCTTTTCTCTCTCTTTTTTTTTTTTTTTGAGATGGAGTTTGCTCCTGTTGCCCAGGCTGGAGTGCAGTGGCGCAATCTCAGCTCACTACAACCTCCGCTTCCCGGGTTCAAGCGATTCTCCTGCCTCAGCCTACCAAGTAGCTGAGATTACAGGCACCCACCACCACGCCCAGCTAATTTTGTATTTTTACTAAAGACGGGGTTTCGCCATGTTGATGAGGCTGGTCTCGAACTCCTGACCTCAAGAGATCCGCCCGCCTCAATCTCCCAGAGTGCTGGGATTACAAGCCTGAGCCACCACTCCCGGCCTCTTTATTTTCTTAAAGAGACAGTAGAAGAGGTGGGGAGATGACGGCAAGAATTTAGGATCAGACTGCTGTAAAATTCCACACACCCTCACTCTTGCGGGGCTGGGATTAGGATGAGGAGACTAAAGCACTGTAAGGCACTGGCACCAGGTGCAAAAATTAAGGAGGTGCCAAAAAACTCAATAATCAAGATAAATAATATTTCAATACATTTTTTTCTCTCTCTCTGTGTTGTCTAGGCTGGAGTACAGTGGCACAGTCTTGACTTACCGCAACCTCCACCTCCTAGGTTCAAGTTATTCTCGTGCCTCAGCCTCCCTAGTAGCTGGGATTACAGACATGAGCCACTATGCCAGGCTAATTTTTGTATTTTTCGTAGAGACGGGATTCCACCGTATTGGCCAGGCTGGTCTTGAACTTCCGAGCTCAAGTGATTCACCTGCCTTAGCCTCCCAAAGTGCTGGGATTACAGGCGTGAGCCACTGCGCCGAGCTCGTGTTCCCTTTTAATAAGGACATCCATGATATTAGACTACAGCCCACCCTAATGATCTCATTTTAACTTCATTGCCTTTGCAAAGACCTTATTTCTAAATAGGGTCATGTTCTTAGGTGTTCGAGGGTTAGAATTCTGACTTATCTTTTGGGGGAGAGGGACACAAGAGAGGGATTAGCCATTGTTTGATGAATTGCAACTAATTAACCAATCCCCTATTGTCTGACTTTCAATGCTTCCCTCTTAACTAAGCAGCCAGGAAATCCTGGTTGCTACAATTTATCATAATGTTGCCTATTTACGTGTCTGTTTCTCCTTAGAGCAAAACCCACTGAATCTAATGAGATGTCCTCATTCTCCAGTTCCACTTTCTCTTCTCCAATTATTTTTTGTTTTGTTTTGAGACAGTCTCGCTCTGTCACCCAGGCTGGAGTGCAAAGGGGCGATCTCGGCTCACTGCAACCTCCACCTCCTGTGTTCAATGAATTCTGGTGCCTCAGCCTCCCGAGTAGCTGGGATTCCAGGCGTGCCATTATGCCTGGCTAATTTTTGTGTTTTTAGTAGAGATGTGTTTTTGCCATGTTGGCAAGGCAGGTCTCGAATTCATGACCTCAGGTGATCCACTGCCCTGGCCTCCCAAAGTGCTGGGATTACAGGCGTGAGCCACTGTCCCCGGCCTCCAGTTCTATTTTGAGCTAAGGTGACCATACACCTGACTTTGGCTAGGATGGTCCCAGTGTATGCCCCCAACCCCTCAGTTCTCCCTTTCTTGCTCAAAAGTGTCTTGATTGACCAGGCACGGCGGCTCACGCCTGTAATCCCAACACTTTGGGAGGCCAAGGTCAGCAGATCACCTGAGGTCTGGAGTTTGAGATCTGCCTGACCAACATGGCGAAACCCCATCTCTACAAAAATTAGCCCTGCATGGTGGTGTGTGCCTGTAATCCCAGCTATTTAGGAGGCTGAGGCTGGAGAATCTCTTGAACCCGGGAGGCAGAGGTTGCAGTGAGCCAAGATCACACCATTGCACTCTAGCCTGGGCGACAGGGCGAGACTCCATCTCAAAAAAAAGAGTGTCCTAATTTTGACTATAAGTTATAGGGTCACTCTGTCTTGAGCTTCAATGTAGTCAGACTCCCACATCCACCACTCCCCCAAAACTCTTCTCACTGATCACCCTTCTGCATCCGGTTCCAAGGTCAGTCTCTCCGTCCCGGTCCTCTCCATGGCATTTGACCCGCCTGATCCCTCCTGCCCCGGGGAGCTCTGTCCTCAGACCATGCACTTCCCTCCCACCTGTCTGGGACATCCCTCAGTCTTCCCTTCTCTCCATTGCTGGCCAAGGGCTGGGTCCTCCAGCCTCCTCCCTCCTTCACCCACACCCCTCCCTAGCGGGCTTCAAACCCGGTCTACACCCAGCGTTGCCTACCGTCCCATCTCCAGCCCCAGTCTCCCTTGAAGTTCAGACTCTGTGTTCAGCAGCCCCTGATGTCTCCACGTGGGGGTCATGGGGTCTCACATTTAATGCAGTCACGTTGGTCCCAACTGGACCCCAAACTGTTCCTCCCATGTCCACCACCTAGGCTGAGGGCAGGTTCATCCTTCCAGGGACTCAGCCAGAACCTGGGAGTCACCTGGGCCCCTACTCTCCCACCCATATCCAATCACTGAGCAAATTTGATTAACACTGCTTTCAAAATGCACCTAGATGGGCCAGGCACCGTGGCTCACACCTGTAATCCCAGCACTGTGGGAGGCCGAGGTGGGCAGATCACCTGAGGTCAGGAGTTCGAGACCAGCCTGACCAACATGGAGAAACCCCATCTCTACTAAAAATACATAGCTGGCCGTGGTGGCACGTGTCTGTAATCCCAGCTACTCGGGAGGCTGACACAGGAGAACTGATTGAACTCAAGAGGCGGAGGTTGCGGTGAGCCAAGATCGCACCATTGCACTCCAGACTGGGCAACAAGAGTGAAACTCCGTCTCAAAAAAACAAAAATGCACCTAGAACCTGATCACTGTTTTCCCACTCAGTGGCTGTTCCCTGGTCCAGCCTCCAGCATCGCTCACCTGGGCCAACAGTCATCCCTACCTGGACCCCAGTTCCTGCCCTCACCCCCCACAGACGGTCTCCCCACCAGCAGCTACCAGAGGGTGCTTTTGAGCACCTGAGTTATGTCCCATCCCATCCCTCCTCTGCCCACAACCCTCCATGGCTC
The DNA here is from genome assembly GCF_007565055.1 of Rhinopithecus roxellana. Classification (NCBI taxonomy): domain Eukaryota; kingdom Metazoa; phylum Chordata; class Mammalia; order Primates; family Cercopithecidae; genus Rhinopithecus; species Rhinopithecus roxellana. The sequence goes on from NC_044556.1 coordinate 14,391,084, forward strand.
CCACCTCTCTCAGGGTCAAAGCCCAAGTCCTCCCCATGTCTCACCAGGCCTGGCATGACCTGCCCCATCCCCTGCCTGCCCTCTCCTCTACCCTTTCTCCCCCTTGCTCACTCTGCTCCTCCTCGCTGTTCCTCCAACACACGAGGTGCGGTCTTGCCACAGGGCCTTTGCACGGGCTATGCCCTCTGGCGGACCCAGGTATTTCCAAGGCTCACTCCCTCTCTTCCTTCAAACCTTAGTTCCGAGGTTACCTCCTCAGAGGGCCCTTCCTGCCTGAGCCTGGCTAAGTGGTAGCCTGTCCTATCTGACCTTGGAACCCACAAACTTGGTACCTATAATTTAAACATGTTCTTCCCGGCTGGTGCAGTGGCTCACATCTGCAGTCCCAGTACTTGGGGAGACTGAGGGTAGCAGATAGCTTGAGGCCAGGAGTTCAAGACCAGCCTAGCCAACACAATGAAACTCTGTCTCTACAAAAAAAAAAAAATTGGCCGGGCATGGTGCTGCATGCCTGTAATCCCAGTTTCTTGGGAGGCTGAGGCAGAGAATCACTTGAACCTGGCAGGGGGAGGTTACAGTGAGCCGAGATCACACCAGTACACTCCAGCCTGGGTGACAGAGTGAGACTGTCTCAAAAAAATAAAAATAAAGATGTCCTTCCAATGGCTTTTTAGTCTCTGAAATAATCACATTTGTAGATCTGTTTGCTAATTTCTCCTCCATTTCCCTAGCCAGGCTATGAGCTTCACTAACAGCATTTTTCGTTATTTGTTTTAGTCTATTTTGTTTCCTATTGTGTAAGTCTCAGTAAACATTTGTTGAAATTATGAACAAATGCACAGCGGGTCACAGAAGAGAAAAGGCCTGGGAGTTGGAGATGGTGATGGTAGCGAGTAATACAGGTGGACTTCCTGGCGAAGGGGGCGAACCTGGGAGAACATGTTACCTCCCCCAGAAACCCCACCAAGGCCTGACAGCTCACTAACCTGCCAAAAACCAACCAACCAACCAACAAAACCAAACACTCCTTTAAAACTGTTTCTTAGGGCCGGGCGTGGTGGCTCAAGCCTGTAATCCCAGCACTTTGGGAGGCCGAGACGGGCGGATCACGAGGTCAGGAGATCGAGACCATCCTGGCTAACACGGTGAAACCCCGTCTCTACTAAAAAAAAATACAAAAAACTAGCCGGGAGAGGTGGCGGGAGCCTGTAGTCCCAGCTACTTGGGAGGCTGAGGCAGGAGAATGGCGTGAACCCGGGAGGCGGAGCTTGCAGTGAGCTGAGATCCGGCCACTGCACTCCAGCCTGGGCAACAGAGCCAGACTCCGTCTCAAAAAAACAAAAAACAAACAAACAAAAAAAAACTGTTTCTTGGGGCCAGGCGCAGGCAGCTCATGCCTGTAATCCCAGCACTTTGGGAAGCCAAGGTGGGTGGATCACTTGAGGTGAGGAATTTGAAACCCACCTGGCCAACGTGGTAAAACCCCCTTGTCTATCAAAAATATGCAAATGAGTCAGGCGTGGTGGCGCACGCCTGTAGTCCCAGCTACTTGGGAGGCTGGGGCAGGAGAATTGCTTGAACCCGGAGGCAGAGGTTGCAGTGAGCCGAGATCGCACCGCCACACTCCAGCGTGGACCACAGTGTGAGACTCTGTCTCAAAATAAAATAAATTAAATAAAATGGTTTCTTGGGTCCTTCAAGCCCTCTCAGGGCAGCCAGCATGCTATGTGACTCCTGGCAAGTTGCACCACTGTGAGTGCATATTTGCCTGCCTGAAGTCAGGTAGATGTTTCAGGGGTGGCTACAAAGTCACAGAGATGGCTTGCTTAAAAGGAGCAATAGGCCGGGCGCGGTGGCTCACGCCTGTAATCCCAGCACTTTGGGAGGCCGAGGCGGGTGGATCACCTGAGGTCGGGAGTTCAAGACCAGCCTGACCAACATGGAGAAACGCCGTCTCTACTAAAAATACAAAATTAGCCAGGCATGGTGGCGCATGCCTGTAATCCCAGCTACTCAGGAGGCTGAGGCAGGTAAATCGCTTGAACCCAGGAGGCGGAGGTTGCGGGGAGCCGAGATCGCGCCATTGCACTCCAGCCTGAGCAAAAAGAGCGAAACTCCGTCTCAAAAAAAAACCAAAAACAAAAAAAAGGAGCAATAGTGCAATAGTTCCATCTTTCCACTAGGTGTCAGCAGAAGCACAGCTGGCCTCATTCGGTGTCTCTCCACCCCTACCCCCGTAGCCACCCCCACCCCATCCTCTCCATCTCCACTCCTGGCCCCAGACCTCAGCATCTCAAAGTCAGACACTTCTCTCGCTCAGTACACACCCTTGTATTTGCAGACAAATTCCTGTCCCCAGGCAGGCCTTCGCAGCTGGCATGGTTGGTGGCCTGTCCTACCTGGTGTCCGACCACACTAGGAAACTTCAGCAAGGGCTGCAGAGAAGAGGAAAAAGGAATAAAAAAACTAAAGTACCTAGATCCTGGGTGCGGTGGCTCACGCCTGTAATCCTAGCACTTTGGGAGGCTGAGGCGGGTGGATCACTTGAAGTCAGGAGTTTGAGACCAGCCTGGCTAACATGGCAAAACCCTGTCTCCATTAAATTACAAAATTAGCTGGGTGTGGTGGCATGCGCCTATAGTCCCAGCTACTTGGGAGGCTGAGGCAGGAGAATCACTGGAACCTGGGAGGCTGAAGTTACAGTGAGCCAAGATCGTGCCACTGCACTCCAACCTGGGTGACGAGAGCGAGACTCCATCTCAAAAAAGAAGGAAAGTACGTAGGGATTCAAGGTTTCCAGCCAGGAAACATTTCATATAAATGTTTATGTTCAAGAATAACTGCACAGAATAGTGGAAATCTGTGTTGAAAATTGTTCTAAGAAAATGTCACTTTTTGCCTGGGTACAGTGGCTTACACCTGTATTCTCAGTACTTTGGGAAGCTGAGAAGGGAGGATCGCTTGAGCCCAGGAGTTCAAGACCAGCCTGCATAACATAGTGAGACCCCAGTCTTAGAAAAAAAAAAAAAAAAAAAAAAACTTAGCAGGACATGGTGGTGTCTATAGTTCCCACTACACAGGAGGCTTAGGTGGGAGGATTGATTGAGTCTGGGAGTTTGAGGCTGAAATGAGCTATAATTGTTTTTTGTTTTTTGTGTGTTTTTTTTTTTTTTTGAGACGGAGTCTCGCTCTGTCGCCCAGGCTGGAGTGCAGTGGCCAGATCTTGGCTCACTGCAAGCTCCGCCTCCGGGGTTCACGCCATTCTCCTGCCTCTTATAGGCGCCCGCCACCTCGCCCGGCTAGTTTTTTTGTATTTTTTAGTAGAGACAGGGTTTCACTGTGTTAACCAGTCTCGATCTCCTGACCTTGTGATCTTCCCGTCTCGGCCTCCCAAAGTGCTGGGATTACAGGCTTGAGCCACTGCGCCCGGCCATGAGCTATAATTGTACCACTGCTTTCCAGCCTGGGCAACAGAGTTAGATACTATAGAAGGAAAGAAAGAAAAAGAGAGGGAGAGAGAGAGAGAGAAAGAAAGAGAGAGAAAGGGAAAGAGAGAGAGAAAGAGAGAAAGGGAAAGAAAGGGAGAGAAAGGGAAAGAAAGGGAGAGAAAGGGAAAGAAAGGGAGAGAAAGGGAAAGAAAGGGAGAGAAAGGGAAAGAAAGACAGAGAGAGAAGGCCGGGCACAGTGGCTCAAGCCTGTAATCTCAGCATTTTGGGAGGCCGAGGCGGGCGGATCATGAGGCCAAGAGATCGAGACCATCCTGGCTAACATGGTGAAACCCCATCTCTACTAAAAATACAAAAAATTAGCTGGGCGTGGTGGTGGGCGCCTGTAGTCCCAGCTACTTGGGAGGCTGAGGCAGAAGAATGGTGTGAAGCCAGGAGGCGGAGCTTGCAGTAAGCCGAGATAGGGTCACTGCACTGCAGTCTGAGCGACAGAGCGAGACTCCGTCTCAAAAAAAAAAAGGAGAGAGAGAGAAAGGGAAAGAAAGAGAGAGAAAGGGAAAGAGAGGGAGAGAAAGGAAGGAAGGAAGGAAGGAAGGAAGGAAGGAAGGAAGGAAGGAAGGAAGGAAGGAGGGAGGAAAGAATGGTCACACTTTAAACTCATTTAGTTTCCCCAACAACCCCATTATACAGGTGCTATCCAGAATCATCATTGCCCTTTGAATGGGTGAGAAGATGGAGGGACAGGGAGGTTTATTTAACCTGCTTAAGGAGTGACAGAGAGGTTAAGTAACTCACCCAAGGTCACCCAGATCACGAGTAGCAGAATTGGGATTCAAAGCCAGGTGGTCTGGCTCCAAAGTCCATGGTACTGAGATGAGACTGCATTCAACGTAGATGAATTTCAAGGTAATCAAAGTAATTAAAAATAAAATAAGATATAGGCCAGGCTTGGTGGCTCAAGCCTGTAATCCCAGCACTTTGGGAGGCCGAGACAGGCGGATCATGAGGTCAGGAGATCGAGACCATCCTGGCTAACACGATGAAACCCCGTCTCTACTAAAAAATACGAAAAAAAAAAAAAAACTAGCCGGGCGAGGTGGCGGGCGCCTGTAGTCCCAGCTACTCGGGAGGAGAATGGCATAAACCCGGGAGGCGGAGCTTGCAGTGAGCTGAGATCCGGCCACTGCACTCCAGCCTTGGTGACAGAGCGAGACTCCACCTCAAAAAAAATAAAATAAAATAAAAAAGTAAGATATAGGCCAGGCGCGGTGGCTCAAGCCTGTAATCCCAGCACTTTGGGAGGCCGAGACGGGCGGATCACGAGGTCAGGAGATCGAGACCATCCTGGCTAACACGGTGAAACCCCGTCTCTACTAAAAATACAAAAAAAAAAAAAACTAGCCGGGCGAGGTGGCGGGCGCCTGTAGTCCCAGCTACGCGGGAGGCTGAGGCAGGAGAATGGCGTAAACCCGGGAGGCAGAGCTTGCAGTGAGCTGAGATCCGGCCACTGCACTCCAGTCCGGGCGACAGAGCGAGACTCCGCCTCAAAAAAAAAAAAAAAAGTAAGATATAATAAAAGACCATTGAATTGAACCAGCCAGTAGAAGAACCAGCCTGGACCTTAAAAGTGTCATGGGGCCGGGCACGGTGGCTCACACCTGTAATCCTGGTACTTTGGGAGGCTGAGGAGGGAGGATCGCTTGAAGCCAGGAGTATAAGACCAGCCTGGGCAACAGGGTAAGACCCTGTCACTACCAAAAATACAAAAATTAGCCGGGCATCGTGGTATGTATCTGTAGTCCCAGCTACTCAGGAGGCTGAGGTGGTAGGACCACTTAAGTCCAGGAGGCCGAGACTGCAGTGAGCTGTGATTGCACACTACTGCACTCCAGCCTGGCTAACAGAGTGAGACCCTATCTCAAAAAAATAAAGTGAGGGACTGGTTGCCGGTCATGGTGGCTCACACCTGTAATCCCAGCACTTTGGGAGGCTGAGGCAGGCGGATCACCTGAGGCCAGGAGTTCAAGACTAGCCTGGTCAACATGGTGAAACCCCATCTCTAAATACAAAAATTAGCTGGACGTGGTAGCGCATGCCTGTAGTCCCAGCTACTCAGGAGGCTGAGGTAGGAGAATCGCTTGAACCTGGGACGCGGAGGTTGCAGTGAGCCAAGATCACACCACTGCACTCCAGTCTGGGTAACAGAGCGAGATGCTGTCTCAAAAATAAATAAATAAATAAATAAATAAATAAATAAATAAATAAATAAATGAAACAAAGAAAGAGAGAGAAAAACAGAGAGAGAGAGAAAGAGAATGAAAGGGAGGAGAGAGGGAGAGAGAGAAATAGAAAGAGAGTGATTCCAGAAACCATCTCAGTCATCTGTCCACCTCCCTGACCCCTTCAACAGTAGTATTTCAACTGAGTGGAATGTTTGCCTTTGAAAAAAAAAATACTTTTAAATTAAATTAGCCAGGCAAGGTGGCTCACACCTGTAATCCCAGCACTTTGGAAGGCCAAAGCGGGCGGATCACCTGAGGTTGGGAGTTCGAGACTAGCCTGACCAATATGGAGAAAGCCTGTCTCTACTAAAAATACAAAATTAGCCAGGCCTGGTGGCGCATGCCTGTAATTCCAGCTACTCAGGAGGCTGAGGCAGGAGAATCACTTGAACCCAGGAGATGGAGGTTGTGGTGAGCTAAGATCGCACCATTGCACTCCAGCCTGGGCAACAAGAGCGAAACTCCATCTCAAAAAAAAAAATTAAATATTTATATTTCTTCCCTCAGCATCACAGCTACAATAATCCCATTTATTCTCAATGCCACAGTGGCAATTCTTCAATGGATCAGCCAGGGAGGTTTGAAGTACCTGGGAACCCCTCATTGTACTACATCTTTGCCATTTTCTTTGATTTCTGAAATGATGCCTTTTGTCTGCAGCCCCTGCCAACACGGTCCCCTAAGATTACTGCCATTTGGGGGTCTTAAAATCTATCATTCATGGCACTATAACAACTACAACCTTAACAGTAGATGACATTTCTCAAAGCCCCCCAAGCACTAAAGAATTTAATCTGGCCGGGCACAGTGGCTCACGCCTATAATCCCAGCACTTTGGGAGGCTGAAGCGGGCGGATCATGAGGTCAGGAGGTCGACACCATCCTGGCTAACATGGTGAAACCCCGTCTCTACTAAAAATACAAAAAATTAGCCAGGTGTGGTGGCGGGCGCCTGTATTCCCAGCTACTCGGGAGGCTGAGGCGGGAGAATGGTGTGAACCCGGGAGGCGGAGCTTACAGTGAGCCGAGATCGCACCACCGCACTCCAGCCTGGGCGACAGAGCAAGACTCGGTCTCAAAAAAGAAAAATTGGCTGGGTGCGGTGGCCAGTGCCTATAATCCCAGCTACTTGGGAAGCCAAGGCAGGAGAATCGCTTGAACCCAGGAGGCGGAGGTTGCAGTGATCTGAGATCATGCTACTGCTCTCCAGCCTGGGCGACAGAGCTAGACTCTGTCTATGTGAAGTGGGCTTGTTATTTTTGTCACGGGGATGAAAGCAGCAGAGACTTTAGAAGCTGAGGGGGCATGAAAGGCGGCTGGGATTTTCTTCCCTCCCTCCTTCTCTCCTTCCTTCTCTCTGTACCTCTCACCAGCCTGCAGTTCAAGCCCACTTCACATCGTTCAGGGATATTCTTAGCTCTGCAAAATCAAACAGCCACCCACCTGAAGGCTACATGGAGGGAGAGATGGGACATGGAAGGTGGAGGTACGTGAAGATGCTCTCCTTATCCCCCTGTGTCTATCCCCCACCAACACACAGAGAATCTGCTGGAATTTCCCCTGCACTGGATTTCTCTCCTGGGTGGGGTGAACTCACCTGGACAGCGACGTGAGATCCCTCTACAAAAAGTAAAAAGATTAGCTGGGTATGGTGGCGTGTGCCTGGCAGGGTTCAATGCTATGCCCATTTCCTAGAAGGCAAAACTGAGACTCAGAGGGCAGGGCTGTTCTATTCTTTCCTTCCTTCCCCTGGCTGGGGGAAGGGAGGGCTCCCCAGAGGAGAGAGGAGCTGGGTGGCAGGGATGGGAGTGGGAGAGATAGCTGATTAGGGGTCGTTTATTAGCTGTAATTGCTGTCTCCTGGGCTGAATTAAACGAAATTACAGCCCCCGGCCCTTCAGAACGATGAGCTGTCCGCATTGTCTGTGGAAGCAATCCAACGGAGGAGGGGAGTGGAGAGGGGGATGGGGTGGTGCCTCTTGACAATAGAGCCCCCGAATTAGCCAGGCAGGGAGGCGGGGAAGCTACGGCCTGACCTCCCCCCACCCTAAAGGGCTGTCACAGTCTCAATGAATTCAGTTCCACAAAGGCTAATTAAAGATAACAGGGGGCCCAGTGGGCTGGGACAGGAGATGGGAGGAGAGAGGGGAGGGGGACCACGTGAACCAGGGTAGGGTGGTGCCAGTTAGGGGTGCCCAGGTCTACAGAGCTCCGTGTGGAGAGACATGCTGTGGGGGCATCGTGGACCCCCCAAATATCAAAGGCAGTGGCGTTCTATTCTTCCTCCTTACACCTGCCCCGTGCCCCCCATGCCTGATTAGAAAGATGGGGTTGCTCTGGAAGGGCAAGAGGGCCCCCCAGGAGAAGAAGAGACAGTGGCACCCACCCAGCAAGCACTCCTCCTACCCCTCCAGTGGCCTTTGGCTGGTGTTCCTTGGTTAACAAGCATCAGCTGTTCTGTCCCTCTCTTAGCCACTGCTCTCGGGGGCCACTTCCAGCAGCATCCTGAGGGAGGGCCAGCCACGCCTCTTGGAAGCCCTCCAGGATTGCCTAAGGCCTCACCACGGAGATTCTCCAATTCCCAGGATTGCCTAAGGCCTCACCACGGAGATTCTCCAGTTCCCAGGCACCCTCCCTTCCCAATCTCCTCTCTAACCCCCATCCCCATCTTCCAGGAACTTCCCCTCCTCTTTGAGCCCCACCTCTAGACCTCCTCCCTTTCTCGTCCTTTCCTTCCTTCTTTCCTTCCTTCCTTCCTCCCTCCCTCCCTCCTTTCTCTCTCTCTCTCTCTCTCTCTCTCTCTCTCTCTCTCTTCTTTCTTTCTTTCTTTCTTCTTTCCTTTCTTTGAGACGGAGTCCCACTCTGTCTCCAGGCTGGTGTGCAGTGGTACAGTCTTGGCTCACTGCAACCTCTGTCTACTGGGTTCAAGTGATTCTCCTGCCTCAGCCTCCTGAGTAGCTGCAATTACAGGCACCTGCCACCACCACCACACCTGGGTAATTTTTACATTTTTAGTACAGAAGACGGTTTCACAATGTTGGCCATGCTGGTCTCGAACTCCTGACCTCAAGTGATCCACCTGCCTCGGCCTCCCAAAGTGCTGGGATTACAGACATGAGCCACCTTGCCTGGCCCATTTAACATTTTTAAAACACTTATTTTTTTTTTTTTTTTTTGAGACGGAGTCTCCCTCTGTCGCCCAGGCTGGAGTGCAGTGGCCAGATCTCAGCTCACTGCAAGCTCCGCCCCCCGGGTTTACACCATTCTCCGGCCTCAGCCTCCGGAGTAGCTGGGACTACAGGCGCCCGCCACCTCGCCCAGCTCGTTTTTTGTATTTTTTTAGTAGAGACAGGGTTTCACCATGTTAGCCAGGATGGTCTCGATCTCCTGACCTCGTGATCCGCCCGTCTCGGCCTCCCAAAGTGCTGGGATTACAGGCTTGAGCCACCGCACCCGGCCTTAAAACACATTTTTAACTGTCATCCTTACCATTGACAATCACAAGAAACTAGCAGCCACTCATAATTCCACGCCCCACTGGAAACTTTTTGTTGGAAATCCTTTTAGATTAGAAAAAGAAAAAAGAAATGTGTTGCATCTCTGTGCGTGGGATGTTCGAGTCCTGATTTGAATGAATGAACCAATTTTATAAAAATATCGGCCGGGCGCGGTGGCTCAAGCCTGTAATCCCAGCACTTTGGGAGGCCGAGACGGGCGGATCACGACGTCAGGAGATCAAGACCATCCTGGCTCACCCGGTGAAACCCCGTCTCTACTAAAAAATACAAAAAAAAAAAAAAAAAAAAAAAACTAGCCGGGCGTGGTGGCGGGCGCCTGTAGTCCCAGCTACTCGGGAGGCTGAGGCAGGAAAATGGCGTAAACCCGGAAGGCGGAGCTTGCAGTGAGCTGAGATCCGGCCACTGCACTCCAGCCTGTGAGACAGAGCGAGACTCCGTCTCAAAAAAAAAAAAAAAAGTCTATGGGCCTTGTCAGGCTATTTGATCCTATTAGAGGATTACTGCAAATGTGGTGATGATATTGGGATTACATATTTGCAGAAGAGTCCTCCCCTGGGCCAGGTGCGGTGGCTCATGCCTGTAATCCCACCGCTTTGGGAGGCCGGGGCAGGCGGATCACTTGAGGTCAGAAATTCGAGACCAGGCTGGCCATCATGGTGAAAACCCTTTTTTTTTTTTTTTTTTTTTTTTTTTTTTTTGAGGCAGGGATTCACTCTTGTTGCCCAGGCTGGAATGCAATGACTCGATCTCGACTCACTGCAACCTCTGCCTCCCAGGTTCAAGGGATTCTCCTGCCTCAGCCTCCCGAGTAGCTGAGATTACAGGCATTGGCCACCACGCCCGGCTAATTTTGTATTTTTAAGAGAGATGGGGTTTCACTATGTTGGCCAGGCTGGTCTGGAACTCCTGACCTCAAATGATCCGTCCACCTTGGCCTCCCAAAGTGCTGGGATTACAGGCGTGAGCCACTGCACCCGGCCGTGAAACCTCATTTCTACTAAACATACAAAAATTAGCTGGGCATGGTGGTATGCGCCTGCAATCCCAGCTACTCAAGAGGCTGAGGCAGGAGAATCACTTGAACCCAAGAGGCGGAGGTTGCAGTGAGCCGAGGTCACACCACTACACTCCAGCCTGGGTGACAGAGTGAGACTTCATCACAAACAAACAAACAAACAAACAAACAAAACCTCTGGACCCCAAAGCTTGGTGGAGCTTCCTGACTGGTGAACATACTGATGTTCTTTTAGGAGAGGGGAGACACCCTAATGCCACAAGAAGAGGACATTGGGGCCGGGCACGGTGTCTCACACCTATAATCCCAGCACTTTGGGAGGCTGAGACGGGAGGATCACTTGAGCTCAGGTGTTCGAGACCAGCCTGACCAACATGGCGAAACCCTGTCTCTACTAAAAATACAAAAATTAGCTGGGTGTGGTGGTGGGTGCCTGTAGTCCAAGCTACTCTGGAGGCTGAGGCAGGAGAACCCCTTGAACCTGTGAGGCGGAGGCTGCTATGAGTCAAAATCATGCCACTGCACTCCAGCCTGGGCAACAGAGAGAGACTCCATCTCAAAAAAGTAAAAATAATAATAATAGAAAGGCATGGACACTCTTCTGGGGACCCTCTCAGATTTTGTTCTATGTGTCTCTTTGTTTGGCTCTCTGACTTGTTTTCTTACTTTTTAAAATGATTTTAGAGACATAATCTCACTCTGTTGCCTAGGCTGGAGTGAAGTGGTGAGATCATAACTCACTCTAGTCTTGACCTCCTGGGCTCAAGAGATCCTCCTGCCTCACACTCCTCAGTAGCTGGGGCTACAGGTACGTGCTACCATCGCTGGCTAATTTTTATATTTTTTGCAGAGATGGGGTCTCACTATGTTGCCCAGGGTGGTCTTGAACTCCTGAGCTCAAGGTATCTTCATTCTTCAGCCTCCCAAAGTGCTAGGATTGCAGGCGGGAGCCACTGTGCCTGGCCTCTGACTTGTGGAGTTTCTTATTTGTTTTTTGTTTTTGAGACGGAGTCTCACTCCATCACCCAGGCTGGAGTGCAGTGGCGCGATCTTGGCTCACTGCAACCTCCGCCTTCCAGGTTCAAGTGATTCTCCTGCCTCAGCCTCCTGAGTAGCTGGGATTACAGGCATGTGCCACCAGGCCCAGCTAATTTTCTGTGTTTTTAGAAGAGACGGGGTTTCACCATGTTAGCCAGGATGGTCTCAATCTCCTGACCTCGTGATCTGCCCGCATCGGCCTCCCAAAGTGCTGGGGTTACAGGCGTGAGCCACTGCGCCCGGCCTGACTTGTGTTTTTAATTAGAAAAACACTTTCTGAGACAGGGTCTCACTCTGTTGCCCAAGCTGGAGTGCAGTGATGCAATCATGGTTCACTGCAGCCTCAACCTCCCAGGTTCAAGTGATCCTCCTGCCTCAACCTCCCAAGTACCTGGGACTACACGTGCCCATTACCACACACAGCTAAGTTTCTTTTTTCTTTTCCTTTTTTTTTTTTTTTTGAGACAGAGTTTCACTTTGTCACCCAGGCTGGAGTGCAGTGGTTCAATCTCAGCTCACTGCAAGCTCTGCCTCCTGAGTTCACGCTATTCTCCTGCCTCAGCCTCCCGAGTAGCTGGGACTACAGGCACCCACCACCACGCCCAGCTAATTTTTTGTATTTTTAGTAGAGACTGGGTTTCACCATGTTAGCCAGGATGGTCTCGATCTCCTCACCTTGGGATCCTCCTGCCTCGGCCTCACAAAGTGCTGGGATTACAGGCATGAGCCACCGCGTCTGGTCAGTTTCATATTTTTTTTAAGAGGCAGAGTTTCGCTACGTTGCCCAGGCTGGTCTCAAATTCCTGAGTTCAATCCTCCTGCCTTGGCCTCCCAAAGTCCTGGGATTACAGGCATGACCCATTGCTCCTGGTGACGAGGACAGTCTTGTTAGGGACTATGCCCATAACTTGGGTCTGCCATAACCCCAGGAGGTTAATGTCAGAATTGCATTGTAGAGCCTGGGCAATGTGGCAAAATCCTGTCTTTAGAAAACATCAAAAAAATTGGCCGGGCACAGTGGCTCATGCCTGTAACACCAACACTCTGAGAGGCCGAGGCAGGCGGATCACCTGAGGGCACGAGTTTGAGACCAGCCTGGCCAACATGGTGAAACCCTGTCTCTACTCAATATACAAAACTTAGCTGGGTGTGGTGGTGAGCACCTGTAGTTCCAGCTACTCTGGAGGCTGAGTCAGGAGAATCGCTTGAACCTGAAAGGTGGAGGTTGCAGGGAGCCAAGACCATGCCATTGTACTCCAGCTTGGGCAACAGAGCAAGACTCTGTCTCAAAAATAAATAAATAAGTAAATAAAATTAAAAAGGAAAAGAATGTATTTTATTTTTTGTTATTATAATTTTTATTCTTCTTTTTATTCATTTTTTTGTTTTTGGAGACAGAATCTCGCTCTATCCCCCAGGCTGGAGTGCAGTGGCGTGATCTCAGCTCACTGCAACCTTCACCTCCCGAGTTCAAGTCATTCTCCTGCCTCAGCCTCCGGAGTAGCTGGGACTACAGACACCCACCACCATGCCCGGCTAATTTTTGTATTGTTAGTAGAGACAGGGTTTCACCACGTTGGCCAGGCTGGTCAAGAATATATTCCATTTGTTATATATTATTTTTTTTTTTTTTTTTTTTTTTTTTTTTTTTTTTTTTTTTTTTTTGAGACGGAGTCTTGCTCTGCCGCCCAGGCTGGAGTGCAGTGGCCGGCTCTCAGCTCACTGCAAGCTCCGCCTCCCGGGTTCACGCCATTCTCCTGTCTCAGCCTCCCGAGTAGCTGGGACTACAGGCGCCCGCCTCGTCGCCCGGCTAGTTTTTTTTTGAATTTTTTAGTAGAGACGGGGTTTCACCGTATTAGCCAGGATGGTCTCGATCTCCTGACCTCGTGATCCGCCCGTCTCGGCCTCCCAAAGTGCTGGGATTACAGGCTTGAGCCACCGCGCCCGGCCTTGTTATATATTATATATAACAAATATACTAGGCCAGGTGCGGTGGCTCAAGCCTGTAATCCCAGCACTTTGGGAGGCCGAGATGGGCGGATCACAAAGTCAGAAGATCGAGACCATCCTGGCTAACACGGTGAAACCCTGTCTTTACTAAAAATACAAAAACTAGCCAGGCGAGGTGGCGGGTGCCTGTAGTCCCAGCTACTTGGGAGGCTGAGGCAGGAGAATGGCGTGAGCTTGGGAGGCGGAGCTTGCAGTGAGCAGAGATCCGGCCACTGCACTCCAGTCCCGGTGACAGAGCGAGACGCCGCCTCAAAAAAATAAAAATAAAAATAAAAATAAAACAAATATACTATGTAGAGTATTAGCTATTATTCTATAATGTATAGTAATATGTATCTAGTGTTTATCATATAATACACATATATCCACACCAAGAGTGTATCTTGGGCCGGGCACAGTGGCTCATGCCTGTAATCCCAGCACTTTGGGAGGCCGAGGCGGGCGGATCACGAGGTCAGGAGATTGAGACCATCCTGGCTAACACAGTGAAACCCCGTCTCTACTAAAAAATATATAAAAAATTAGCTGGGCGTGGTGGTGGGCGCCTGTAGTCCCAGCTACTTGGGAGGCTGAGGCAGGAGAATGGCGTGAGCTTGGGAGGCGGAGCTTGCAGTGAGCAGAGATCATGACACTGCACTCCAGCCTGGACAAAAAAAAAAGAGAGTGTATCTTTTCTTTTTTATTTTTGTGACAGGGTCTTGCTCTGTTGCCCAGGCTGGAGTACAGTGGCACAATCATAGCTCACTGCAACCTTGACCTCCTGAGCTCACGCCATCCTCCTGCCTCAGCCTCCTGAGTAGCTGGGACCACAGGTGTAGGCCACCACACCAGGCTAATTTTTATATATTTTGTGGAGACAGAGTCTTGCTGTGTTGCCCAGGCTGGCCTTGAACTCCTGGGCTCAAGCAATCTGCCTGCCTTGACCTCCCAAAGGGCTGGGATGACAGGCGTGAGCCACCGTGCCCGGCCTCCGTGTGCCTCTGTGTTGTGTGTGAAGCCTGGTTTGCTGGAATGTTCTGGAGTTACAACTGTTCCAGCCTGACCGTGTGTGGGAGTGGGAGCGTGTATTATGATCTGTGCCTCTGTGACTGTGTTTCGTGGCTACATCGGTGTGCATGTGGAAGCATGTGTGTGGGTGTGTTCGTGGGCATGTGAAGGTACGTCTGTGTCCCGTGTATGGTTGTACTTGTAACCCTGTGTGTGTGTCTGTGTGTGTGTGGACCCGCGACCATCTGAAAGTATTCAGCCGAGCTTGTGGCTGGGGTGTGTCGAATCTCTGTGCTCTGAATCCTGTCCTGAGGCTGTTGCACGTGGCCTTGGGAGTCCTCCAGAGAGACAGTCGTGCTCCACGGCCACGTGTGTGTGTGTGTGTGTGTGAGAGAGAGAGAGAGAGAGAGAGAGAGAGAGACAGACTCTGGGCACATGCCCGTATGACCCTGCAGGGCTGTGTCCAGGGGACCTAGGGGGACAGGAGAGAGCTCGGGGGCTGTCTGAGCAGTAGGGGGTGTCTGTGATTTTCAGTGTGTGTGGCCCTGGGGTGACTCTGAGTGGCAGGTGCATGTGCATTTCGAAGAAGCCCCTGGGGTCCAGCCTCCCCCAGCCCCCAGCCAGCCCGGCACATGTTCCCAGGACACACCCAGGCCTTAAGAGCTCATAAGTGAAGATGAGCCCCCGCCAGCCTTGCAGTCCTCCATTCCCTCTCCTCCTCTCCCTTCCTCCCTCTTTCTCCCCTCCTCTCCTCCCTCTTTCTCCCCTCCTCTCCTCCCCCTTTCTCCCCTCCTCTCCCCCTTGGTCCCCTCTCCCTGCCGAGTACATGGGGAGAAGCAGCTTCTGCCATCAGCTGGAACAGGCTTAAGTGGCCCATTTCCTGGGAGGCTGGGCGGCCTCACCAGCCATTAGGGTAATGAGCCACATGCTGTCCCCCATCCAGCACCCTGGTAACCAAGGAGGGGGGCATCGCTCCCTCCGCAGGGCTACGTTTTCCTCCTCCTGGCAGGGATAGGGATGGGGAGCGGGAAGGGAGGGCCCTGCAGACACAGACCAAGGCCAGAGGGGAGGGACACAGCAGAGATTCACATACAGGTCGGTTGGAGGCAGGAAGGGAACAAGGGACAGAGAGGAGAGGGAGAGACAGAGCCAGAGATAGACTGAGAGCTAAAAGGGGGTGGAGACAGAGGTAGACAGACCAACAGCCAGGCAAGCAGGAAGACAGGGAAATGAGAGAAAAGATGTTTGGACGGTGGGGGAGAGAAACAGGCAGAGAGACAGACAGGAAAAGAACCAGATAGGTGCAGATTCACTGATCACCAGGGAGATGGCCAGGGACAACCGAGGCAGGGAGAGAGACAGAGAGGTGGCAGGGGCAGGCAGGAGGGAGACAGAGACAGAGAGATAATCCAAAAGGGAGACAGAGAGAGAGACAAAAAAGAGAGGTACAGTGACTCATGTCTATAATCCCAGCACTTTGGGAGGCCAAGGAGGATGGACTATTTGAGCCTAGGAGTTTGAGACCAGCCTGGGCAACATAGGGAGACCCTGCTTCTACAAAAAATTCAAAAAAGTAGTCAGGGCCGGGCACGGTGGCTCACACCTGTAGTCCCAGCACCTTGGGAGGCCGAGGCAGGATGATTACCTGAGATCAGGAGTTTGAGACCAGCCTGGCCAACATGGTGAAACCCCTTCTCTACTAAAAACACAAAAAGTAGCCGGGCATGGTGGTGCGTGCCTGTAATCCCACCTACTTGGGAGGCTGAGGCAGGAGAATTGTTTGAACCTGGGAGGCAGAGGTTGCAGTGAGCCGAGATCACGCCACTGCACTCCAGCCTGTGCGACAGAGCGAGACTTCATCTCAAAAAAACAAAGCAGTCAGGCATGGTGGTGTGCACCTGTAGTCCCAGCTACTCAGGAGGCTGAGGCTGTAGGATTGCTGGAGTCTGAGAGTTTGAGGCTGCAGTGAGCTGTGATAACCCCACCGCACTCCAGTCCTAAACGCAGCCTTCCCTAACGGATACATCCTTGGTTTCTGAGATCTCACTGTTTCCACCACAAACAAGCAGAGATTTTGCATCATCGGAGACAATATGCTATATCATGACTGTAGGTATATCTACATCTGGGAGAATTGGGGTAATTTTTGTGCCCCAGCACTCTGTCTAGATCAGCCACTAGGTGCCCTCCACCCAGAAATTCAAAGAGTGAGTTAAGGGCTTGAAAGAGTCATGATCTGGCTAGGTACAGTGGCTCACACCTGTAATCCCAGCATTTGGGAGGCTGAGGTGGGCAGATCACTTGAGGTCAGGCATTCAAGACCAGCCTGGGGCCAGGTGCGGTGGCTCACGCCTATAATCTCAGCACTTCGGGAGGCCGAGGCAGGTGGATCACAGGGTCAAGAGATCATGACCACCCTGGCCAACATGGTGAAACCCCGTGTCTACTAAAAATACAAAAAAAAAAAAATTAGCTGGGCGTGGTGGTGCATGCCTGTAGTCCCAGCTACTCAGGAGGCTGAGGCAGGAGAATCACTTGAACCCAGGAGGCGGAGGTTGTAGTGAGCCGAGATCACACTACTGCACTTCAGCCTGGCGACAGAGCAAGACTCTGTCTCAAAAAAAAAAAAAAAAAAAAAAAGGTCGGGCGTGGTGGCTCACGTCTGTCATCCCAGCACTTTGGGAGGCTGAGGCAGGCAGATCACGAGGTCAGGAGATCAAGACCATCCTGACTAACTCAGTGAAACCCCGTCTCTACAAAAAATTAGCCGGGTGTGGTGGCGGGCGCCTGAAGTCCCAGCTACTCAGGAGGCTGAGGCAGGAGAATGGCGTGAACCCAGGAGGTGGAGCTTGCAGTGAACCGAGACCGTGTCACTGAACTCCAGCCTGGGTGACAGAGTGAGACTCCGTCTCAAAAAAAAAAAAAAAACAAAGAAAAAGAAAAAGAGAGCCAGTAAAACCCCATCTCTACTAAAAATACAAAAATCAGCTGGCCATGGTGGCAGGCACCTGTAATCCCAGCTACTCGGGAGGCTAAGACAGGACAATTGCTTGAACCCGAGAGGCGAAGGTTGCAGTGAGCCAAGATCGTGCCACTGCTCTCCAGCCTAGGCAACAAAAGCAGGACTCTGAAAGAAAAGAAAAAAAAAAATGTCATGGTCCATATTACAGTGGGTCTGGTCTGTTTATACATCAGCACAGCAAAGCCACACTGTGACCGACATATTTGGACACAAATGCCATCCTCCTTGCAGGGAAGTACAACATTGCACCCCTCCTTTTCTCTCCAACCCTTCTCACAGCTTGGTCTTCCCAGGCCCAGTGACATCTCAAGGCTCTGTCTCTCGACGATCTCGCAGATGACTCATTTTTCTGTTCCTGTTCTAGCAGCAATCCTGCACACAGAGACATAGCCTCCCATTCCCTCCCACGCCTGTCCCTCCTCTCTGCCCTCACTCCAGCCTCCTGATTTCATTTTTCTTTGGATATATTCCCAGAAGTGAGACTGCCGGATCATATGGTAATTATAGTTTTAACTTCTTGAGGGAGAAATCTCCTTACCGTTTCCCATAATGGCTATCACAATTTCCATTTCACCAACAGAACAAAAGTGTTCCCTTTTCTCCACATCCTCACCAATGCTTGTGATGTCTTGTCTTTTTGATAATACCACTCTAATGGGTATAAGGTGGTATGGCCTTGAGACTTTTTTTTTCTTTTGAGATGGAGTCTCGCTCTGTCACCCAGGCTGGAGTGCAGTGGTATGATCTTGACTCACTGCAGCCTCCGCCTCCTGGGTTCAAGCAATTCTCCTGCCTCAGCCTCCCCAGTAGCTGGGACTACAGGCACGAGCCACCATGCCCAGCTAATTTTTGTATTTTTAGTTGAGATGGGGTTTCACCATCTTGGCCAGGCTGGTCTTGAACTCCTGACCTTGTTATCCACCCGCCTCAGCCTCCCAAAGTGCTGGGATTACACGTGTGAGACACCGCGCGCCCGGCCTAATTTTTGTATTTTTAGTAGAAATGGGGTTTCACCATGTTGGCCAGGCTGGTCCCAAACTCCTGACCTCAAGTGATCTGCTGCCTGTCTCGGCCTCCCAAAGCACTGAGATATCAAGTGTGAGCCACTGCACGTCTGCCTCGCCCCCCTTTTTTGAGACAGGGTCTCACTCTGACACTCAGGCTGGAGTACAATGGCATGATCTTAGCTCATTGCAACGTCGAACTCACAGGCTCAGGTGATCCTCCCCACTCAGCGTCCCAGTTTGCTGGGACTGCAGGCACGTGCCACCACGCCTAGCTACTTTTTTTGGGGTTTTTTTTTTTTTTTTTTTTTTTTTTTTTTTAGCGATGAGGTTTCGCCATGTTGCCCAGGCTGGTCTCAAACTCCTGGGCTCAAGCAATCCTTCTCCCTTGGGCCCCCAGAGTGCCAGGATTACAGCCATGAGCCACTGCGCCCGGCCAAATGACCACCTCTTTGAAGTAATTTGTTTCTAAAAATGGTTGCAATTGTTTCCATCCTTTTTTTTTTTTTTTTTTTTGAGACAGCGTCTCGCTGTGTCACCCAGGCGGGAGTGCAGCGGTATGATCTCGGGTCACCGCGACCTCCGCCTCCCAGGGTCAAGCGATTCTCCTGCCTCAGCCTCCCAAGTAGCTGGGACAATTGGCGTCTGCTACTACACCTGGCTAATGTTTGTACTTTTAGTAGCCTTAAAGCATAGGCAGGCTTGGATGGCTTCAACCAACTGGATATCGTGGAAGTGGTGCTGTGGGATTTCTCAGGCTAGATCGGAAAAGATCAGCAGCTTCTTGTTTACTGGACTCTGGTTTTCAGAGCTCAGAGGCACCGGGCATGGTGGCTCACGCCTGTAATCCTGACACTTTGGGAGGCTGAGGTGGGTGGATCATGAGATCAGGAGTTCAAGACTAGCCTGGCCAAGACGGTGACATCCCATCTCTACTGAAAATACAAAAATTAGCTGGGCATGGTGGCGGGCACCTGTAGTCCCAGCTACTCGGGAGGCTGAGGCAGGAGAATGGCGAGAACCTGGGAGGCGGAGCTTGCAGTGAGCTGAGATTGCACCACTGCACTCCAGCCTGGGCAACAGAGCGAGACTCCATCTAAAAAAAAAAAATTAGGCCGGGCGCGGTGGCTCAAGCCTGTAATCCCAGCACTTTGGGAGGCCGAGACAGGCAGATCACGAGGTCAGGAGATCAAGACCATCCTGGCTAACACTGTGAAACCCCGTCTCTACTAAAAAATACAAAAAACTAGCCAGGCGAGGTGGCGGGCGCCTGTAGTCCCAGCTACTCGGGAGGCTGAGGCAGGAGAATGGCGTGAACCCGGGAGGCGGAGCTTGCAGTGAGCTGAGATCCGGCCACTGCACTCCAGCCCTGGGGAAAGAGTGAGACTCCATCTAAAAAAAAAAAAAAAAAAAAAAAAAATTAGTTGGGCATGGTGGCAGGCGCCTGTAATCCCAGCTACTTGGGAGGGTGAGGCAGAAAATTGCTTGAACCTGGGAGGTGGAGGTTGCAGTGAGCTGAGATGGTGCCACTGCACTCCAGCCTGGGCAATAGAGCAAGACTGCATCTCAAAACAACAACAAAAACAAAACAAACAAACAAACAAACAAAATGCAGCGCTCAGAGGCTCAGACCTCCTCAGACCCTTTCCCCCACAGCCTCTCCACCTCCTGGTCAGCCTGACTACTGTCTCTCATCTCCTTGTCCTCATGTCTCTGTCTCTGGTGGGATTTTGGACTCGTTTCTCTGCGAGGTGGATTTCTGTGGTTCTTCTGGTGCCTTCTGTCTGGGGGTCAGGCTCAAGCTTTCTCTGGGTCTCTCCCTGTTTCTGTCTCTGTGTCTCTGGTTGTTTCTGTTTGTTTTGGGGTCTTTTGCTCTGCGTCTCTGACGCTCTCTGTCTCTGTCTCTCTCTGTTTCTTTGTTGTTATTTTGAGATGGAGTCTCCCTCTGTCACCCAGGCTGGAGTCCAGTGGCACGATCTTGGCTCACTGCAACCTCTGCCTCCCAGGTTCAAGAGATTCTACTGCCTCAGCCTCCCGAGTAGCTATGATTACAGGCATGCACCTCCACATCCAGCTAACTTTTGTGTTTTTAGTAGAGGTGGGGTTTCGCCATGTTGCCCAGGCTGTTCTTGAACTCCTGGCCTTAAGTGATCCTCCCATCTCAGCCTTTCAAAGTGCTGGGACTACAGGAGTGAGCCACTACTCCTGGCCTGGGGTCTCTTACTCTGTGTCTCTGACTCTCTGTCTCTGTCTCTCTCTGCATCTTTGTATCTCTGTTTCCATCTCTCCCTCTAGATCTCTCCTTCGCTGTCCCTGTCTCTCTCCATCTCTCTGTCTCTCTGCACATCTATGTCCCTGCCTCTGTCTACGTTTTTCTGTCTCTGTCTCTGTCCATCTCTGTTTCTGTCTTTCTGAGTGTTTAGTCTTGCCTCTGTCTCTCTCTGTGTTTTCATTCCTCTTTTTCTCTCTATCTCTCTGTGGGTGTCTCTCTGTGTCTCTCTCTGTATCTCTAACTTTCTGTATGTTCAGTCTTGCCTCTGTCTGCCCTCTGGTCCACCTGGCTCTCTCTCTCTGCATCTCTGAGCATCTGTCTCCCTCCTCACCCCCACACCCCTTCAAACTCTGGGCCCCTGGGCCTTGAGGAGAACCCCCGACAGTGGCAGATATTCAGACAACCAGACACCCATGAGCTATTCTGTCCCTAACTCCCCAGACTGCCCCAAGAGATTTGATGCCACTGACTTTTTTGCTGCACCTCGATTAAATTTCCTCCCTTCCACCGGTGAAGCCCACACCTTTCCCGATGCAGCCTGAATCCTGGGCTGCACTACACATTCCCAGCCTACTCCCGGGTCACCAGACGCCCACCTGCACAATGCACCCCTGCACCTGCCTGGGTCTGCCGGCCCGAATCCCGCCCCTCCCCAACACAGCACTGGGGTGGCCATCTCCACCTGGGACACTTGGGGGCATCGATCCAAGTTCTCAGTGAAAGTCTTATTTTAAAAACCCTCAGTGATTTGTCTAGATTCTTCCGTTTTTCTCCTGCTTGTTTTGAGAACACACACCCACACACACACACACACACACACACAATGTGTGAAATTCGTATTTCTTTTTCTCATCTCCAGATTTTTAAAAACTTTCTATTTTAAAAATAATGATAGGCTCTACAGGAAGTTGCAAAAATAGCGCAGCCAGCCCCTGTACCCTTCACCCTGCTTCCCCCCGGAGTAGTGTCTTACATAACTCAAATAATTCCAAAGCCGGAAGCGGCTGTGGGCGTCACACCTACTCCCTGGATGGCAGAACTCCGTTTCCAGATTTTTCACGTTAAGCTTCCCTCTTGCACACACCCCTGAGTATGTGTACACACACTTCTGGAGTCACACACCACACCTGACCCACACTCACAGAGTCACACGCCTACATCCAAGCACACGAGTTGGTCACACACAGTGACACACACCATATAGGTATAGGCTGACTCACATACCTACAGAGGCCTGGTACAGTAGCTCATGCCTGTAATCCCAGCATTTTGGGAGGCCAAGGTGGGAGGATCACTTGAGCCAGGAGTTTGAAACCAGCCTGGGGAACATGGAAAGAACCCATTCCAGGCCGGGCGCAGTGGCTCACGCCTGTAATCCCAGCACTTTGGGAGGCCGAGATGGGCAGATCACGAGGTCAAGAGATCGAGACCATCCTGGGTAACACGGTGAAACCCCAACTCTACTAAAAAAATACAAAAAACTAGCCGGGCGTGGTGGCGGGCGCCTGTAGTCCCAGCTACTCAGGAGGCTGAGGCAGGAGAATGGTGTAAACCCGGGAGGCGGAGCTTGCAGTGAGCTGAGATCCGGCCACTGCACTCCAGCCTGGGCGACAGAGCGAGACTCCGTCTCAAAAAAAAAAAAAAAAAAAAAAAAAACTCATCTCTAAAAAAAAAGAAAAGAAAAAAGAAAGAAAAAGAGAAAAAACAAGTCGGTAGAGTGACGGTGGCTCACGCCTTAATCCCAGCACTTTGGGAGTCTGAGGTGGGTGGATCACTGGAGGTCAGGAGTTTGAGAGCAGCCTGGATAACATAGGGAGACCCCATGTCTACAAAAAATAAAAAATTAGCTGGGCATGGTGGTGCGTATCTATAGTCCTAGCTCCTCAGGAGGCTGAGGCGAGAGGATCTATTGAACCCAGGAGGTTGAGACTCCAGTCTGCAGTGAGCCGTGATCATGCCACTGCACTCCAGCCTGGGAGACAGAGTGAGACCCTGTCTTCATAAAAAAAAAAAAAAAAAAAAAAAAAAAAAGACCGGGCACGGTGGCTCACACTTGTAATCCCAACACTTTGGGAAGCCGAGGCGGGCAGATTGCCTGAGCTCAGGAGTTCCCAACCAGCCTGGGTAACAAGGTGAAACCCCGTCTCTACCAAAATACAAAAAGAAAAAAAAGAAAAAAATTAGCCAGGCGTGGCAGCATGTGCCTATAGTCCCAGCTACTTGGGAGGTTGAAGCAGGAGAATCGCTTGAACCTGGGAGGCAGAGGTTGCACTGAGCCGAGATCGCACCGCTGCACTCCAGACTAGGCAGCGACAGAGTGAGACTCCATCTCAA
This sequence comes from Rhinopithecus roxellana, assembly GCF_007565055.1. Lineage (NCBI taxonomy): Eukaryota > Metazoa > Chordata > Mammalia > Primates > Cercopithecidae > Rhinopithecus > Rhinopithecus roxellana. The sequence continues at coordinate 14,414,011 of NC_044556.1, forward strand.
TGTTAAAAAAAAAAAAGGTGGAGTGTCGTGCTTCATACCTGTAATCTCAGCACTTTGGGAGGCTGAGGTGGGTGGATCATTGGAGGCCAGGAGTTTGAGACCAGCCTGGCCAACATACAGAAAACCTGTCTCTACTAAAAATACAAAAAAATTAACCAGGCATGGTGGTGCATACATGTGGTCCCAGCTACTCGGGAGGCTGAGGCTGGAGGATCACTTGAATCCGGGAGGCAGAGGCTGCAGTGAGCCGAGATGGCACCACTGCACTCCAGCCCGGGTGGCAGAGCCGGACCCTGTCTCAAAAACCCCACAAAAGCCATAAAACAAAAGACAAAAAAAAAATACTGTAGTAAAGGGCAGGACACGGTCACCCCACGGCTGCACACACACACAGCCAATCACATGGTGCATGGAAATGAACGCTGTCGTGCACACACAGCTCTGTACACCTTTCTGAAAGTGCCCACACACGCATCGCATCCATGCACAGAAGCACACATGGGGTTGCAATGCAGATTCAAACAGTTACACAAATATGCATGCACACACAGTCACACTCATGCACGCACACACACACAAACACATGTGCCCCCCACATCCACACTCATAGTCACTCATACATGCGCACGGGCACGCGCGCACACACACACACACACACTGCCTTGCTGGTACCGTAACCTGTGCTGGAAAATCTGCACAGAGAATTACGAATGTCATCTGCGCCCCCGCCTCCAAGCCGTGTTAGTCACCATGGTTTCTGGAGGATGCTGTCTGTATTTGGCAGTCTCTGTCTCTCTCTCTCTCTCCTCTCTCTCTCTCTCTCTCTCTCTCTCTCTCTCTCTGTCTGTCTCTGTCTCTCTCTGTGTGTGTGTGTGTGTGTAGAAAACATTTGCTGCCTTGGTATAAGTTTGTCCAGCTTTGGATCTAACAGACATAGAATATACTCAGTGTTCTGGAAGGGAAGATTAATGCAGCTGTAACACAGCCAGCAGTGGTCAGTTGTACAATGCCCTCCCCAGCTCTGTCCTTATTCTAGTGTAAGAGAAATAAGATGGGGAAAGATGGGGCTCAGCGCTGGTCTCCCAGGCTCCAAAGCTTGTGCTGGGGCCATGAGGCCACCCTGCCCCCTCACCCCTGCCTGTCCCTCTGAAGAACCCTGGACACTGAGTTCTTTCTTGGGCCCAGCCTCTCACCCATTCCCCCTCCCTTCTTTTTTTTTTTTTTTTTTTTTTTTGATATAGGGACTTGCTCTGTCACCCAGGCTGGAGTGCAGTGGCATGATCACAGCTCACTGCAGCGTCCACCTCCCAGCTTTAAGCGATTGTCCTGCCTCAGCCTCCCGAGTAGCTGGGATTACAGGCGTGCGCCACCACACCTGGCTAATTTTTGTAATTTTAGCGGAGACAGGGTTTTGCCATGTTGGCCAGGCTGGTCTCGAACTCCTGACCTCGGGTGATCCACCCGCTTTGGCCTCCCAAAGTGCTGGGATTACAGGCGTGAACCACTGCATCTGGCCTCAACACATAATTTCACTTCTTATCTTTTTCGTATTACATGAGTACACATTCCCGGTAAATAATTTTTTTTTAATTTAAATTTAAATTTTTTTTTGAGATAAGAGTCTTGCTCTGTCTCTGGGAGCCACCTCGCCCAGCCTCAATAAGTGGGTTTAATTTTTTTTTTTTTCATTTTCAGAAATAGGGTCTCACTCTGTCACCCAGGCTAGACTGCAGTGGCATGATCATAGCTTACTGCAGTCTCGGACTCCTGGGTTCAAGTGATCCTTCTGCCTCAGCCTCCCAAAATGCTATGATTACCAGACCCAGCAATAACTATTTGTTGAATGAAAACGAATTAGACCGCTGGGTGAGGCGGCTCACACCTGTAATCTCAGCATGGTGGGAGGCCAAGGCGGGTAGATCACCTGAGGTCAGGAGTTCGAGACGAGCCTGGCCAACATGGTGAAACCCTATCTCTACTAAAAACATAAAAATTAGCTGGGCATGATGATATGTGTCTGTAATTCCAGCTAGTCAGGAGTCTGAGGTGGGAGAATTGCTTGAACCCGGAAAGCAGAGGCTGCTGTGAGCTGAGATCACACCACTGTACTCCGCCTGGGCCACAAACCAAGACTCCAAAAAAAAAGAAAAAAAAAGAAAGAAAGGAAAGAAAGAACGGATGAAAGGAAGGAAGGAAGGAAAGAAGGAAGGAGAAGAAAGAAAGAAAGAAATAAGGAAAGAAGAAAGAAAAGAAAGAAAAAAAGAAAGAAAGAGAAAGAAAGAAAGAAAGAGAAAGAGAGAGAAGAGAGAAGGAAAGAAAGAAAGAAAGAAAGAAAGAAGAAAGAGAAAGAAAGAAAGAAAGAAAGAAAGAAAAGAAAGAAAGAAAGAAAGAAAGAAAGAAAGAAGAAGAAGAGGAGGGAGGGAAAGGGAGGAGGAAAGAAAGAAAGAAAGAAAGAAAGAAAGAAAAATAAAGAAAGAAAGAAAGAAAGAAAGAAGAAAGAAAGAAAGAAAGAAAAAAAAGAAAAGAAAGAAAGAGAGGAAATGAGGCCGGGCACGGTGGCTCACGCCTGTAATTCCAGTACTTTGGGAGGCTGTGGCGAGCGGATCACCTGAGGTTGGGAGTTCAAGACCAGCCTGACCAACATGGAGAAACCCTGTCTTTACTAAAAATACAAAATTAGCTGGGCGTGGTGGCACATGTTTCTAATCCCAGCTACTCGGGAGGCTGACGCAGGAGAATCGCCTGAACCCGGGAGGCAGAGCTTGCCGTGAGCCAAGATCACATCACTACACTCTAGCCTGGGCGACAGAGCAAGACTCTGTCTCAAAAAAAAAAGAAAAGAAATAAAATGAATTAGACCACTGGACAAACCCAAACCAAAAGATCATCTACAAACCCTGTCTCCTGACAAACGTTCCTGGGGAGGGCACAATCTCTACTCACCCACCAGTTGACTACCCCTGGTGCAGACACCTGGAACCAAACTCCTGTTTTTCAGCCCACGAATTGACATCACAGGTGAGCTGTCAGACTCAGTAAGGGCCATGAGGGACACGGGGATTATCAGGCTCCGTCCTGATCAACCAGGCCTCATTTCCAGGTCCCACACCTGCTCAGGGCCGGCAGCAGCTGAGCAGAGCTGAAACCCCGTTCTCACAACTGGTAACAGAGGTACCCAGACCTGTGCAGACACAGCTGATGAACCAGGAACAGTCCCCGGGAAGCCCCAGCAGCCCCAGAGGCTGGCGGTGTGTCTGGCCACAATTTGGGAAATATTGCACTTGTGGAACCAGAGACCTTGAGCTCAAACGGGCTTAGGATTGCAGCTTGAGACGGGGCGCAGTGGCTCACACCTGTAATCCACTTTGGGAGGCCGAGGCAGGCGGACCACTTGAGGTCAAGAGTTCGAGACCAGCTTGGCCAACATGGCGAAACCCCATCTCTGCTAAAAATACAAAAACTAGTCTGGCATGGTGGCGTGTGCCTATAATCCCCCTACTTGGGAGGCTGAGGCAGGGGAGTCACTTATACTCAGGAGGTAGAGGTTTCAGTGAGCTGGGATCCTGCTACTGCACTCCAGCCTGGGTGACAGAGTGAGATTTTGTCTCAAAAAGAAAAAAGGCCAGGCGTGCTGGCAGCACTTTGGGAGGCCGAGGCGGGTGGATCACAAGGTCAGGAGATCAAGGCCATTCTGGCTAACATGGTGAAACTCTGCCTCTACTAAAAATACAAAAAATTTGCCAGGCATGGTGGCGCGTGCCTGTAGTCCCAGCTACTTGGGAGGCTGAGGCAGGAGAATCACTTGAACTCAGGAGGCGGAGGTTGTGGTGAGCCGACATTGCACCACTGCACTCCAGTCTGGGTGACAGAGTGAGATACCATCTCAAAACAAACGGTTGGGCATGGTGGCTCATGCTGGTGGTCCCAGTACTTTGGGAGGCTGAGGCAGGTGGATCACCTGAGGTCAGGAGTTCGAGACTTAGGGGAGGTTAAGTCCCCAAATTGAGCCTTAGCAGCGGAGGGTTTTTTACTTTGCCCAGGAGAGAATTCAGGGCAAGCTGGTGGTGGTAGCAACCATATATATTTTTTTGAAACAGATTTTCATTCTGTCTCCCAGGCTGGAGTGCAGTAGCGTGATCTTGGCTCACTACAACTTCCACCTCCTGGGTTCAAGCAATTCTCCTGCCTCAGCCTCTTGAGTAGCTGGGATTACGGGCACAAACTGCCATGCCCGGCTAATTTTTTTTTTTTTTTTTTTTGAGATGGAGTTTTGCTCTTGTCGCCCAGGCTGGAGTGCAATGGTGAGATCTCGACTCATTGCAACCTCCGCCTCCTGGGGTCAAGCGATTCTCTTGCCTTAGCCCCCCGAGTAGCTGGGATTACAGGCATGTGCCACCACGCCCAGTTAATTTTGTATTTTTAGTAGAGACAAGGTTTCTCCATGTTGGTCAGGTAAGTCTTGAACTCCCAACCTCAGGTGATCCGCCTGCCACGGCCTCGCAAAGTGCTGGGATTACAGGCATGAACCACTGTGCCTGGCCTCATTTTTGTATTTTTAGTAGAGACAAGTTTTTGTCATGCTGGTCAGACTGGTCTCGAACTCCTGATTTCAAGTAATCCACTCACCTTGGCCTCCCAAAGTGCTGGGATTAACAGGCGTGAACTGCTGTACCTGACTGTGGTGTTAGCAATCTTAATTGCAGTGGCAGCATAAGCAGCTGCAGAAGTCCTGCTCCTTGCAGAGCAGGGTTACTCCATAGGCAGTGAGCTCAGAGCAGCAGCCCAGAGGCAGTTCTGCAGGCATATTGAGATCCACTTTTAATTATATGCAAATTAAGGGGCAGATTATGCAGACATTTCTAGAAGAAGGGCAGTCATTTTTGGGTTGCTGGGTTGTTGCAATGGAAAGGGATGGTAATGGCTGGGTGTTGCCATGGCAATGGTAAACTGATACGGTACACAGGTGGGGAAGTACTTTCTGCCTGTGCCTGTATTAAGCACGGACACCCAACCTCAATCAGGTCCGGTGTCTGAGCCCACCTGTGTAGTCAAGAGCCCTGCCTCCTACTTCAATAGTCTTTAACGCTTATGGAGGTTGTGAGAATTCAGTGAGTCAACAACTGGTGAGATTGGTGAATACTGAACACACAATAAATAAAGTTAACTCTTTTTTTTTTTTTTTTTTTTTTTTTTGAGATGGAGTATCGCTGTCTCCCAAGCTGGAGTGCAGTGGTGCGATCTCTGCTCACTGCAAGCTCCGCCTCCCGGGGTCACGCCATTCTCCTGCCTCAATCTCCCGAGCTGGGGCTACAGGCACTCGCCACCATGCCCAGCTACTTTTTTGTATTTTTAGTAGAGACAGGGTTTCACCGTGTTAGCCAGGATGGTCTCGATCTCCTGACCTCATGATCTGCCCTCCTCGGCCTCCCAAAGTGCTGGGATTACAGGGTGAGACACCACGCCCAGCCAACTATGTGTTTTAAAAATTGTGTAGGCCGGACACGGTGGCTCACGCTTGTAATCCCAGCACTCTGGGAGGTCGAGGTGGGCAGATCACCTGAGGTCAAGAGTTCGAGACCAGCCTGGCCAACATGGTGAGACCCCCTCTCCCCGTCTCTCATAAAAATACAAAAATTAGCCGGGTGTGGTGGTGCATGCCTGTAGTCCCAGCTACTGGGGAGGCTGAGGCAGGAGAATCGATTGAACCCAGGAGGTAGAGGTACCCAAACCAGAGTGCAGGGTCATGATCATAGCTCAATGCAGCCCCGAATTCATGGGCTCAAGTGATCCTCCTGAGTAGCTAGGACTACAGGTGAACACCACCATGCCTGGCTCATTTTAAAATGTTTTGTAGAGACAGGGTCTCGCTATGTTGCCCAGGTTGGTCTTGAACTCCTGGGCTCAAGGGGTCTGCCCTCCTCAGCCTCCCAAAGCACTGAGATCACAGGCCGGAGCCACTGTGCCCAGCCTCAAGATGCAATTCTTTTTTTTCTTTTTTTTTTTTTTTTCTGAGACAGAGTCTCAATCTGTCTCAATCTGCCCAGGCTGGAGTGCAGTGGCACTATCTCAGCTCAATGCAGCTTTCACCTCCCAGGTTCAAGCTATTCTTCTGCCTCCCTCAGCCTCCCAAGTAGCTGGGACTACAGGTGCATGTCACCATATCCGGCTAATTTTTATATTTTTACTAGAGACGGGGTTTCACCATGTTGGCCAGGCTGGTTTCAAACTGCTGACCTCGGGTGATCCACCCGCCTTGGCCTCCCAAAGTACTGGGATTTCAGGATGTGAGTCACTGCACCTGGCTGAGACCCTGTTCCTTCCTTCCTTCCTTCCTTCCTTCCTCCCTCCCTCCCTCCCTCCCTCCCTCCCTCCCTCCCTCCTCCTCCCTTCCTCCTTCCTTCCTTCCTTCCTTCCTTCCTTCCTTCCTTCCTTCCTTTTGAGATGCAGTTTCTCTGTTGTTGCCAAGGCTGGAGTACAATGGCGTGATCTCAGCTCACCACAACCCCTGCTTCCCGGGTTCAAGCGATTCTCCAGCCTCAGCCTCCTGAAGAGCTGGGATTACAGGCATGTGCCACCACACTCGGCTAATTTTGCATCTTTAGTAGAAACAGGGTTTCTTCATGTTGGTCAGGCTGGTCTTGAACTCCTGACCTCAGGTGATCCACCCACCTCGGCCTCCCAAAGTGCTGGGATTGCAGGCATGAGCCACCGTGCCCAGCCGACCACCCTGTTTCTTTTCTTTCTTTCTTTCTTTTTTTTTTTTTTTTGAGACGGAGTCTTGCTCTGTCTCCGGGGCTGGAGTGCTGTGGCACAATCTCGGCTCACTGCAAGCTCCGCCTCCTGGGTTCACGCCATCTCCTGCCTCAGCCTCCCGAGTAGCTGGGACTATAGGCGCCGCCACCTCGCCCAGCTAGTTTTTTGTATTCTTTAGTAGAGATGGGGTTTCACTGTGTTAACCAGGATGGTCTCGATCTCCTGACCTCATGATCCACCCGCCTCGGCCTCCCAAAGTGCTGGGATTATAGGCGTGAGCCACCGCGCCCGGCCGACGCTGTTTCTTAAAAAGCAAAACAAAACAACAACAACAAAAAAACTGGGCCCATTGGCCCACGCCTGTAATCCCAGCACTTTGGGTGGCTGAGGCAGGCAGATCAGCGAGGTCAGGAGTTCGAGACCAGGCTGGACAACATGGTGAAATCCTGTCTCTACTAAAAATACAAAAATTAGCCAGGTGTGGTAGCGCACACTTGTAGTCCCAGCTACTCGGGAGACTGAGGCAGGAGAATTGCTTGAACCCCGTAGGCAGAGGTTGCGGTAAGCCGAGGTTGTGCCACTGCACTCCAGGATGGGCGACAGAGTGAGACTCTGTCTCAAAAAAAAAAAAAAAAAAAAAAAAAAAAATTTACAAAAGATCTCTTCAAATGTCAGACAGGCACACTGAAGGCAACACGTGTTCCCAGACCACAAAGGAAAAGAGCTGTAAAGAACGTGATGGTGACAGGTGGTGAAGTGTGCATATGGATTATATATTGGATAATAACGTCAAGTCAACGTGAAATTTCATGAACTCATCGTATCTTCATTATTATGTAAGGGAACAGATTTGTTCTGAGAGGTGCGCAGTCCCTTCCGGGCTCATTAACAATAAACAGGTGTACATATTAAAATGTTCACAATGGGTGAGGTGAGAAAGACGGTACCTGAGAGGTCATCGTAGTCTTCTTGCAACTTTTGATATTCTTTCCAAAATAAAAAGTTAAAAAAAAAATACATCTGAGGAGGGATGAAAAAATTAGAAAATAGGGCCGGGTGCAGTGGCTCACGCCTGTAATCCCAGCACTTTGGGAGGGTGAGGTAGGCGGATCACTTGAGGTCAGGAGTTCAAGACCAGCCTGACCAACACGGCAAAACCCTGTCTCTACTAAAAATACAAAAGTTGGCTAGGTGTTGTGGTTCATACCTGTAATCCTGGCACTTTGGGAGGTCGAGGCAGGCAGATCGCTTGAGGTCAGGAGTTTGAGACCAGCCTGGCCAATGCAGTGAAACCCTATGACTACTAAAAATACAAAAATTACTGGGGTGTGGTGGTGGACGCTTGTAATCCCACCTAGTCAGGAAACTGAGGCAGGAGAATCGCTTGAACCGGGGAGGCGAAGTTTGCATTGAGTCGAGATTGCATCACTGCACTCCAGCCTGGGCGACAGAGCAAGACTCCGTCTCAAAAAAAAAAGTAAAAAAAAGTGTGGTGGAGGAGAAGAAATTCTGATTCATGCTACAACATGGATGAACCTTGAGGACATCATGCTAAGTGAAAGAAACCAGTATTAGGAGACAAATGCATCATTCCAGTTACATGAGTTCCCTAGAACCGGCAAATTTATAAAGATAGAAAGTAGGTTGGAGGTTAGCAGGGGCTGGGGAAATGGGGAGTTTTTGCATAATGGCTACAGAGTTTCATTTAGGAGGCTGGAAAGATTTTGGAGATGATGATGGTGATGGTGGCACAACGGTGAATGCACTTAATGCCACCGAGCTGTTCACCTAAAAAGGATTAAGGTCAGGTGCGGTGTTATGTGTCTGTAGTCCCAGCTACTCGGGAAGCGGAGGTGGGACCACCGCTTGAACCTGAGAGTTTGAGGCTGCAGGGAGCTATGATCAAGCCACTGCACTCCAGTGTGGGGGACAGAATGAGACCCTATCTCAAAAAAAATGTCAAAAAGTTAAAATGGCAAATTTCATGTGATACAATCAGCATTAATTGTTAATGGAAATACTTGGGAATCTGAGGCGGGAGAATCACTTGAACCTGGGAGGTGGAGGTTGCAGTGAGCCAAGACCGCGCCATTGCACTCTAGCCTGGGTGATGGAGTGACATGCTGTTTCAAAAAAAAAAAAAAAAAAAGGAAATACATTCAGCAAGATGTGTCATTAGGCAATGTCATCGTTGTGTGAACATCATAGTGTGCCCACGCACACCTAGATGGCACAGCCTACCGCACACCTAGGCTGTATGATATAGTCTATTGCTCCCAGGTTATAAACCTGCACAGCATGGGACTGTGCTGAATCCTGCAGGCAACTGTAACAGGATGGTAAATACTTGTGTATCTAAACATATCTAAGCATAGAAAAGGTGCAGGAAAAATATTGTATAAACGATTAAAAAGTTTATTAAAAAGCGTGAGCGGTGGGTCACGCTTGTGATCCCAGCACTTAGGGAGGCTGAAGTGGGTGGATCCCTGAGGTCAGGAGCTCGAGACCAGCCTGGCCACCATGGTGAAACCCCATCTCTACTAAAAATACAAAAATTCACCAGGCGTGGTGGCGGGCGCCTGTAATCCCAGCTACTTGGCAGGCTGAGGCAGGAGAATTGCTTGAACCCGGGAGGTGGAGATCATAGTGAGCCAAGATGGTGCCACTGCACTCCAGCCTGGGCCAGAATAAGACTCCGTCTAAAAAGAAAAAAAAGAAAATCTTATTGAACAACCATCATGATTGCAGTCTGTCATTGACTGAAATGTTGTTATGTAATGCTTAATGGTACGTGTTTTATCACAATAAACACACATAGAGTAATGAGATGTCATTTCCATGCTCAAGTTGTAAGACACTGTAACTTCCATCTTGTTAGCAGGATGTATTACCCTCTCAGTTTTCAGACTTTAATAAAGCAACCCATCACGTTGAAGACACCCCTATGTGAGTTTGCAAGTGACTCTTTTCCCTTTCCAATCTTTTTTTCTTTTATTTTAGAGATGGGATCTTGCTATGTTGCCCTGGCTGGGCTGAAGTAGCCATTCACAAGTGCAATCACAGTGCACTACAGCCTCAAATTCCTAGCCTCAAGCAATCCTCATGCCTCAGCCTCCAGAGTAGCTGGGCCTACAGGCACTTAACACCTCATCTGGCATCCCCCAGGTCAGATCTTTGGATGAGACCCCAGCCTTGGCTAACACCTTGATGAAAACCTGTGGAAGGTTCTAAGGGAGGTAAGACACAGAAACAGTGAGATAATGAATATGATTTTTTCAGCCATTAAGATTTGAGGGGCCAGGCAAGGTGGCTCATGCCTGTAATCTGAGCACTCTGGGAGGCCGAAATGTGTGGATCACTTGAGCCCAAAGGTTCGAGACCAGCCTGGGCAACATAGCAAAACCCCATCTCTACAAAAGTTTTAAAAATTAGCTGGGCCGAGACGGGTGGATCACGAGGTCAGGAGATCGAGACCATCCTGGCTAACACGGTGAAACCCCGTCTCTACTAAAAATACAAAAAACTAGCCAGGCGAGGTGGCGGCGCCTGTAGTCCCAGCTACTCGGGAGGCTGAGGCAGGAGAATGGCGTGAACCCGGGAGGCGGGGCTTGCAGTGAGCTGAGATCTGGCCACTGCACTCCAGCCTGGGTGACAGAGCGAGACTCCGTCTCAAAAAAAAAAAAAAAATTAGCTGGGCATGGTGGTGCGCACCTTTAGTCCCAGCTAGTCTGGAGGCCAAGGTGGGAGGATCGCTAAGCCCAGGACACAGAGGTTGCAGTGGGCCTTGATCCTGCCACTGCACTCCACCCTGGGTGACAGAGGGAGACCCTGTCTCAACAACAACAACAAAAGATTTGGGGCTATTTGTTACACAGCAATAGATAGCTAATACACGTGTGTGTGTGTGTGTGTGTGTGTGTGTGTGTGTGTGGTTTTTTGTTGTTGTTGTTTGGTTGGTTGGTTTTGAGACAAAGTCTTGCTCTGTCACCCAGGCTCTGGAGTACAGTGGCACGATCTAGGCTCACTGAAACCTTCCCCAACTGGGTTCAAGAAACTCTTCTGCCTCAGCCTCCCGAGTAGCTAGGACTACAGGTGCACCCCACCACGCCTGGCTAATTTTTGTTTTTGTTTGTTTGTTTGTTTGAGACACAGTCTCGCTCTATCACCCAGGCTGGAGTGCAGTGGTACAATCTCAGCTCACTGCAAGCTCTGCCTCCCAGGTTCACGCCATTCTCCTGCCTCAGCCTCCTGAGTAGCTGGGACTACAGGTGCCCACCACTATGCCTGGCTAATTTTTTTTTTTTTTTTTGTATTTTTAGTAGAGATGTGGTTTCACCATGTTAGCCAGGATGGTCTCGATCTCCTGACCTTGTGATCCACCTGCCTCGGCCTCCTAAAGTGCTGGGATTACAGGCGTGGGCCACTGTGCCCAGCCTAATTTTTGTATTTTTAATAGAGACGGAGTTTCACCATGTTGGCCAGGCTGGTCTCGAACTCCTGACCTCATGATCCGCCTTCCTTGGCCTCCCAAACTGTTGGGGTTACAGGCGTGAGCCACTGCACCCGGCCCACCATTGTTTTTTATCATTATTATTAGAGGAAGTTTCATAAAGTTAATGAACATATGGGCTTTTGTAGCCAATCCTAGAGGGTGGGAGTCCCTCCCTGGCTCCTAGCTTGTACTGGCCCCATTGGGAGCCTCAGTTTTCTCATCTGTAAAAGGGAAATAACAATGCCTGCTTCTGGGGTATAAGAAGGATGAGACGCAAATAAAACGTTTAGCTCAGGCTCTGCACGTAGGGAGTGGTCAGGTACAGGGGCCGTGGTGATGATGATGATGGCTGGGGGGACAGGGATTGTCTCCTGTCTTGTCTGGTGACATCCCCTTCTGAACAGAGACTTGGAGCCTGCAGGAGTTTCAGCAACTGTTTGTTGATGCTGCAAGATCTCTGTTCCCCTGTCGTGTCTGTCTGTCTGTCCTTCAGCGTGCCCTGCCCTCTGTGCTCCATGGCCCGGTTCGTGATCCTCGGTGTCCTGTCCACCTACGTGGATGTCCTGTCATGTCCGTTGGGGGCTCGGAGCGACTGAGCTGTGGGGGCCGGGGACTGGGAGCGGGAGCTGAGGGAGGGAGGGAAGGAGGGAGGGAGGGAGGCAGCGCTTGCCTGGCCCTCGCGATCCCCCCTCCTCGTCTCTTGCTGAGGACCCTCAGCGCAGCCACTTCTCCAGGCACTCGGCAGAGAGAACGCGCGTAGGCGTTGCCCTGGCAACGCCGGGATGCCCAGCAACAAGTCCGCGGCGTGTGTCACGTGCTCGGCGCAGACCAATCCGAGGGCCCGCCGGGAAGCAGGTCAGCCTGGGCCAAAGTCCGCCTCCTCCCTCCCGGCGAGAGGCTCCCAGCTAATTACCGTAATTGCAGTGGGAGAGCTGCCGGGTGCGCGGGGGCTGGGGCTGGGGGCTGGGGCTGGGGGCTGGGCAGACCCTGAGGAGCTGAGCGGGGAGGGCTGGAAAACAGGACTCTCTCCTCCAACAGCCTTGCCGCTGCCTCCAACGCCAACATCGAAGCGCTCATTAGGCGCCTACTGTGTGCACCTGCTGTTGTTGGAGGGGGTGGGGTTGGAGTGTTTCCAGTGGGGTGGGGAACCCTAGCCTCCAGCCTGGGTAAACCTAGATTTGGGGGCTCGGGGAACAGATTTGACTCTTAAGACTCGGGGTCTCATGGACACTGTCCAATCGCCGCTGGCTGTATTGAACCAACCCCCCTCCCCCATCCCGATGGGTCATGGTTTCTTCCTGCACAAAAATACAAAAAGTTTAACTCTTGAAGGGAGTGTATTAAAATATTTATCTCTGGGTGGACAGAGTTCACATCCCGTCTCTGCCATTTACTGCTGTGTGACTCCAGGTGAGTCCCTTAACCTCTCTGAGCCCTCCACTCCTCATCAGTTAAAAAAAAACAAATAGGACCGGGCACACTGGCTCACGCCTGTAATCTCAGCACTTTGGGAGGCCGAGGCGGGCAGATCACCTGAGGTCAGGAGTTGGAGACCAGCCTGGCCAACATGGTGAAATCCCATCTCTACTAAAAGTACAAAAATTACCCGGGCCCAGTGGCAGACACCTGTCGTCCCAGCTACTCGCGAGGCTGAGGCAGGAGAATCGCTTGAACCTGGGAGGTGGAGGTTGCAGTGAGCTGTGATTGCGTCATTGTGCTCCAGCCTGGGTGACAGAGCCAGACTTCCTCTCGTATTATTGAGAGAATGTGTGTGAAGTGTACAGCAAGTATTTAATAAACAGCAGCTAATGATCACCGTGGTCCCAGCTCTCAGTTAGGAGCTGTGAGGCCTTCCATGTGTCATTGAATGGCACTGAGCCCCCATTGTTTCCATAGATAACGTGAAGGAGTGGGAGAAGTGGCCTCGTGTCAGATTCCCTGCCACTGCGCTTTGTTTCCTACACAGTGTTCTCTGGGTTGTTTTTGTTTCTAGTCATTAATAGCTCAAGGCCAGGTACAGTAACTCTCACCTGTAATCTCAGCACTTTGGGAGACCTGACAGAGGCAGGAGGATCTCTTGAGGTCAGGAGTTCAACACCACCCTGGGTTTCAGAGTGAGACCATGTCTCTAAAAAAAAATAGAAATTTTTTAAAAAGAAAGAAAATTAGCTCAAAGTGGGGGCCTTCATGTGAAGGCATTTAAATTTCTGATTCCTGGACTACCTTATTTTTATTTATTTGTTTGTTTATTTATTTATTTATTTATTTATTTAGAGACGGAGTTTTTTTCTTGTTGCTCAGGCTGGAGTGCAATGGTGAGATCTTGGCTCAATGCAACCTCTGCCTCCCAGGTTCAAGCGATTCCCCTGACTCAACCTCCCAAGTAGCTTGGATTACAGGTGTGTGCCACCTGTATTTTGTATTTTTCTTTTTTTTTTTTGAGACAGAGTCTCGCTCTGTTGCCCAAACTGGAGTGCATGGCCGGATCTCAGCTCACTGCAAGCTCTGCCTTTCGGGTTTATGCCATTCTCCTGCCTCAGCCTCCCTAGTAGCTGGGACTACAGGCGCCCACCACCTCGCCCGGCTATTTTTTTGTATTTTTTAGTAGAGACGGGTTTCACCGGGTTAGCCAGGACGGTCTGGATCTCCTGACCTTGTGATCCGCCCGTCTCAGCCTCCCAAAATGCTGGGATAACAGGCTTGAGCCACCGCACCCGGCCTAGCTGATCTCTTAACCCCTTTCCAGTTCTTTGCTTTGTTTTTTCTTTTGTCAACAAACATTAATTGAGCACCTAGTGTGTACCAGGCTCTACTGTGGGTCCGAGTCCTCAGTCTCGCTGTGCTGAAATCAGGGTCCAGCTGAGCCAGACTGCAGGGTAGCTTCGAGGAATAAATGAGATCCTTCAGTCATTCAATGAATTTCAGGCATTGGGAAATACAGTGCCAATAGTTGTGACGATGGCATTGACCACAGGAAGTGGCCCAGGACCTCAGTGGACAGTAGGGCACATCTGGTCATCGTTCAGTTTCGCCAGTGCTGGTTTCCTCCTCCAGGTCTTTCCTCCCGCTCGCTGTTCCATCTTTCCCAGACTTTCCCCTCAGCAGGCCCTCTCCTCACCTGCTGCGGGAACAGCAGGAGCAAAGATACAAATGGCAGAGCCTCTGAGGGGCTCCCCTGGGTGTGACCCCCTCCACCACCATGGCTGCCAGGAACTGTCTTCCTATCTGCTCCCCTCTTAGGAGGGCAGTCACCAGAAGGCAGTTGCAGAGGAGGACTATACTTGGAAGTTGTTTTTGTTGTTGTAGTAGTTGTTGTTTTTGAGACAGGGTCTTGCTCTGTTGCCCAGTCTGGGATGCAGTGGCACGATAATAGCTCACTACAGCCTCGACCTCCTGAGCTCAAGCCATACTCCTGCCTCAGCCTCCAGGGTAGCTCGGACCACAGGCGCATGCCACTATGCCCAGCTAGCTAATTTTTGCATTTTTTGTAGAGGCAGGGTCTCACTATGTTGCTTAGGCTGGTCTCAAACTCCTGGTCTCAAGTGATCCTCCAGTCTTGGCCTCCCAGATTGCTGAGATTACAGGTGTGATCCACTGTGCCTGGCCCAGAATTTTGTTCATATGCATTTTTCAGGAGCCTCTGCAAGCTAAGAAGGGAGAATACAGCTTTCATGCGAGGGCCTTCCAGGACTCAGGGCTGGAGAACAAACCAGGTCTGCAGGAACTTGGCTTGACTCTGCAGCCCAAGAGCCACCTTTTTGGAGGCTGGGGGTCTGGTCCCACTTCAGACAGGTGAAATCCAGCTGAAAGTGGGGACTCTGGTCTCAAAAGGCAGCTCTCTGTGTCTCTGCTGTGTGAACTTGGGCAAGCGTCTCAACTCTCTGTGCTTGTTTCTGCCCCTGGGAAATGGTGCGAATAAGCACCAAGCTTGGAAAGCTAATGTGAGGATGAGATGAAGAGAAGAGCTGGTTTTCAATAAATGGTAGCTGGCACTATCATTTACACAGACTGGGGACTGATTGGAAGGAAGCCGTGATGGCCACGGAACCAATAGAAAGCTAGAAAATTGCTTTTGAGAACAGGCAGATGCCAAGAGAAGAGCCATTGAGGGGAGCAGCAAGATGGCAGAGAAATATCAAGCCTAGCCCCAGACAGCCTCCATCTTTCAGTAAGACTACGGGCAGTAAGACTACGGGCTAGCAATCCGACCTCTGTCTTCTTCCCTTTTCCCTATCTTTCAAACAGGAACAAAACAACAGGTCCTGGCTCCCTGGAGGATGAGGGTGTGAGTTGGAACAGATACCTTGGAAAGGTTTCAGAAGGTTCCAGAAGGCTCTGGAAGGTCCAGATCTGGAACTCATCATTATCATTGACAAATACCTATTGGGAATCAATATTTTCAGGACGTTATGCTTCACGTTAGGGCTGCCAGAAAGTATTAAGCCAAGAAAAGAAACATTAAAGAAGGGGATAGGAAAGCTGGATTCTAGTCCTGCCTGGGCCTCTGACATGCTGCTTGAGCTCTCTGGGTCTCAAGGAATTGAAAAGTAGGGGGGCTCTATAATAGGAAGGCCACCCTTCAGAGCTCTTCTCTGCCCCCTGCTTTCTGGGTGTCCCTGGGAAAATGTCTCCACCTCTCTGGAACTCAGTTTCCACATCAGAACACTGAGATTCAGTGACTGTACTGCAGGGCAGCTTTGAGGAGTAACTTAGATCATTCAGTCACTCAATGAATTTCAGGCATTGGGAAATACAGTGCATTTTCAGTGCCAATTAAAATGCACGACCTGGCTCTCTATGGTCTATAAAGTGCTTAGCACATAGTGAGTGACAGACAATGAGCACCAACATCAGGCCATCATCATCACCCGTAAAGTGCTCGGCACAAAATAGATGCTCAATAAACCCTGGTTCATAATACTGCAGTACTTCCAGTATCGACATTGCAAGATTCTCTCCTTTCCCACTGCGTCCGAAGCATTAACGTGCCAGGAAGCGGGAACTGAGACCTTCATTAGGGATTCCCTGGGTGGCCTCAGGTGGGGAGGGTGACCTGCGTGTGGTCCTGTTTTCGTGCCCTGCCTCTTCTGGGTAAACGCCTCTGCTAATCTCCCCTTGCCCGGGCTGCGGGTCAGGTTTCGGGGCCCCAGGCAGATGTTGTCCAGAGTAGCCCTGTTTCCTTAATCCTCAGGGCTCCAGAAATTGTCCTTAGAAGAAAGAACAACAGACCCGCTGAGGTCACCATCTGTGCAGTCTTGATTTGTAAATGCTCATGAGGGTGGCAGAAAAGAGGTCTCTATAGTAACGGCTGAGGAAGGGGCTGCCTGTGCTTGCATGTGTGCATGTGTATGTGTGTGCACGCGCACACACAGGGAGGAGGAATCGTCCAAGACCCTTATTCCTAGGCTTTTCTTTTCTACCCTGATGAGCTATTAATTAATACTCATTGCTGGCTTGTTATTCCAGAGATAATTAGCTACTGTTCCTAACTGGAGTCGTGGGGACATTTTCTAAAGAGATTCGTTTGCCTCTGCCCACCCACACCTGTCTATCTCCTGGGACACAAGGAAATGTTACAGAACACAGAGACCCAGAGAGGAGAAAAACTGAACAAAGGGGTCTCTCTGGGAAGCTCAGATTCTCAGCGAATAGACAAGGGCAGAGCCTGAATGAGCAAGGACCCAGTGCACAGAAAGTTATTATAAAAACGTCAGCTATAGCTGGGCACGGTGGTTCACGCCTGTAATCCCAACTCTTTGGGAGGCCAAGGCAGGAGGATCACTTGAGGTCAGGAGTTCGAGACCAGCCTGGCCAATGTGGTGAAACCCCATCTCTACGAAAATACAATCGCTCTGGAAAAGTTTGACAGTTTCTTATAAAGTTAAATATACACTTCCCATATGACCCAGCCATCACACTCCTAGGTGTTACTCTAGAGATGTGAAAATGTATCACCCACATGAAAGCCTGCATGAAAATATTTATAGCAGCTTTATTCCTAATAATCTCCAAACACAGAAGATGTTCCAGAACCTAATGTCCTTGGACTGATGAATGGCTAAACAGGCCATAGTTCATCCACATGATGGAATACTACTTAATAATAAAAAGGAACTAACTCTGGGTTCACACAGTAGCATGAATGGATCTCCAGTATATTCTACTGAGGGAAGGAAGCCAGGCTGGGTGTGGTGGCTTATGCCTGTAATCCCAGCAATTTGGGAGGCCAAGGTGGGCAGATTGCTTGAGGTCAGGAGTCCGAGACCAGCCTGGCCAACATAGTGAAAACCCATCTCTACTGATCGAGACCATCCTGGCTAACACGGTGAAACCCTGTCTCTACTAAAAAATACAAAAAACTAGCTGGGCGAGGTGGCTGGCGCCTGTAGTCCCAGAACCCGGGAGGCGGAGCTTGCAGTGAGCTGAGATCCAGCCACTGCACTCCAGCCCGGGCGACAGAGCAAGACTCTGTCTCAAAAAAAAAAAAAAAAAAAAAAAAAAAAAACTCATCTCTACTAAAAAACAAAAATCAGCCGAGTGTGGTGGCGGGTGCCTGTAATCCCAGCTACTTGGGAGGCTGAGGCAGGAGAATCACTTGAAACTGGAAGGTGGAGGTTGCAGTGAGTTGAGATCGTGCCACTGCACTCCAGCGTGGGTGACAGAGTGAGATTCCAACTCAAAAATAAAATAAAATAAAATAAAACAAAATAGTAAGATAAAAAATAAAAATAAAAAGTAGCAAATGTGCATGTGGGCGGAGAATGTACACACTCATATATGCGTGTACTTCGGGAAGGGCACAGGAAATGGAATGAACAATTGATGAGATTAGACTTTGGGGTTAGCAGACTGGGGTCCCCATCCCAACTCCCACACCCTCTCCCTGTGGTCCTTCCGCAAGCCCCTTCTCCTCTCTAGCCATCTATAAAACGTGCAAATCAGCCAGGCACGATAGCTCATGTCTGGAATTTCAGCACTTTGGGAGGCCGAGGTGGGAGGATCGCTTGAGCCCAGGAGTTCAAGACCAACCTGGGCAACATAGGGCGACCCTGTCTCTACAAATAATTTTTAAAATTAGCTGGGCATGGTGGTGCACACCTGTAGTCCCAGCTATTCAGGAGGCTGAAGTAGGAGGATTGCCTGAGCCAGGAGGCAGAGACTGCAGTGAGCCATGATTGCACTACTGTACTCCAGCCTGGGTCACAGAGTAAGACCTTGTCTCAAAAAAAAAAAAAAAGAAGAAAGATTTTTTTTGAGATGAAGTCTCGCTCTGTCACCCAGGCTGGAATGCAGTGGCACGATCTTGGCTCACTACAACATCCTTCTCCCAGGTTCAAGCCATTCTTCTGCCTCAACCTCCCAAGTAGCTGGGATTACAAGCACCTGCCACCACACCCAGCTAATTTTTTGTATTTTTAGTAGAGACGGGGTTTCACCATGTTGGCTAGGCTAGTCTTGATATCCTGATCTCGTGATTTGCCCACCTCAGCCTCCTAAAGTGCTGGGATTACAGGCATGAGCCACCATGCCCAGCCAAAAAGCCTGCCTTCCTTTCTCTCTCTCTCTCTCCCTGTCTCTCTGTGTATTTTGAGATGGAGTTTTGCTCTTGTCGCCCAGGCTGGAGTGCAATGGCGCAATCTCGGCTCATTGCAACCTCCAACTCCTGGGTTCAAGTGATTCTCCTGCCTCAGCCTCCTGAGTAGCTGGGACTACAGGCATGCACCACCATGCCCAACTAATTTTTGTATTTTTAGTAGAGGTGGGGTTTCAACATGTTGCCCAGTCTATTCTCAAACTCCTGACCTCAGGTCATCCACTTGCCTGGACCTCCAAAAGTGCTGGGATTACAGGCATGAGCCACCATTTCCGGCCCTCTTTTAAAAAATTAATTAACTAATTAAATTTTTTTTTTTTTTTTTTTGAGACGGAGTCTTGCTCTGTCGCCCAGGCTGGAGTGCAGTGGCCGGTTCTCAGCTCACTGCAAGCTCCGCCTCCCGGGTTTACGCCATTCTCCTGCCTCAGCCTCCCGAGTAGCTGGGACTACATTAGCTGGGACTACAGGCGCCCGCCACCTCGCCCGGCTAGTTTTTTTTTTTTTTTTTTGTATTTTTTAGTAGAGACGGGGTTTCACCGTGTTAGCCAGGATGGTCTTGATCTCCTGACCTTGTGATCCGCCCGTCTCGGCCTCCCAAAGTGCTGAGATTACAGGCTTCAGCCACCGCGCCCGGCCAACTAATTAATTTTTATACAAGATCTCACTCTGTCACCCAGGCTAGAGTGCAGTGGCACAATCTCGGCTTACTGCAACCTCTGCCTCCCAGGTTCAAGCGATTCTCCTGCTACAGCTTCTGTAGTAGCTAGGACTACAGGTGCCCGCCACCGCACCCAGCTGATTTTTATATTTTTAATAGAGACAAGGTTTCACCATTTGGCCAGGCTGGTCTCAAACTCCTGACCTCAGGTCATCCACCCGCTTCGGCCTCCCAAAGTGCTGGAATTACAGGGGTGAGCCAACGCGCCTGGCCAGGATCTATCTTATGGGGCTACCCTGAGGCCTTCAAAACACACATCAGGTAGAATGTTTGGCGCTGACCCTGGCACAGAGTAAAAGCTTAGGGATGGGGAGAGAGAAAGGGTGGCAGGTTTTCCTGTGCAACCTAATCAACTTCACTTTGGTCCTGGCCTGAATGATCAGGTCCTGTCCAGCTGTCCCCAGATTTATATCCTAACTGTCCCCTCTACGCTTGCTCACCCTCCAGGGCCTGTTCTTTCCCCCACCCCCAACAGGGCCTTTACACTAACTGTTCCTTCAGCCCAATACCCATACCAGCATGTGAGCAAAATTTTCATGTCTTTACCCTCCGTAAAGGCAAAGTTGTTTGCTGTATTCGTGTATGTATGTCCAGTGCCTAGTACAACAAAAGTTTGTTGAGCAAATACATGGGTGGAATAGATCAGGAAAGAATAACAGTTGTGTTATTACAAAACTTACCATAAACAGACACGATTGCTAGTGCCATGCCAAGCCATATTGGGACCTTAGGCAAAAGGAAAAGTCAGAAAGGCTGGTTCTGCCTTTATTTACATTTTTGATATTTTGTTCATTGTGGATTTTGGCATACATTTTGATTTCTTAAAACATAGCACTGATTTTTTTTTTTTTTTGTTTTTTTGAGACAGAGTCTTGCTCTGTCACCTAGGCTGGAGTGCAGTGGTGCAATCATAGCTCACTGCAGCCTCGATCTCCTGGCCTCAAGTGATCCTCTCACCTCAGCCTCCCAAGTAGCTGAAACCACAGGTGCCATTCTCTCTCTGTCTCTCCCCCCCCCGACCCCCTCTCTCTCTCCTCCCCCTCTCTCTCAGAAACGGGGTCTCACTCTGTCGCCTAGGCTCATCTTGAACTCCTGGCCTCAAGTGATCCTCCCACCTTGGCCTCCCAAAGTGCTCAATGGCATGAGCCGTTGCACCTGGCCTGAAATACTATTTATCTTGATTATTGAGTTTCTTGGTGTTCCTTTAAATTTTGCCCCTGAGGCCAGTGCCTCACTGTCATTAGGGCCTGCCCTGATTATTTCCAACATGCAATCCACACCATATCATTCATTCCTCATCAAACGCTCTACTATTACCACTTCACAGTTGCAAAAAGTGAGACACAACTGTGCCCAATGTCCCAAAGGAAGGAGAAGAAAAATCTGAATTTGAACCCCAGCTTCTTCATTTTTTGGTTCAGAGCCTGCCCAGTATAGCACTACAATAAGCTGAATTTTATAAGTTAGGTTTTGAGTCCAGGAATCAAAAGCTTCAGGCTTAAGTCCCATTTCTGCCCCAGAGTCTTCTGAGTCCTCCATTTTCACAGACGTCAGTTGCCTTAGGTAGAACTGGACTTTAATATTCTCAACACCCCTTATTTTTCCCAAAACAGTTTACCAGCTTTTTCTTTCCTGAACCAGGAGCAATCGCAGAAATTGGGAATGCGAAGAAACAGGTACCAGCCAGGACACCTGAACCAACTTGGAGCTCAGGAACCCAGGAAGGGATTGGAGAGAGTGCGGAGACTCCGTGGTCCACAATGAAGGCTCCTTCCCCATCCAAAAAAAAAAAAAAAAAAAATCCCCTAGCCCAGTTTTTGGGTAGATGCCAGACTTTTATTCTGAAGCGTGGGCCACAACCTATGAGGTAATCTTTGGAGCTTCATTCTGAGGCGGAATCCCATTGGCCAGTTGGGGAAGCCCCTCCCAGGATTCCTGGCGCTCCACCTTCCCCGAAGCCTATAAAAGCGCAGGTCCCCGCCTCGGCAGCCACGGGACACCTGCATCTGCCAACAAGACTGGAAGCAGGTGAGGCACACAGAAGGGGAGGCCCGCAGCTGCGCGGGAGGAGGGGTGGTCTGAGGGACATGGGATGCCGGGAATTAGGTTGGTTTGCAGGTCGGCGCATGGACATTTTCCCAGGAACGGACAGAGACGGCGAAGTTTGACGGTCTGGAAAGCAGAGATCAGCGGGGCTGACTGCTTGGGAGGTAAGTTCTGAGGACGTGGTACAGGGCGAGGAGCAGGTATCAGTGCTAGTTGCGACCCCTCCGTGTCTCCCCCTCCCAATGCCATTCTGAAGCTCCCCAGGAAGAAGCTAGGAGGGGAAATAAATTGAGTGGGGGTGGGGTTTCCCAAGAATCGGAGGAGCCGAGAACGAAGAGGGGTGGGGGAACCGGGAAAGAGAGAGGAAAATCAAGTTTTCTTCAGCGCGAGGGACAGCTCTCCCCCGGCCTAAGGAGGAGAATGCTATTTATTTCAGCACCAAGTATCCGGACAGCGCCTCTCGGGGGTTCCAAGGAGAGAACCGCGATCTGTTTCAGCACCGGGGCCCAGGACAGTTCCCAGCGGGCTCCGTTTCGGCGCCAGAACCCTGGACAGCTCCCCCAGGTAACGGGAGAGCCCTTTGACCCTGATTTTGCAGGAGAAGGACGAGAGAGGGTGGTGTGAGGTGCCTGGCATTTCTGGAGACCTGCCCCTCATGTAACGGATCTTTTAACAAAGTATTTTCCAGATAAGCACACACAGAAGTCTGCAATTTTCTTTTTTTTTTTTTTTGAGACAGAGTCTTGCTCTGTCGCCCAGGCTGGGGTGCAGTGGCACGATCTCGGCTCACTGCAACCTCTGCCTCCCGGGTTCAAGGGATTCTCCTGCCTCAGACTCCCGAGTATCTGGGATTAAAGGTACCGCCACCACTCCTGGCTAATTTTTGTATTCTTAGTAGAGACGGGGTTTCACACCATGTTGGCCAGGCTGGTCTCAAACTCTTGACCTCGTGATCCGCTCGCCTCAGCCTCCCAAAGTGCTGGGATTATAGGCGTGAGTCACCGCACCTGACCCAAGTCCAGAATTTTCAACAGGTAAGATGTCTCACTGGAGTAACAGGTGCCTGCTAAGATGACATTATGGAGTCCCTTCCAGACTTCAGTGAGGAACCTTGTGCCAAGCATTGTACATACAACATATCATGCCATCTTCAACCCTAGGACATGGGTGTTACTGTGCCCACGTGACATTTGGGGAACCCAAGGCCCGGAAAAAGGCAGAAAAATAACCCATGCAGGGGCTGTCAGCCCACAAGTGAAGCTGTAAGTCAACCCCATCCGTCCAACTCTAAATCCCATGTCTCTGATGTGCCTGGGTGGGAGTTGGGCCCTTGGAGATCAGACCCTGCCTCTCTCCAGGAGAACCAGGAATGGAAAACAGGAAGGCAGCACAGAGGCAGGAAGCCCAGGTGTCACAGTTTGGCTCAGGTGAGAAGGAGGAGCTGGGCAGGGATCTCAGACATGGGGCAGGGGGTGGTGAAGAAGATTAGAGTGGCTGTGGTCTAGTGCTGTGTGGAAGACTAGTGATTTTGTTGTTCTGATGTGCTACGACAACAAGTCACAGCCGGCCTCATAGCGCAGACTCCCTTCGACCTTCGCCTTAAATGGGCTGGCCCGTGGGGGAGAACCGGGGAGGTCGGGGAGGAATCGCTTCCACTTGGAGTGGGGGCTGGCTCACTCCAGGGGATACAGGCACAGGCAAGGGAGGGAAGCAAACAAGGACATACATCCTGTGCTCATACAGCCATGCACCATGTATGGGGTTGGTCACATTACTCGAACGCCCCCACAAGCCTGGAGATAGAAAATACCTGACTCTAAACCCAAGACCTCTAACCACCTCATGGCGCTTTCCTGGGGGACTCAATGAGGGAGTGGCATTTAAAGCCCTCCATAGACCAGGGTTCTCAGGGTACTTTTCTATTAAAAAAAAATTGTTTTTTGGCTGGTCGTGGTGGCTCATGCCTGTAATCCCAGCACTTTGGGAGGCTGAGGCAGGTGAACCACTTGAGGCCCAAAATTCAAGACCAGCCTGGACAACATGGTGAAACTCCATTTCTCCTAAAAATACAAAAATTGGGCATTGTGGATCACACCTGTGGTCCCAGCTACTCGGGAGGCTGAGGCATAAGAATCCCTTGAACCCAGGAGGCAGAGGCTGCATGACCAAGCTTGCACCACTACACTCCAGCCTGGGCAACAGAGAGAGATTCTGTCTCAAAAAACATTTTTTTTTTTTTTTTTTTTGTAAAGACATGGTCTCCTGCCTCAGCCTCTCAAAGTGCCAGGATTATAGGTGTGAGCCACTGAACCCAGCCTAAGGGTACTTTTCAATAAAAGTTCCAGAAGTGGGCTGGGTGTGGGAGCTCACACCTGTAATCCTAACATTCTGGGAGGATGAGATGGGAGGATTGCTTGAGCACAGGAGTTTGAGACCAGCCTGGGCAATATAGTGAGACCCCGTCTCTGCAAAAAAAATGTTTTGCTTTTTTGTTTTGTTTTGTTTTTGTTTTGTTTTTAATTGGCTGGGTGAGGTGACACATGCCTGTAGTCCCAGCTACTTGGGAGGTGGGAGGAACACTTGAGCCAGGGAGGTCAAGGCTGCAGTGAGCCGTGACTGCACCGCAGCACTCCAGACTGGGCAACAGAACAACACCCTGTTTCAAAAAAAAAAAGTTTCAGAAAAGATTCTTTTCCTGTCTGCTACCCATCAGTGTCATGCGCCAATCATAGGACAAGCGAGAACTTGTGCCCAGTGGTGACTTATGACATCATGAAGGCTCACCTCTTTTGCCAGGTGTGATGACTCACACTTGTAATCCCAGCACTTTGGGAGGCCAAGGTGGGAGAATAGCTTGAGCTCAGGAGTTCGAGACCAGCTTGAGCAACATAGCAAGACCTCATCTCAATAAAAAATAAAAAATAAATAAATAAAAAAGACTCACTCCCAATTCTCTGCAACACCCTAATTGAGTGACAAACTCCACATGGTACCTGTTCTCCAGCCTCAGGGCTTTTGCCCTTGCCGTTCCTGCAGCTTGGAATGTACTCCCCCCCACCTCCACCCAGAGCTCCCCACAACTGACCCTGCCTTCTTCTGCAAGCTCTGTTTCATCAAGGGAAATGATCCTTATTGCCTCACCATTGCCTACGTGAAGTCTGTATTGACATTCTCATAGACCTAGGATATTGTGTCTGCAGCACATAGTCCAGTTATTTTCATGTGATCTACTGACAGGTCTATTTGTCTCCCTGTTACACTATGAGCTCCGTGAGGACAGAAACAATGTTTGTATTTTCACTGCCGTGTCCCTAGTGCCTGGTCCAGGGCCTGGCACACAGCAGGCGTACAATAAGCATGTGTTGAATCAATAAAGGCATCAAAGAATAAACCAATACATCAATCAATAAATGAATGAATGGCCTCAGCAAACACAGGAAGATCCTTCTTCTAGGTCTCCCCCAGAGAGATACGGGAAGGCAATGGTTGCTGCAGGTGTTTATTGGGGAAGCATAATTGAATTTGTGGACACTTAAGGGCCGGCCAGCCAACTCATAGCCCCAAGAGAGAGAGCCAGGCTCATTTAATTAGCAATTACAAGGCATTGATTCCTCATTCGCTCTGGCAACCCTTGTCTCTCTCCTCAGCCCCAGACAAATGAAATCTTTCTCTCTCTCCCAGGAGTACTGCCTCAGTGGGTCTATTAACAAGCAGAGAAAATGAGATTAGAAGGCACCTAAGTGCCAGAGGCACTTTATGAATGGGCTGAGCAGAGGGAGGTTCAATGTCTGGGTTAGGTCTAATTGTGGGAGGTTTCTTGGTCTATTTAGAATTGCCCCCTGGGAATGCAAGGTCTTTCAGAAAGGAAAAGGCACACAGATATTGCCTTTTCGGGTCCTCAATGGAGGAGGGCATTCTACTATGGGTGTCTCCCAATCACCACAAATTAATCATTTCAAACTGAACACTCAATCTTCCCAGCCCCCAGCTTCCTCCCTCAATGTGCCCATGGATATGACAGTCCTCCTACATGCCCAAGACCCTCCCCTCCTCATCCACTCCCCATGGTCCCCAAGATGAGTCACTGTGCTCAAATCCATCCTCTCTCCTCCAGCCCTCTGCCTCCATGACCTCCGCCTCCCTGCACGTCCCAATCTCCTCACTGTCTCCCCTCCCAGCATACACACACACGCAGCCTGTTCATTCTCTACACGCAGCGAGAGGACTTTCCAGAACACACATCTGACCAAGTTCCACTCCTGCCTGTCACACTTCTAAGAGCCCTACTTACTGCAGAATAACATTTAAATATCTGGTCGGGCGTGGTGACCACTTTGGGAGGCCAAGGCAGGTGGATCACTTGCACAGGACCACAGCCGTGTGCCACCACACCCAGCTAATTTTTATATTTTTTATTTTATATTTTATATTTTTAGTAGAGATGGAGTTTCACCATGTTGGCCAGGCTGGTCTCAAACACCTGACCTCAAGTGATCCACCCGCCTCAGCCTCCCAACGTGCTGGGATTACAGGCATGAGTCACCGCACCAGCCTAATTTTTTTCAGAGTCTCGCTCTGTTGCCGAGGCTGGAGTGCAGTGGCACCATCTCGGTTCACTGCAACCTCTGCCTCCTGGTTGCAAGCGATTCTCTTGGCTCAGCCTCTCGAGCAGCTGGGATTACAGGCATGCACCACCACACCCAGCTAATTTTTGTATTTTTAGTAGAGGTGGGGGGGTCTTGCCATGTTGGCACAGTTGGTCTTGAACTCCTGACCTCAAGTGATCCGCCCACCTCGGCTTCCCAAAGTGCTGGGATTACAGGCATGAGCCACTGTGCCTGGCCCTTATCCTTCTCTCTCTTTCTCTCTTTCTTTCTTTCTTTTCTGAGACCGAGTTTTGCTCTTGTTGCCCAGGATGGAGTGCAATGGCATGATCTCAGCTCACCACAACCTCCACCTCCCGGGTTCAAGCGATTCTCCTGCCTCAGCCTCCCAAGTAGCTGGGATTAAAGGTATGCACCACCACGCCCGGCTAATTTTGTATTTTTAGTAGAGACAGGGTTTCTCTATGTTGGTCAGGCTGCTCGTGAACTCCTGACCTCAGGTGATCTGCCCACCTCGGCCTCCCAAAGTGCTGGGATTATAGATGTGAGCCACCGCACCCGGTCGGCCCTTATTGATTCTTATTAAAGCCACACTCACCTTTTATTTCCCGCCAAAGACCCCTGGGAGCCCTCAGTTTTTCCTGGCAGTTTCATCTTCGTACCCTCCTCCTCCTCACACACATGCCTAGCTCAGTGCTGGCATCCAATATTCACTTTGGGTATAAATGCCTGTGCCTGAACCTATCACCTTCATCAGATACAAAATCCTGGAGGCCACACACCCCTGTAAAGATGAGCCATCACCCACGGAGGCCCGACCAACTTACCACCCCCAAGGACCCAGCCACCCCCAAGGACCCAGCTTGCAGCTGCCTACCCAATGGCTTTAGAAACTAAAAAAAGGTGAATGAGTTTCCATCCCTGACCTCCTGGGCTTTGCTGTTATGGCTGGTTAACTTGACGGAAGAACACATTATACTTCATTTCGTGCCGTTGTCTTGTGGAAAAAAGAGTGACAGCTGGGTGCAGTGGTGCACATTGTAGTCACAGCTACTTAGGAGGAGAATTGCTTGAGCACAGGAGTCGGAGGCTACACTGAGCTATGATCACCCCCCCTACACTCCAACCTGAGCAGCAGAGCAAGACTCGCTTAAAAAATACGTGAGAGGCCGCGTGCAGTGGCTCACGCCTGTAATCCCAGCACTTTAGGAGGCCGAGGCAGGCAGATCACGAGGTCAGGAGATCAAGACCATCCTGGCTAACACGATGAAACCCCGTCTCTACTAAAAATACAAAAATTAGCCGGGCGTGGTAGCGGGCACCTGTAGTCCCAGCTACTCGGGAGGCTGAGGCAGGAGAATGGCGTGAACCCGGGAGGAGGAGCTTGCAGTGAGCCGAGATCGCGCCACCGCACTCTGGCCTGGGTGACAGAGCGAGATTCTTGTCTCAAAAAAATAAAAATAAAAATAAGTGAGAGAGGCTGGGCACGATGGCTCATGCCTGTAATCCCAGCACTTTGGAAGGCCAAGGCAGGTGGATTGCTTGAGCTCAGGAGTTCAGGACCAACCTGGCCAACGTGGTGAAACCCCGTCTCTACCAAACATACAAAAAAAAAAAAAAACAATTGTCGAACATGGTGTCACGAGCCTGTAGTCCCAGCTTCTAAGGAGGCTGAGGTGAGAGGATTGCCTGAGCTTGGGAGGCAGAGGTTGCAGTAAGCCAAGATCGCACCACTGCACTCCAGCCTGGGTGACAGAGTGAGACCCCAACTCAAAAAAAAAAAAAAAAATTAAAAAGCTGGGTGTGATGGCTCACACCTATAATCCCAGCACACTTTGAGAGGCTGAGGCGGACAGATCACTAGGTCAAGAGATTGAGACCATCCTGGCTAACACGGTGAAACTCTGTCTCTACTAAAAATACAAAAAAAAAAAAAAAAAAAAAAAAAAAAAAAGAATTAGCTGGCTGTGGTAGCGTGAGCCTGTAGTCCCAGCTACTCGGGAGGCTGAGGCAGGAGAATTGCTTGAACCCCGGAGGCGGAGGTTGCACTGAGCTGAGATCGCACCACTGCACTCCAGCCTGGGCGATAGAGCGAGACTCCGTCTCAGAAAAAAAAAAAAAAAAAGTGAGAGAGATCCCCTTCTACCCTGGCCATAGAGCAATTAAATTATGATTGTAATCACCCAGAGTTTAAGTGTCAGAATCCACAGTTTAGCCAGGTGCAATGTCTCATGTCCTGTCATCCCAGTTGCCCAGGAGGCTGAGGTGGGAAGATGGCTTGAGGCCAGGAGTTTGAGACCAGTTTGACTCTTACTATGTTGTGAGCAACAGAGTAAGACTCCCCTCTTTTTTTTTTTTTTTTTTGAGACGGAGTCTCGCTCTGTTGCCCAGGCTGGAGTGCAGTGGCTGGATCTCAGCTCACTGCAAGCTCTGCCTCCCGGGTTTACGCCATTCTCCTGCCTCTCAGCCTCCCAAGTAGCTGGGACTACAGGCGCCTGCCACCTCGCCCAGCTAGTTTTTTTTTGTATTTTTTAGTAGAGACGGGGTTTCACCATGTTAGCCAGGATGGTCTCGATCTCTTGACCTCGTGATCTGCCCGTCTCGGCCTCCCAAAGTGCTGGGATTATAGGCTTGAGCCACCGCGCCCGGCCAACAGACTCCCCTCTCTTAAAAAAGAAAGAGGAGGCTGGGCATGGTGGCTCATGCCTGTAATCCTAGCACTTTGGGAGGCCAAGGCGGGTGGATCACCTGAGGTCAGGAGTTTGAGACCAGCCTGGCCAACACAGTGAAACCTGGATCTATTAAAAATACAAAAATTAAGGCTGGGTGCGGTGGTTCATGCCTGTAATCCCAGCATTTTGGGAGGCCGATGAAACCTCGTCTCTACTAAAAATATAAAAAATTAGCTGGGCATGGTGGCAGGCGCCTGTGGTCCCAGCTGCTGCGGAGACTGAGGCAGAAGAATGGCATGAATCCAGGAGACGGAGCTTGCAGTGAGCTGAGACGGCGCCACTGCACTCCAGCCTGGGCGACAGAGCGAGACTCCATCTCAAAAAAAAAAAAAAGGCCGGGCGCGGTGGCTCAAGCCTGTAATCCCGGCACTTTGGGAGGCCGAGACGGGCGGATCACGAGGTCAGGAGATCGAGACCATCCTGGCTAACATGGTAAAACCCCGTCTCTACTAAAAAATACAAAAAACTAGCCGGGCGAGGTGGCGGGCGCCTGTAGTCCCAGCTACTCCGGAGGCTGAGGCAGGAGAACGGCGTAAACCTGGGAGGCGGAGCTTGCAGTAAGCTGAGATCCGGCCACTGCACTCCAGCCCGGGCGACAGAGCAAGACTCCGTCTCAAAAAAAAAAAAAAAAAAAAAATACAAAAATACAAAAATTAGCCAAGCATGGTGGCACACACCTGTAATCCCAGCTACTTGAGAGGCTGCGGTGGGAAGATTGCTTGAACCAGGAAGGCAGAGGTTACAAGTGAGCCAAGATTGTGCCCCTGCACCCTGGCCTGAGCAACAGCGAGACTCTGCTTCAAAAAAAAAAAAAAAAAAAAAAAAAAAGCAGTTACTCCTCATTCTTCTTCCCACACTCCAGCCCCTGGCAACTATTTATCTGATTTCTGTCTCTCTGGATTGGCCTGTTCTGGACATGTCATAGAAATGGGATCACACACTGTGTAGCCTTTTGTGTCTGGCTTCTCTCACCTGAGCCTGACGTCCTCAAGGTTCTTGCTGTAGCCTGTGTTAGAGCCTCATTGCTTTTCATGGCTGAGTCATATTTCCGTTGCATGGATATACCACATTTTCCTTATTCGGACACTGTTTTGATGGCTTTAGACACATGATCTCCTGCGAGGTTGGTAGTCTTATTGCACCCCGTTTTGCAGGAGAGGAAACTGAGGCCCAGAGAGGTCAAGCAAGTTGCCTGAGGTTGCACAGCTGCTGGTGGTGTAGCCAGGATTTCAATCTAGGGTCTGCAAGTTGAACCCCTACCTTCTACCCCTCTAACAGTTTAGTATTCAGAGACAATATAGCAATTATTATCATTTTTTTATTTTATTTTATTTTATTTTTTTTTTTTTTTTTTTTTTTTTTTTTTTTTTTTTTTTTTTTTTTGAGACGGAGTCTCGCTGTGTCCCCCAGGCTGGAGTACAGTGGCGCCATCTCGGCTCACTGCGAGCTTCGCTTCCCGGGTTCACGCCATTCTCCTGCCTCAGCCTCCTGAGTAGCTGGGACTACAGGCGCCCACTACCGCGCCCGGCTAATTTTTTGTATTTTTAGTAGAGACGGGGTTTCACCGTGGTCTCGATATCCTGACCTTGTGATCCGCCCACCTCGGCCTCCCAAAGTGCTGGGATTACAGGCGTGAGCCACCGCGCCCGGCCCTATTATCATTTTTTTAAAGATGGAGTCTCACTCTGTCACCCAGGCTGGAGTGCAATGGTGTAATCTCAGCCCACTGGAACTTCTGCCACTCGGGTTCAAGCGATTATCCTGTCTCAGCCTCCCAAGTAGCTGGGATTACAGGCACCCATCATCACGCTCGGCTAATTTTTGTATTTTTAGTAGAGACGAGGTTTCACCATGTTGACCAGGCTGGTCTTGAACTCCTGACTTCAAGTGATCTGCCTGCGTTGGCCTCCCAAAGTTCTGGGATTATGGGCGTGAACGACCATGCCCAGCCCAATCCAGGCAGTTTGATGCTCAGTCTGCAAGTTGAACCCCTACCTTCCACCCCTCTAACAGTTTGGTATTCAGAGACAATGTGGCAATTATAATGTATCTCTCTGTCATTTTCCCAGGAAAGGATGCCAAGACGCAGACAGGAGCTTGTGGCTGTCACCCAGCGAATCGTCCCCAGCTAGGGCTGGAACTGAAGACTCAGGCTTGGGGAGGAGTCAGTTCAGAAACCTTGAGGGCCTTCTCTGACACCTGCTTGGCTCCCTTGTGTATGTTTTGGAGAAGTTTTTTGTAGGGAGGCAAGTGAGGGAAGAGGGCAGAACTAAAACACTGCAATATTCAAGGGCTCAAACGGTGGTTGCCTCCCACCAGGGAGGGCAGGGGGCTGCCAGAGAGAGCCTTGATTATTTCCTGCACCTTAATGGGTCCTTCCTAAGAGAGTGGCTTTGGTTTCCATGACAACAAGCCGGCAGCATCAGAGCAAGATGGTGGAGTCTCCTCCCCCGACCCACATCTGGTTCTGGAATCTCTATCCCTGTCATTCCAAATCGCAGGAATCCAGCTGTGGCTCAGCCCAAGACCAGAGCGGGCAGCCGGGCAGTGGACAGCGCTCCTTCTCTGTGGCCTGGCAGGCAGGAGGACCTCTGGCCCTGCCCCATGCTGGTAAGGAAGAGATGAATGGACAGACATAGCGTATGCCGGGCCTGGCACAGGGGCTTACGCCTGTAATCCCAGCACTTTGGAAGGCAGGCGGATCACTGGAGGCCAAGAGTTCGAGACCAGCCTGGCCAACATGGTGAAACACCATCTCTACTAAAAATACAAAAACTAGCCAGGTATGATGGCACGTGACTGTAATCCCAGCTACTTGAGAGGCTGAGGCAGGAGAATGGCTTGAATCCGGGAGGTGGAGGTTGCAGTGAGCTGAGATTGTGCTATTGCACTCCAGCCTGGGCAACAAGAGTGAAACTCTGTCTCGAAAAAAAAAAAAAAGCTACAGCTAAGAAGGGAGCAGTGGGTCACACCTGTAATCCCAGCACTTTGGGAAGCCAAGGAGGGATGATTGCTTGAGGCCAGGAGTTCAAGATCAGCCTGGGCAACATGGCAAGACCGTGTCTCACCAATAAGTGAATGAATAAAAATTAGTTGAGTGTGGTGGCACATGCCTGTTGTCTTACTTGGGAGGCTGAGGAAGGAGGACTGTTTGAGTCCTGGAGCAGGAGGCTGCAGTGAGCCATGATTGTGCCACTGCACTCCAGCCTGAGTGACAGAACAAGCCCCTGTCTCAAAATAACAGCAACAAAACAAACAAACAAGCAAAACAAAACAAGACAAAAAAACTCTACAGCTAATAGCACACTTAAGCGTACAAGACTGAATGCTTTCCCCCTAGAATGGGACTAAGATAGAGATGTCCAGCTCTGTCCCCCAGGCTGGAGTGCAGGGGTGTGATCTCAGCTCACTGCAACCTCCACCTCCTGGGTTCAAGCAATTATCATGCCCCAGCCTCCCATGTAACTGGAATTACAGGCATGCACCACCACACCTGGCTAATTATTGGCGGGTAATTTTAGTAGAGACAAGGTTTCGACATGTTGGTCAGGCGGGTCTCAAACTCCTGGCCTCAAGTGATCCACCCACCTCAGTTTTCCAAAGTGCTGGGATAACAGATGTGAGCCACCGTGTCCAGCCTACTCTCATAATTTCTTCCTTTTCTTTTTCTCTTTTTTCTTTTTTTTTCTTTTTTGAGACAAAGTCTCACTCTGTCGCCCAGACTGAAGTGCAGTGGTGCTATCTGGGCTCACTGCAAACTCCGCCTCCTGGGTTCAAGTGATTCTCATGCCTCAGGCTCCCAAGTAGCTGGAATTACAGGTGCCCACCACCACACCTGGCTATGTTTTGTATTTTAGTAGAGATGGGGTTTTACCATGTTGGCCAGGCTGGTCTCAAGCTCCTGACTTCAGGTGATCCACCTGTCTCAGCCTCCCAAAGTGCTGGAATTACAGGCAAGAGCCACTGCGCCCAGCCGCCACTTTTATTCAATGTTGTATTGAAAGTTCTAGCCAGAGCATAAGAAAAAAACAAAAAGTAGGCCCGGCGCGGTGGCTCAAGCCTGTAATCTCAGCACTTTGGGGGGCCGAGGCGGGAGGATCACAAGGTCAGGAGATC
This sequence comes from Rhinopithecus roxellana, assembly GCF_007565055.1. Lineage (NCBI taxonomy): Eukaryota > Metazoa > Chordata > Mammalia > Primates > Cercopithecidae > Rhinopithecus > Rhinopithecus roxellana. The sequence continues at coordinate 14,447,066 of NC_044556.1, forward strand.
AAGACCATCCTGGCTAACACGGTGAAACCCCGTCTCTACTAAAAATACAAAAAAATTAACCGTACACGGTAGTCCCAGCTACTAGGGAGGCTGAGGCAGGAGAATGGCATGAACCCGGGAGGTGGAGCTTGCAGTGAGCCGAGATCCCGTCACTGCACTCCAGCCTGGACGAAAGAGCGAGACTCCGTCTCAAAAAAAAAAAAAAAAAAAAGAAAAAAACAAAAAGTAAAGGCATCCACATTGCAAAGAAGTAAAACTGTGTTTATTCATGAGTCCTATGGTTGTCCATGTAGAAAATCTTACAGAATCTACAAAAGGTTGCAGGCTCCAAGAACAATATAAAACATTAATTATATTTCTATATACTAGTAACAATCTTTCAGAAACTGAAATGAGGCTGGGCGCGGTGACTCATGCCTGTAATCCCAGCACTTTGGGAGCCCGAGGTGGGCAGATCACAAGGTCAGGAGATCGAGAGCATCCTGGCTAACGCGGTGAAACTCCATCTCTACTAAAAATACAAAAAATTAGCAAATTAGCTGGGCGTGGTGGCACGTGCCTGTAGTCCCAGCTACTTGGGAGGCTGACGCAGGAGAATCACTTGAATCGGGGAGGCGGAGGTTGCAGTGAGCCGAGATCACGCCACTGCACTCCAGCCTGGGCGACAGAGTAAGACTCCATCTCAAAAAAATAAAATAAATAATAATAATTTAAAAATCCACATCTAACGCTGTTTTCTTGCGAAGATCCAATTCTCTCCCTTGAAAGTGGACTAGATTTGGCAAATATGATGTGGCAGAAGTGACCCTGTGACTTCTGAGGCTGCGTGATAAGAGGTGATACTATATAGCTGCCGCCTGGTTCTCTCTCTGGGTGCTTGCTCCTGGGACCCAGCAGCCACCTTGTAAGGAAGCTCAAGCTACAGTGAGGAGTTCCCACTGGCAGTCCCAGTTGAGGTCCTTCAAGATGACTCCAGCCCCAGCCTCCTTATGCTTGAACCACCTAAGAACCGCCCCCAGTGAGAACTGTCTAGCAGAGTCCACTCTCAGAAGCATCACAAGTAATAATAATAGGTTGTTGTTTATGTCACTAACCTTCAGGTTGTTTGTTAAGTCAGCTTCCGTATCTAGAGCAATCTGGAGCATTCCTTTCTTCCAAAGCTCTAACTAAAAAAAAAATCCCTGTCCAGGCTGGGCGTGGTGGTTCACGCCTGTAATCCCAGCACTTTTGGAGGCCGAGGTGGGCGGATCACGAGGCAGGAGATCGAAACCATCCGGGCTAACATGGTGAAACCTCATCTCTACTAAAAATATAAAAAATCAGCTGGGCGTGGTGGTGGACGCCTGTAGTCCCAGCTACTCGGGAGGCTGAGGCTGGAGAATGGTGTGAACCTGGGAGGTGGAGCTTGCAGTGAGCCGAGATTGTGCCATTGCACTCCAGCCTGGGTGACAGAGCAATACTCCATCTCAAAAAAAAAAAAAAAAAAAAAAAAAAAAAAAAAAAAAAAAAAAAAAATCCGTATCCATATGTCCATATTCAAAGACTAGCCTCGTCCATGAAGTATCTCCCAGCTTCCTCCTTCCCTCTCCAGCCAGATACAATTCATTCATTCTCCGGCTCCCGCATCCCCAGCCACACAGTCTAACTTGAGTTATTCTCCTCCCATCAGATTCTGGGCTCTTGAGAACATCTGCTTGTTTATTGCTATATAACCAGGATCCAGCACACAGCCCAGCACATAGCAGGTGCTAAGAATATAAATAAATGTGGCTGAATGTATAAATGAATGAAGAAATGAAACAAAGATACATACTAATGCCTTCAGGCTGTGCTACATTATATAAATCTATCTAGTCCCTTCAGGGAGTGGGAGACACACTGAGACTGTTTCTTAGAAACTAAACCATGTCATATCTTCCCAATGAACAGACAGTTCCCCGGAGAGGAAACAGACATTGTAAACAAACTCTTGGGGAACTGTGTGATTTGGTTAGTAATTATAGACAGGCAAATTAAAGCTACCAGCTAGCACGTGGCACGATTCCAGTTACTATTACTGCACCACAGATGACCTCAAAATGCTCAGGCTTAAAACAATCATCATGGCTGGGTGGAGTGGCTCACGCCTGTAATCCCAGCACTTTGGGAGACCGAGGTGGGCGGATTGCTTGAGCTCAGGAGTTCGAGACCAGCCTGGGCAACATAGTGAAACACTGTCTCTACACAAAAATACAAAAATTAGCTGGGCATGGTGGCACAGGCCTGTAGTCCCAGATACTTGGAAGGCTGAGGTGGGAGAATTGCTTGAACCCAGGAGGCAGAGGTTGCACTGAGCTGAGATTGCGCCACTGCACTCCAGCCTGGGCAACAGAGACAGACCCTGTCTTTTTTTTTATTTATTTTTAATCATTTTCTTATATGTTATGGATTCTGTAGGTCAGGAATTTGGGGCAAGGCTCCACTGGGAAGGTAGCCATTTGCCCAAGCCAAGGAGAGAGGCCTCAAGATAAATCAATCTTGCACATATCTTTCTTTTTTTTTTAATTATTATTATACTTTAAGTTCTAGGGTGCATGTGCACAACATGCAGGTTTGTTACATATGTATACATGTGCCGTGTTGGTGTGCTGCACCCATCAACTCGTCAGCACCCACCAACTCGTCATTTACATCAGTTATAACTCCCAATGCCATCCCTCCCCCCTCCCCCCTCTTTCTTTTTTTTTAAGTCAGGGTCTTCTTGCTCTGTCACCCAGGCTGGAGTGCAGTGGTACAATCATAGCTCGCTGCAGCCTCCATCTCCTTGGGTCAAGATCCTCCCACCTCAGCCTCTCAAAGAGCTGGGATCACAGGTGTACATCACTGTACCTGGCTAACTTTTTAAATTTTTTCATAGAGACAGGGTCTCGCTGCATTGCCCACACTAGTCTCGACCTCCTGGACTCAAGCAATCTTCTCGAATCAGCCTCTCAAGGTGGGACTGCAGGCGTGCCCTACCATACTCAGATCATTCTGCCCATATCTTGATCTTGAACTTCTAGGCTCCAGAAATGTGGAAAAATAACTTCCTGTTGTTTAAGCCACTCAACCTGTGATATTTAGCTAACTAATACACTTACTCCTCTTCTCTTTCCTTTTCTTTTCTTTCTTTTTTTTTTTTTTTTTTTTTCGGATGGAATCTCGCTCCCGGGTTCAAGCAATTATCCTGTCTCAACCTCCTGAGTAGCTGGGACTGCAGGCATGCACCATCATACCCAGCTAATTTTTGTATTTTTAGTAGAGACGGGGTTTCACCATGTTGGCCAGGGTGGTCTTGATCTCTTGATCTTGTGATCTGCCTGCCTCGACCCCCCAAAGTGCTATGATTACAGGCACGTGCCACCATGCACAGCTAATTTTTGTATTTTTAGTAGAGATGGGGTTTCGCCATGTTGGCCAGGGTGGTCTCAAACTCCTGACCTTGTTATCCACCCGCCTCGGCCTCCCAAAGTGCTGGGACTACAGGCATGAGCTACCGCACCCAGCCGAGACCAGTGTTCTCAGTGAAGTCACTCAGTAATGAAAAACCAAATACTGTGTATTCTCACTTATAAGTGGGAGCTAAGCTATGGGTTTGCAAAGGCATACAGAGTAATATAATAGGTGGGACACGGTGACTTCACGCCTGGAATCGCAGCACTTTGGGAGGAGAAGGAGGGAGGACCATTTGAGCTCAGGAGTTTGAGACCAGCCTGGGTAATGCAGCAAGACCCCACATCTAAAAAAAAAAAAATTAGGCTGGGCGTGGTGGCTCACACCTGTAATCCCAGCACTTTGGGAGGCCAAGGCGGGTGGATCCCAAGGTCAGGAGATCAAGACTATCCTGGCTAACACGGTGAAACCCCGTCTCTACTAAAAGTACAAAAGAATTAGCCAGGCGTGGTGGCGGGCACCTGTAGTCCCAGCTACTCGGGAGGCTGAGGCAGGAGAATGGCGTGAACCCAGGAGGCGGAGCTTGCAGTGAGCTGAGATCATGCCACTGCACTCTAGCCTGGGTGATAGAGCGAGACTCCGTCTCAAAAAAAAAAAAAAAAAAATTAGCTGGGTGTTGTGGCACCTGCCTCTAGTCCCAGCTACTCAGACGGCTGAGGTGGGAGGGTCACTTGAGCTCAGGAGTTCAAGCCTGCAGTGAGCTATGATTGCACCACTGCACTCCAGCCTGGACAACAGAGCAAGACCTTATCTCAAAAAATAAATAAATAAATAAAATGGTATAATGGACAGTGGAACTCAGAAGCGGGGAGAGAGTGGAGAGTGAGGGATAAAAAGCTACACACTGGGGCCAGACACTGTGGCTCACACCTGTAATCCCAGCACTTTGGGAGGCCAAGGTGGGTGGATGACCTGAGGTCAGGAGTTTGAGACCAGCCTGGCCAACATGGTGAAACCCTGTCTCTACTCAAAATACAAAAATTAGCCAGGCATGGTGCCAGGTGCCTGTAATCACAGCTACTTGGGAGGCTGAGGCAGGAGAATCACTTGAGCCCAGCAGCTGGAGGTTGCAGTGAGCTGAGATTGCGCCACTGCACTTCAGCCTGGGCAATAGAGCAAGACTCTGCCAAAAAAAAAAAAAAAGAAGAAGAAGAAGAAGAAAAGAAAGAAAAGAAAAAAAGCAAAACAAGAAAACTGCATATTGGGTACAACGTACTGTACTTGGGTAATCTGTGCACTAAAACCTCAGGCTTCACCACTATCCAATTCATCCATGTCACCAAAAACAACTTGTGCTCCAAAAGCTACTGAAATTTAAAAAAATTTTTTTAAGGTTCCGTTTTGTTTTATTTTGCTCCCTGGTCTAGCTCAGCTCCGGAATCAGTGCAGACACGCAATATCCTCTCAGTAAATATTTATGGAATAAATAAATCTGTCTCATCTTTGGCATTGCTATGATGGGGTCTATTTTGTCTTTTTCTCTATTTATCCGAGTGTTTAAAATATTTTTTTAATCGGAAAAAAAAAACGGAAGGCACCTTAGGATGAAAGCGTCCCCCTCCCAACCCCCAGTGCGGTTTGGCACGTCCCTCGCTGTCCCCATCACCTCCCTAGCCCGTGCAGGTGGCCTGGCCGTGGCTCTGCACGGGCAGTCGTGTTTAGGCGGCGCTGCAGCTAATGACACCCCGCTGTGTGTGCCTGGCTGGCCGCCCGAGATGTGCCTGTGCATGGCATGGGGACGTTTGCAAGCCTGGAGCCTGGCGCGGGGGCAGGTAGCGGGAGAACAGGCACGCAGATGGCAGAGGGGTTGGGGCGGAGACGCTCGCCTGGCGTGGGCCACAGTCACGACCCGATTGTAGCCCCCACTGTGTCTCTTCATAGTTGCATCCTTGGAAACCGGCGGGACTGCAGGAAAAAATTTAAAAATCAGATGAAAGAAAAGAAAGCGGTGGAGACTTCCAGAATGCGCCAGCGCCGCAGAGCTGTAGTCAGGGTGGTGCTGTGGTTAGAATGTGCTTCCTGGGGTGATGCTTTATTCATTCCACAGATATTTTATTATTATTATTATTATTATTATTAATTTTCATTTTTTATTTTATTTTATTTTATTTTTGAGATGGAGTCTCCCTCTGTTGCCCAGGCTGGAGTGCAGTGGCACGATCTCGGCTCACCACAACCTCTGCCTCCCAGGTTCAAGCGATTCTTGTGCCTCAGCCTCCCAGGTAGCTGGGATTACAGGCATGCACCACCACGCCTGGTTAATTTTTGTATTTTTAGTAGAGACGGGGTTTCTCCACGTTGGTCAGGCTGGTCTCAAACTCCTGACCTCAGGTGATCCACCTGCTTCAGCCTCCCAAATTGCTGGGATTCCAGACGTGAGCCACTGTGCCCGGCTTCCACAAATATTTATTGAGCACCTACTCTGTTCTAGAAACGGGAACACAGCAGTGAACACGACAGAGAAGAGTCCCTGAACAAACATTCCCAAGTATGTAAATTATACAGCAGGCGAGGTTAGATAGTGATATATGCTATGGGGGGAAAAGTAGACTGAAAGGATCCTCCCACCTCAGCCTCCCAAAATGCTGGGATTATAGATGCGAGCCACAGTGCTCAGCTTTAATTTTCAATATTGGCCATGATTAACAATTGGTCGGAAAAAAAAAAAAATCCTGAAAATTTAACAATCAGCTCTTGTGAGCCAGTTTACACCAACACACCAACATACCACACTCTGGAGGGGTGAATTGTTTTGTTCATTTCTTTCGTTTTGTTTTGTTTTTTTTTTGAGACGGAGTCTCTGTCACCCAGGCTGGAGTTCACTGGCATGATCTTGGCTCACTGCAACTTCCCAGGGAGTTGGAGGGAGAGAGGAGATTGGAGGGAGGAGGTTTGCTGGTCTTTAGCATTTACCCATTGCCCGTGGTGTAAATACTCAGGCTAAGGATGATTTCCAGCTACCACCAAGGAGCCATAGAACAGGGTATGGGTCGGCCGGGCGCAGTGGCTCAAGCCTGTAATCCCAGCACTTTGGGAGGCCGAGACGGGCGGATCACGAGGTCAGGAGATCGAGACCATCCTGGCTAACACGGTGAAACCCCGTCTCTACTAAAAAATACAAAAAACTAGCCGGGCGAGGTGGCGGGCGCCTGTAGTCCCAGCTACTCGGGAGGCTGAGGCAGGAGAATGGCGTGAACCCGGGAGGCGGAGCTTGCAGTGAGCTGAGATCCGGCCACTGCACTCCAGCCTGGGCAACAGAGCGAGACTCCGTCTCAAAAAAAAAAAAAAAAAGAATACTTGCACTCCTAGGCATTACCCAAGAGAAATGAAAACATATTTCCACACAAAGACCTGTACGCAGAAGTTTATAGCAGCTTTATTTGTAATCATCTAAAACTGGAAAGAACCATCACATAATGGATAAAAGAATGGTGGCTCATTCTTGCCATGGAATACAGCTCCATAATAAAAGGCAACGAGCCACTAATACACGCAACAGCATAGTTGCATCTTGAATGCATTGTGCTGAATGAAAGCAGCAGACCCCAGAGGCCACCTATTGCATTTTTCCATTTCTATGCTGTTATTATGAAATGCAGAGAACAGATCAGCAGTTACTAGTGGCTGCGGGTGGACAAAGGCGTTGACAAAAAGGGCATGATACAACATTCTTTTTTTCTTTTTTTCTTTTTTTGAGATGGAGCCTTGCTCTGTCGCCCAGGCTGGAGTGCAGTGACGCAATCTCGGCTCACTACAAACTCCGCCTCCCGGGTTCAAGCCATTCTCCTGCCTCAGCCTCCCGAGTAGCTGGGACTACAGGCGCCCACCACCATGCCCAGCTAATTTTTTGTATTTTTAGTAGAGACGGGGTTTCACCGTGTTAGCCAGGATGGTCTCGATCTCCTGACCTCATGATCCACCCGTCTCAGCCTCCCAAAGTGCTGGGATTACAGGCGTGAGCCACCGCTCCCAGCCAGCATGAGACAACATTCTGAATGAAGATGCTGTTGAACATCTCAGTTGTGATACTGGCTACATAACTGCATGTTTGTCACACCTGTTCTATTTATTTATTTTCATTTATTTATCTTGGAGACAGGGTCTCCCTCTGTCAACCAGGCTGAAGTGCAATGGTGCAATCACGGCTCACTGCAGCCTTGACCACATAGGTTCAAGCGATCCTCCCACTTCAGCTTCCTGAATAGCTGAGACAACAGGTGGACGCTACCACGCCTGGCTAATTTTTGTATTTTTGTAGAGATGGGCTGTGTTTCCCAGGTGGGTCTCGAATTTCTGGGTTCAAGCAATCCTCCCACCTCAGCCTCCCAAAGTGCTGAGATTACAGGTGTGAGTGACCTTGCCTAACCAAACCTGTCCTCTTTATTAAAAATGCATTTTACTGTATATATATCACACCTCGAATAAACTTTAAAAATAAAGAATTCGGGCCACCAAATATTTCTGTCTCATAATTCACTGCTGTCAAAAAAATGCCAGGAAATGGATCACCTTACAACTGCTAGAATAGCTATTATCAAAAAGATGAAAGGTACCAAATGTTGGCAAGGATTTGAAGAGAACATTTACACACTATTGATGGTAATTTTAATTAGTATAGCCATTATGGAAAATGGTATGGAAGTTCCAAAGAAAACTTTAAAAATAGAACTACCAGATGATCCAACAATCCCACTTCTGGGTATTTATCCAAAGGAATTGAAATCAGCATGTCAGGCCGGGCACAGGGGCTCATACTTGTAATCCTAGCACTTTGGGAGGACAAGGCGGGGGGATCGCCTAAGGCCAGGAGTTCGAGATCATCCTGGCCATCATGGTGAAACCCCGTCTCTACTAAAAATACAAAAATTAGCTGGGCGAGGTGGAGGGCGCCTGTAATCCCAGCTACTCGGGAGACTGAGGCACCAGAATCGCTTGAACCCGGGAGGTGGATGTTGCAGTGAGCCGAGATCGCACCACTGCACTCCAGCCTGGGCGACAGACCGAGACTCTGTCTCAAAAACAAAAACAAAAAAACAAAAAAAATCCCACGAAGTTATTGAAAGATAAGAATTACGTAAATAAAATAAAGGAAGGAAATTCTGACACATGCTAGGATATAAATAAATGTATGTAAATGAATGAATGAATAAATGAATGGAGGAATAAGAAGTGAGCGCGTGATTTTTTACCCTTATCGTTCCCTGTTCTCCCAGCTCAAAACGCTTTCGCCCTGCCTGGCTTTTCGGCCTCCTCTTGGCGCCCCCTGCCGGTGGGCCGCTCGCCTATGCTCCAACCCCGAATCGTGACTCGCCCCCTCTGGCCGAGCTTGGCTTTCGGGAAATGCAGTCCTTAAGGGCATCGCGCGGCTTTTTCCATAGGCTCTGACGTAGAGACAGCCACGGGAAGTACGTCACCAAATTTCGCCGGTTCCCACAAGGTAGGTCGTGTGGCGCTGCATGACGGGAATTGTAGTCCTCAAATTGCTAACTTTCCTGGTCGTGTGCTGGGACTGGAACGCCAATTCCCATCATGCCGCGCGCTCACAGCTCGCAGGGGCTGTCCCGTGGCCTTTTGGGAAGTGTAGTCTTAATCCCCCATTATTCCTTTTTTGTTCTATGGAGTGGGCCCGCGCAGAGGACTCCATTTCCCGGCGTGCTCCCATTCGTCGGGTCGCGGCAGCCATTTTGTTCCGCCCGAGGAACCCCCTAAGATGGCGGCGAGGGAGACGGTGAAGGTTGCCTCCCGCCCGTCCGGGCTCTGATCCTGTCTCCCTGTCCTCCGGCGGCCGGCCCATGGCCTGGCGGAGGCCCGAACCATGGACCTCCGCACCGCCGTGTACAACGCTGCCCGTGACGGCAAGCTGCAGCTGCTCCAGAAGCTGCTCAGCGGCCGGAGCCGGGAGGAACTGGACGAGCTGACGGGAGAGGTGGCCGGCGGGGGGACGCCGCTGCTCATCGCCGCCCGCTACGGCCACCTGGATGTGGTGGAGTACCTGGTGGACCGGTGCGGCGCGAGCGTGGAGGCCGGTGGCTCGGTGCACTTCGATGGGGAGACCATCGAGGGCGCGCCGCCGCTGTGGGCCGCCTCCGCCGCCGGCCACCTGGACGTGGTGCGGAGCTTGCTGCGCCGCGGGGCCTCGGTGAACCGCACCACGCGCACCAACTCCACGCCCCTGCGCGCCGCCTGCTTCGACGGCCACCTGGAGGTGGTGCGCTACCTGGTCGGCGAGCACCAGGCCGACCTTGAGGTGGCCAACCGGCACGGCCACACGTGCCTCATGATCTCGTGCTACAAGGGCCATCGTGAGATCGCCCGCTACCTGCTGGAGCAGGGCGCCCAGGTGAACCGGCGCAGCGCCAAGGGCAACACGGCCCTGCACGACTGCGCCGAGTCCGGCAGCCTGGAGATCCTGCAGCTGCTGCTGGGGTGCAAGGCCCGCATGGAACGTGACGGCTACGGCATGACCCCGCTGCTCGCGGCCAGTGTGACGGGCCACACCAACATTGTGGAGTACCTCATCCAGGAGCAGCCCAGCCAGGAGCAGATCGCAGGGGGAGAGGCTCAGCCTGGGCTGCCCCAAGAAGGCCCCTCTACCAGCCAGGGGTGTGCGCAGCCTCAGGGGGCTCCATGCTGCAGCTCCTCCCCGGAGGAACCACTGAACGGGGAATCGTACGAAAGCTGCTGTCCCACCAGCCGGGAAGCTGCCGTGGAAGCCTTGGAATTGCTGGGAGCTACGTATGTGGATAAGAAACGAGATCTGCTTGGGGCCCTCAAACACTGGAGGCGGGCCATGGAGCTGCGTCACCAGGGGGGCGAGTACCTGCCCAAACCGGAGCCCCCACAGCTGGTCCTGGCCTATGACTATTCCAGGGAGGTCAACACCACCGAGGAGCTGGAGGCGCTGATCACCGACCCGGATGAGATGCGCATGCAGGCCCTGTTGATCCGGGAGCGCATCCTCGGTCCCTCGCACCCCGACACTTCCTATTATATCCGTTACAGGGGCGCGGTATACGCCGACTCGGGCAATTTCGAGCGCTGCATCCGCTTGTGGAAGTACGCCCTGGACATGCAACAGACCAACCTGGAGCCTCTGAGCCCCATGACCGCCAGCAGCTTCCTCTCCTTCGCGGAACTCTTCTCCTACGTGCTGCAGGACCGGGCCGCCAAGGGCAGTCTGGGCACCCAGATCGGCTTTGCAGACCTCATGGGGGTCCTCACCAAAGGGGTCCGGGAAGTGGAACGGGCCCTGCAGCTGCCCAGGGAGCCCGGAGACTCGGCCCAGTTCACCAAGGCGCTGGCCATCATCCTCCACCTGCTCTACCTGTTAGAGAAAGTGGAGTGCACCCCCAGCCAGGAGCACCTGAAGCACCAGACCGTCTACCGCCTGCTCAAGTGCGCGCCCAGGGGCAAGAACGGCTTCACCCCTCTGCACATGGCTGTGGACAAGGACACCACAAACGTGGGCCGCTACCCCGTGGGCAGATTCCCCTCCCTGCACGTGGTCAAAGTGCTGCTCGACTGCGGGGCCGACCCGGACAGCAGGGATTTTGACAACAACACCCCACTACACATAGCAGCCCAGAACAACTGCCCGGCCATCATGAATGCCCTGATCGAAGCAGGGGCCCACATGGACGCCACCAACGCCTTCAAGAAGACGGCCTACGAGCTGCTGGACGAGAAGCTGCTGGCCAGGGGCACCATGCAGCCCTTCAACTACGTTACCCTGCAGTGCCTTGCGGCCCGGGCCCTGGATAAGAACAAGATCCCTTACAAGGGCTTCATCCCGGAAGATCTGGAGGCATTCATTGAACTGCACTGACCTGCCCAGAACGTCTGTACCCTCACCTCTCCACTCTCCTGCTGAAAGGCGGGAAATCGGGCTGGGGTGTAGCAGATGCTCCTTCTTGCCTCCTTCCGGCACCAATCAGGAAAAGGGTTCTTCCACCTCCCATCCCTTTACCTGCAGAGAGGGTGGGAGGTGTTAGCGAGCCTTTGGTGCTAGAAGCCTTCAGGGTCACGTGCTAAGAGGACAGTCTTTCTCCAGGAGCCCGCTCACTCATTCTGAGTCAGGAAAAGACCCAAGACCTTCCCCACATCCTGTCTGCCTAGGTTACAGAGGCCTTGCCTCGTTACCCTAGAGGTGGAGGGACCGAAGCCATTGCGTTCCTTCCCTGCCAGAAACACAGGAAGAAGTTGAGGACGGTCTTCCTTCCCTTGCCCCTTTATGTGGCCGGATAACTCCAGCTGCCGAATACAGTGTTAGGACTGGGGGTTCCCGAGATGAGAGTTTGAAAGTCGGGGAATGAGCCCACCTCTCATTTCTTCTAGCACGATCACGCCCTGCTCCCGTGCCACCGTAGTCCCTGACAGACAGGCAGGGCTCTGCCCAGGGCAGCCTGCCACTTGCATAGCTTTCGGTTGGTTTGGTGTTCTGTTTAATAAGTGGGCAGGTTGCAAGCATTGCACAGAAGTTCTGAGATTTTACTGCCTTTTTTTTTTTTTTTAAAGAAAGTTGTTTGTTGGACTCCATAAGTGAATTTCAAGCAGTGAGGATTTTGTGGTGCCTGAGATGGCCGAGGCCACAGGAGTGAGCTGTATGTGTGAGGAATTTGGTGAGCGAGATAAAAAGTCCATGGGCGTCGACCCGTAAAACACGGGCGACCGTACATTTTTATACATCTCCACTCTTCCGCCTTTTACAGGCTTTCCAATTTTACAGGCCTTTCCAATTTTCCATTCTCATTAGAAAGAGAACTGTTCTTCCAAGCAGAAATCAGGAGTGACCACAAAGCCTGACAACACTTTGCCACCCAGCAAGAACTGGCACAATTGGTTTGGGTCTGCATTGCCATCGTGCCCGAGTTAAAACTACAGGTCACTCCGCCTTGCAAACCTCACGTGGCCTCTGATTTCATTGTGGGTGCATCTACAGGTGGCCCGGGCTGTTTTTTCAGCTGCTCCGAGGATTGGGACCCAAGTCATCATGAAAAGGGCCCAAGTACAGTCTTAATGCGATAAATCCACTAGCTAAGACGTTGAGTGCCAAGACCAGCCTTCCAGCCGAGCTTTGGACAAAGTCTCAGGTTCCCATGTCTCAGGGTGAGGTGCTGGGGCTGCCAGAGGACCTGCCCCAGCAAGATTTTTCTCAAGAGCGAGACTCCATCAGCCCGGGCAGACGGGAGCAGGTTCTTGGCCAGCATAGACAGCAGCAAACAGCAGAAGGGAAGCCATTCTCACTACATCCTCCCTGCAGTAGCCAGGCCCTTAGGAGGAGCAGCAACCGGGGGTGTCCAGAAACATCCTGTCCCTGGATGGAAACTAGGTCTCGTTTGGATTTTGTTTTGTTTTGTTTTGTTTGCCGTGTTAGGAAATTATTTATTTATTTGCAAGACAGGTTTTAACTTAACTCAGCCAAGGTGGGAAATGGCATCCCCATCCCTCCCAAAGCACAAAGCACAGAAATGAGGCCGTTTACTCCGCGCTGGTGTTTAAGTCATTAAAAAGATACTGGAAGAGAATCGCCTGATGCGTCCTTGGCATGGGTCAACGGGGGAAGTGGGTGGTAGGTGGATCCGTCCATGGCATTGGTCTGAGTGAACAGAGAGCTCTAGGGCCACCTCCCCTAGCCAGAGGGGTTTCTGTGTTATATACTGGGGCTTATTTTATTTTATTATTATTTTTGAGAGAGTCTCACCCTGTCACCCAGGCTGGTGTGCAATGGCGTGATCTCGGCTCACTCCACCTCCTGGGTTCAAACGATTCTTCTACCTCAGCCACCTGAGTAGCTGAGATTACAGGCACCTGCCACCATACCCAGCTAATTTTTGTATTTTCCGTAGAGGCAGGTTTTGCCATGTTGGCCAGGCTGGTCTCAAACTCCTGGACTCAAGCGATCTTCCCACCTCGGCTTCCCAAAGTGCTGGGAATACAAGCATGAACCACTGCACCTGGCCTCTATGTTATATACTGGGGCTTTGTGTAAAATTTCACTTGAAAAACAGTATGTTGCTGTTAAAAAAAAAAAAAAAAAAAAAAAAAAAAGCCTGGGCAACATAGTGAGAGCCTGTCTTTACAAAAATAAAAAATAGTCTGGGTATGGTGACTCACATCTGTAATCTCAGCACCTTGGGAAGCCTAGGCAACATAGTAAGACCTCTGTATCTACAATTTTTTTTTTTTTTAGACGGAGTCTCGCTCTGTCACCCAGGCTGGAGTGCAGTGGCACCATCTCAGCTCACTGCAACCTCCGCCTCCCGGGTTCAAGCAATTCTCCCGCCTCAGTCTCCCAAGCAGCTGGGACTACCAGCATACGCCACCATGCCCAGCCTCTAGAACTAATTTTTAAAAGTAACCAGGAATGGTGGCATGCACCTGTAATCCCAGCTACTTCAGAGGCTAAGATGGGAGGATCACTTGAGCCTAGGAGGTTGAGGCAGCAGTGAGCCATGACTGCACCACTGCACTCCCGCCTGAGCGACAAAAAAAAAAAAAAAAAAAAAAAAAAGTGAAAACCACTAACTTAGTCCAAACCCCTGCTTTTGGGTAGGGTTCCTCTAGAAGGAAAGGGTGGTTCCTTTAAGGTGGGGAGAATGAAGTTCACAGGAAGCCTCCCTCAGGAGGGGCTGGTGCCTGAGGAGCTGGGACAGGGACGGTGGAGAACTGTGTGTTGGTGTTTGTGTTTTGGTCAAACCGAGCCTGCTTTCCAGCAAGACTCACCGATGAAGCCAGTAAGCGTCTTTGGTGAACTTGGATTTCCTAGAGCTAGTTCAGGCTTAGTGAGGAAAATCCCCCTTCCCTTTTTCTTTTTCTTTTTTTTTTCTTTCGAGATGGAGTCTTGCTCTGTCACCCAGGCTGGAGTGCAGGGGTGCAGTCTCGGCAACCTCCGCTTCCTGGGTTCAAGCAATTCTCCTGCCTCAGCCCCCCGAGTAGCTGGGATTACAGGCGTGCACCACCACACCTGGCCTAATTTTTGTATTTTTAATAGAGACAGGGTTTCACCACTTTGGCCAGGCTGGTCTCAAATTCCTAACCTCAAATGATCCACTCGCCTCAGCCTCCCAAAGTGCTGGGATTATAGGCGTGAGCCACCAGACCAGGCCCCCTTTTTTTCTTTATCTGCCATCTCATCTCACTTCCTTGTATAAACTTGTTCCATTCTAAAATTCTGGTTTTCTCCATATTAGAACAGTCAAACCCCCACTAGAAAGCACCACCCCGTTAGCTGGGCCTGTGGGATTTTGCTGAGCCCCTGCCATGTGCCAGGCGGGTTCCAGGACCCCTTGGGGATAAGGATTGAGCTGTCGATACCAACGTGTGGTTAATCCCTGCGCCCCCGCCTCATGTGGCAGTGGAGGGAGGCCCTGCTGTGGAGTGCATGCTACTTCCATGGTGCATTGGGTTGGAGGGCTCTCCCGAGGGTGGGTGTCTCCCATCTCTTGCCTTCACGCACTTGTTGTCTGGTTTCATTCGGGACTGGACAGTGCCACAGGTGACAGCTGTTGGGCTGTCGTCTGTTTGCTGTCGCATCAAAGGAGTGGATTTGAATCAGCAGGTGCTGCTCTCAAAGCCGTCTCCTGGGGGACACAGGACTAGTGAGCATTTATTGAGCACCTACTGTATGCCAGGCACCATTCTCTGTAGTTAAATGCACTGCCTGTTTACACAACAGCCCTCTAAGGGAGGAAAAACATATCAGAGTCCCATGGATGGAAGAAAAATAAGAAGAAGAAGAAAGTAGGAAAAACAGCCCTGTTAAGCTGAAGGCCATGTTAAAGCTCTACCAGTTTCAGGTGAGGGCTGATCCAGCAGATCCCAATCGTTCCTAAAGAGCTGGCTGATCACTCCCCTGAGACTGGGGTGAGGTGGGCGTCCCAAGATTACCACCCGCAGAAAAGAGAGCATCTTCCTCCCAGTCAAAGTAGGTCCTATCTAAAGTAGGTCCTGGCCAGGCACGGTGGCTCATGCCTGTAATCCCAGCACCTTGGGAGGCCAAGGCTAGAGGATTACTTGAGCCTATGAGTTTGAGACCAGCATGGGCAGCAAAGTGAGATCCTGTCTCTACAAAAAAAAAAAAAAAAAAAAAAAAAAAATTAGCCAGGCGTGGGGATGTGTAGTCTCAGCTGCTGCTGGGGAGGCTGAAGCAGGAGGATTGATTGAGCCCAGGAGCTTGAGGCTGCAGCGAGCCTTGATGGCACCACCACACTCCAGCCTGGGCAACAGAGTGAGACCCTGTTTCAAAAAAACAAAGTAGGTCCTGTATGGCAGGTGAGGTAACTGAGGCTACTAAGCAACGTTAAGATGCCTAAGGCTGGCCGGGCACGGTGGCTCACACCTGTAATCCCAGCACTTTGGGAGGCCAAGGCGGGAGGATCATGAGGTCAGGAGATGGAGATCATCCTGGCTAACAGTGACGGTGAAACCCCGTCTCTACTAAAAATAGAAAAAAATTAGCCGGGTGTGGTGTGGTGGCAGGCACCTGTAGTCCCAGCTACTCGTGAGGCTGAGGCAGGAGAATGGCGTGAACCCGGGAGGTGGAGCTTGCAGTGAGCTGAGATCGCGCCACTGCACTCCAGCCTGGGGGACAGAGCAAGACTCCGTCTCAAAAAAAAAAAAAAAAAAAAAAAACAGTGCCTAGAGACACAGACAGCGCATGAAGGAAGGGCTGAGATGGGAACCCAGGGCTGTCAGAGTTCATACCTTGTGCTGATTCTCCATCCCGGACGGCAGACACACGGATCCCTTTCCCCTGCTTTCTGGTGTTGTTTTGGCAGAAGCTCTCCCCTCCCTGGGGCAGGTGGCCATCCTGCCTCCACATCCTGAGCGTCTGTTTCCTTCGGGGGTCTGCCAGAATCGGTCCCCTAACCCCAAGCAAATCACTCACAAAAGTAGCTGAGCTAAATGCTTGCTTTGAAAGCTCAGACCTGGGGATCGTAACCTCCTAATGAAGGCCTCATACCTCCTAATGAAGGCCATCTTAAAGCTCTACCAGTTTCAGCTGAGGGCTGATCCAGCAGATCCCAGTTGCTCCTAAGGACCTGGTTGCTAGCCTCCCTGAGACTGGGGTGGGGGTGGGGATCCCAAGATGACCACCAGGAGAAAAGAGAGCATCTTCCTCCCAGTCAAATCCCAAGATTCGTGACTGAGCGCGGTGGCTCATGCCTGTAATCCCAGCACTTCGGGAGACTGAGGCGGGTGAATCACGAGGTCAGGAGTTTGAGACCATTCTGGTCAACATGGTGAAACCCTATCTATACTAAAAGTACAAAAAATTAGCCGGGCGTGGTGGCAGGCACCTGTAATCCCAGTTACTCGGGAGGCTGAGGCAGGAGAATCCCTTGAATCCGGGAGGTGGATGTTGCGATGAGCCGAGACCGTGCCACTGCACTCCAGTCTGGGCAACAGAGTGAGACTCTGTCTCAAAAACAAACAAACAAAAAACACCAAGATTAGCTCTGATTGGACCAGCCTGGGTCCCATATTCTTCCGTTACCCAATCGTAGTAGCCCAGGGGTGGGATGTGCCAACTGGCTTGGCCTGGGGAGGGCCTCCAGAAGGCCTGTAATCCATGTGTAACTGGAGTTGCTGTAAAATGGAGCCATCAACGCCATCGAAGTTAGCAAGAACTGTCCACAATAATAAAATGACTACCTGCCGCTGATCAGTGGAGAAAAAAGCTCAGAGAGCTCAAGTGGAGTGCCCAAGGCCATGAAGCCAAGAGGGTGACCCAAGTCGTTTGTGGTTAAATGCACCTGCCTGTTTACACAGCAGCCCTTTAAAGGAGGAAAAACACATCAGAGTCCCATGGATGGAAGAAAAATAAGAATAATAAAGTAGGAAAAACAGACCTTTAAGATGAAGGCCATCTTAAAGTTCTAAGAGCTTCAGGTGAGGGCTGATCCAGCAGCTCTCAGAGAAACAGGTTCAGGAGAGGAGGGGGCTTGTCTAAGCTTACCCAGCCAGGAAACATCGGGGTCAAAGCTTAATCCCCTGCTGGAAGGTGTCGAGAGCCAGGCAGCCCAGCCAGGCAAGCCCAGCTTGGGGAGTGGGGACCCCCCAAGCTCGCAAACTGCCCTTCCCAGCCTGCTGTTAATCTGATTCCACAGAACTGAAGTGGGGGGTCTGGAGTTCTTCTCATTTGCTCGTCTACTCAGTCAGTGACTTTCTCAGACCCTCCCCAACCCTTTGAGGGTCTTGGTCACTGCTGCGTCCTCAGCACCCAGGCCAGGGTCTGTTCCACGCCAGGTGGCCTGTAAATATGGGCTGAGCGAGTGAACAGTGAATGAGTTGGGAATTCACGACCTCCTCTGACTACTTGGGGCAGCAAGCAGCAGGGGACATGAACAGGCCCCGATGGCTTTGCCAGACCCCGGGGGCCGCCACCCCCGTGAAATTCCAGGACTGTTATCCGAGCAACGTTGACGGGGAGGGAACGCCCCTGCCCGGGGTTAAAGATAGCACCGCTCGAATCACGTCACAGGCCGAAAAGGCCAGATGACCCACCGGGGACATTGAATCCATGTCCCGAGAGAGAGGGGTGGAGCGGGGGTGTGGATTCCTGCGGGGAGCTTCGGGACTGGAAAAAACAGAGGGTGCTCTGACCGAGTGTTTACCAAAACACATATTAGGCAAGACCTGGGCCAAATGTGGGCAGCACTGCCCATGTGCTGGGCCAAGAGAATGTGCCCCCGCCGGTCCCAGCTCCTGTTTCTCCAGTGGGTTGTACAAGACACCTTGAACCTCCACACGAATTGGGACGTTTAGAATTCCCCAGGACAACCCCCTCCCTCCCCCGTGCCTTGATATCTCCTATTAAAGCTTATGTCTGTTACTTAATAGACATGATTTAATGATTGATAGTAATTCAAATGTATTAATTTGAATTATTAACTTATTAATTATTTGATGTCGATTAAAGCAATGATCTTGATCCAATGTCATCTCCTCCATGAAGCCTTCACGGATTATCTAACTTGCAGTCCCACAGCCAGGGACAGTGGCTCATGCCTGTAATCTCAGCATTTTGGGAGGCTGAGGTGGGAGGGTTGGTTGAGCCCAGGTGTTCGAGACCAGCCTGGACAACTTAGTGAGACCCACCCCCTCATCTCTACAAGAAATATGTAAAAATTAGCTGGGTGTGGTGGTGTGCACCTGTGGTCCTAGCTGCTCAAGAGTGGCTCATGCCTGTAATCCCAGCATTTTGGGAGGCTGAGGTGGGAGGATCGCTTGAGCCCAGGAAGTGGAGGCCGTAGTGAGCTGTGATCACACCACTGCACTTCAGCCTGGGTGACAGAGGGAGACCCTGTCTCAAGATAAATAATTAATACGAGTTGAATGGTTTTTACATTTTTTTTTTTTTTTTTTTTTTTTTTTTTGAGACGGAGTCTCGCTCTGTCGCCCAAGCTGGAGTGCAGTGGCCGGATCTCAGCTCACTGCAAGCTCCGCCTTTCGGGTTCACGCCATTCTCCTGCCTCAGCCTCCCGAGTAGCTGGGACTATAGGCGCCCGCCACCTCGCCCGGCTAGTTTTTTTTTATTTTTTAGTAGAGACGGGGTTTCACCGGATTAGCCAGGATGGTCTCGATCTCCTGACCTTGTGATCCGCCCGTCTCGGCCTCCCAAAGTGCTGGGATTACAGGCTTGAGCCACCGCGCCCGGCCTATATTTTTTAATGGAGATATAAGTTGCAAAACATAAAATTCAGTTTTTTTTCTTTGACACAGAGTTTCGCTCCATCGCCCAGGCTGGAGTGCAGTGGCGTGATCTCTGCTTACTGCAGCCTCTGCCTCCCGGGTTTGCACCATTCTCCTGCCTCAGCCTCCCGAGTAGTTGGGACTACAGGTGCCCGCCACTATGCCTGGATAATTTTTTGTACTTTTAGTGGAGACAGGGTTTCACCATGTTAGCCAGGATGCTCTCGATCTCCTGACCTTGTGATTCTCCCACCTCGGCCTCCCAAAGTGCTGGGATTACAGGCGTGAGCAACCATGCCTGGCCACAATTCATCATTTTAACATGGATAATTCAGGGGCTTTTAGTATATGTACAAGATTGTATAACCATCACCAAGATCTAATTCCCAAAAAAATAAGGACTGATTTTTAAAGCCTGTTTAAAGAAAAATGTTAACTGGCTCAAGCAATAGAAAATACATTAAAGAGCCAGGCACAACGGCAAACGCCTGTAATCCCAGCTACTCAGGAGGGTAAGATGAGAGGATCACTGAAGGCCCGGAGTTCAAGACCAGCCAACACAGCAAGACTCCATCTCTTAAAAGAAAAAAGAAAAGAAAATGCATTGATTTTGGCCAGGTGTGGTGGCTCACGCCTGTAATCCCAGCACTTTGGGAGGCCGAGGTGGGAGAATCACTTGAGGTCAGGAGTTCAAGGCCAGCCTGGCCAACATGGTGAAACCCCGTCTCTACTAAAAATACAAAATTAGCCGGGTGTGGTGGTGCATGCCTGTAATCCCAACTGCTTAGGAGGCTGAGGCATGAGAATCACTTGAACCCAGCAAGTGGAGGTTGCAGTGAGCTGGGATTGTGCCACTGCCACTCCAGCCTGGGCGACAGAGTGAGACTTTGTCTCAAAATAAAAAACAAATAAATAATAAAAAATAAAAATAGAGGCCGGGCGCGGTGGCTCAAGTCTGTAATCCCAGCACTTTGGGAGGCCGAGACGGGCGGATCACGAGGTCAGGAGATCGAGACCATCCTGGCTAACACGGTGAAACCCCGTCTCTACTAAAAATACAAAAAAACTAGCGGGGCGAGGTGGCAGGCGCGTGTAGTCCCAGCTACTCGGGAGGCTGAGGCAGGAGAATGGCGTAAACCTGGGAGGCGGAGCTTGCAGTGAGCTGAGATCCGGCCACTGCACTCCAGTCCGGGCGACAGAGCGAGACTCCGCCTCAAAAAAAAAAAAAAAAAAAATAGAGATAGGGGTCTCCCTGTGTTGGCCAGGCTGGTCCCAAACTCCTGGGCTTAAGTGATCCACCTCAGCCTCCCCAAATACAGGGATTACAGGAAAGAGCCACTGCACCCAGACACTCCTTTTCGTCAGAAGAGAAAAAGTTTTGCAGCTTCCCTTGGAAACTGGAGACCGTGGCAGCCTCCCAGGGCTATAATAAGGCTGCAGCCACTGAACAGGTTAAAAATAAAAGATCCCCGCCCAGGGGCACTTGGGGATGGCATTTGTGAGCCCAGGCAAACCCCAGGGCTGCAGGGAGACACTCTCGGGGGAGGGGACTGGAGAAGAGCCTGCTGTGTGGCCTCAGGCTGGCATCTGCCCTCTCTGGGCTCTAGCCGGGCTGGAAACAATATTAGACAGAGATTTCCAAAGATCCTGCACCTGTACACCCCTGAGGATGAACTCTGCCTTTAATTTGTCTCTGAGGGTGCTCTCTGGCCTCATCCTAGTCCCGGCTTTACAGTCTCACTGTGTGACTTTGCAAAGCGACACTATCTCTCTGTGCCTCAGTTTCCCCATCTGCAAAATGAGGCAAAAAGAGCCCTAGTGACCTGCCAATGGGGATAGGTATTTGGCTGTCATTATTGTTGCAATTATTTATTTATTTATTTATTGTTGAGGCAGAGTATTGCTCTGTCACCCAGGCTGGAGTGCAGTGGCGCCATATCGGCTCATTGCAATCTCTGCCTCCCGGATTCAAGCGATTCTCCTGCCTCAGCCTCCCGAATAGCTGGGACTATAGATGCCGGCCACTGTGCCCAGCTAATTTTTGTATTTTTAGTAGAGATGGGGTTTCACCATGTTGGCCAGGCTGGTCCTCGAACTCCTGACCTCAGGTGATCCACCCGCCTCGACTTCCCAAAGTGCTGGGATTACAGGCGTGAGCCACCGCACCTGGTCTATTGTTGCCATTTACAGAGGGGCGAGGAGGCTGTTGGCATGGCTGGGAATTGGGCACTTTTTCAGAACCCCTCCCGCTTTGGGCTCTCTCTTTGGAGCAGGCCCGGGAAAGAGGGACTGGCCCGCGCCAGCCTTCTTTGGGAGAGGCTGGAACCGCTGTCCAGTGGTGCCCTCTGGTGGCAGCGTCTGCTCATTGCGGCACCCTCTGGGTCCCCACAGATAATTCTTGCCTCCCCTGCCTCCAGGCTTGGGGGACACAGGCCTGCACCAAGGTGGGCCACACTGGCTCCCCTCGGTCCTTTGGAGGCTCCACACTCCCTCCTACCCCTCCGGGTTGTTCCCTGTGCCATGCCCTCCACCCGGAGTGCCCTTTCCTTCCTGGGGGCTGCAGAGAACTCTGAGCACTACTGGTGGGTTCAGATCCCTGCCCCCGAGTCTCCGTCCCCTAGTTCCTTCTGCATCCCCGTTGCACCCAGGGCAAGCCCACACGAGACCACCCACTCCTATGCCCGCCTCCCCTTGGAGGTGTGAGCCCCGTGAGGACAGCAACGGGATCTGTCCCAGAAAACATTGTCCACCCGATCTGAAGCCACCCTGGCATACAGTAGATGCTCAATACACAATGCTCAGCGAAGGAATGAACAGATAATGGGGGCAATGAACAAAATACACCAGCTAGAAGGAAGCGAACATGGAATCGAGAAACAGAAAAACTGACTTGAGGCCAGGTGCAGAAGCTCATACCTACAATCCCAACACTGGGAGGCCAAGGCGGAAGGATTGCTTGAGGTCAGGAGTTCGAGACCAGCCTGGGCAACATGGTGAAACGCCATCTCTACAAAACATGTAAGTCTGGGCACAGTGGCTCATGCCTGTAATCCCAGCACTTTGGGAAGCTGAGGCAGGAGAATCATTTGAGGTCAGGAGTTCGAGACCAGCCTGGCCAACATGGTGAAACCCCATCTCTACTAAAACTACAAAAAAAATTAGCTGCATGTGGTGGCATATGCCTGTAATCCCAGCTACTCAGGAGGCTGAGGTGGGAGGATTGCTTGAGCCTGGGAGGTCGAGGCCACAGTGAGCTGTGATCACAACACTGCACTCCAGCCTGAGCAACAGTGAGACCCTGTCTCAAAAAAAAAAAAAAAAAAAAAAAAAAAAAAAAAAAAAAAACGGCTTGGCATGGTGGTACATGCCTGTAATCCCAACACTTTGGGAGGCCGAGCTGGGCAGATTGTTTAAACCCAGGAGTTTGAAATCAGCCAGGGCAACACAGCAAAACCCTATCTTTACAAAAATTACCTGTGTGTGATGGCATGCACCTGTGGTCCCAGCTACTCAGGAGGCTGAGGTGGGAGGATTGCCTGACCTGGAAGGGTTGAGGCTGCAGTGAGCTGTGATGGCATCACTGCATTCCAGCCTGGGTGACAGAGTGGGACCCTGTCTCAAAAATAAATAAATAAAATGTTAAAAAGACTTGGGCATCACGGGGGCTCACGCCTGTCATCCCAGCACTTCGGAAGGCTGAGGCGGACAGATCACTTGAGGTCAGGAGTTGGAGACCAGCCTGACCAACACAGTGAAACCCCATCTCTACTAAAAATACAAAACTAGCTGGGCGTGGTGGCGTGTGCTTGTAACCCCAGCTACTTGGGAGACTGAGGTAGGAGAATCACTTGAACCCGGGAGGCAGAGGTTGCAGTGAGCCGAGATGGCACCGCTGCACTCCAGTCTTGGCAACAAGAGTGAAACTCCGTCTCAAAAAAAAAAAAAAAAAAAAAAGACTTGGGGATCAATTCAAATTCAAACATTGACTGAGCATCTGTTATTGGGATCCCGTGATCAAGTCCACAGACAGGCAGACCATAGACATGTGGGGCCTGAATAAGTTAATCGGATTTGTCTCAAACTCCAAAGTGCTGTGGCAAGATGAAGCATATTCAGGGGATCTGGTGGGTGCTGTTTTGAACGAATTTTATTTTATTTTGTTTGTTTATTTATTTATTTATTTATTTATTTATTTATTTATTTTGAGACGGAGTCTCACTGTGTCGCCCAGGCTGGAGTGCAGTGGTGCGATCTCGTCTCACTGCAAGCTTTGCCTCCCGGGTTTACGCCATTCTCCTGCCTCAGCCTCCCCAGCAGCTGGGACTACAGGCGCCCGCCACCACGGCCAGCTAATTTTTTTTTTTTTTTTTTTTTTTTTTGAGACGGAGTCTCGCTCTGTCACCCAGGCTGGAGTGCAGTGGCCAGATCTCAGCTCACTGCAAGCTCCGCCTCCCGGGTTTTACGCCATTCTCCTGCCTCAGCCTCCTGAGTAGCTGGGACTACAGACGCCCGCCACCTCGCCCGGCTAGTTTTTTGTATTTTTTAGTAGAGACGGGGTTTCACCATGTTAGCCAGAATGGTCTCGATCTTCAGACCTCGTGATCCGCCCGTCTCGGCCTCCCAAAGTGCTGGGATTACAGGCTTGAGCCACCGCGCCCGGCCTATTTTTTGTATTTTTAGTAGAGACGGGGTTTCACCGTGTTAGGCGGGATGGTCTCGATCTCCTGACCTCGTGATCCACCCACCTCGGTCTCCCAAAGTGCTGGGATTACAGACGTGAGCCACAGCGCCCAGCCAAATGAATTTTATTATATTTTAATTTTTTAATTTTTTTGAGACAGGGTCTTGCTCTGTCACCCAGGCTGGAGTGCAGTGGTGCAATCTCAGCTCACTGCAACCTCTGCCTCCCAGGTTCAAGTGATTCTCCTGCCTCAGCCTCCTGAGCAGCTGGGATTACAGGTGTGCGCCACCAGGCCTAGCTAATTTTTTGTATTTTTGGTAGAGACGGGGTTTCACCATGTTGGCCAGGTTGGTCTTGAACTCCTGACCTCAAGTCATCCCCCTGCCTCGGACTCCTCAGTGCTGGGATGACAGATATGAGCCACCATGTCTGGCCTTGAATGAATTTTAAATGGGGTGCTCAGAGAAGCCTCCACTGAGAGGGTGAGGCCTTCAATACCACAGGGAATCAAGAGACAGCATCCCGGCCAGGTGCGGTGGCTCACGCCTGTAATCCCAGCACTTTGGGAGGCCGAGGTGAGAGGATCACGAGGTCAGAAGATCGAGATCATCCTGGCTAACACAGTGAAACCCCGTCTCTGCTAAAAATACAAAAACACTAGCCGGGCGTGGTGGCGGGAGCCTGTGGTCCCAGCTACTTGGGAGGCTGAGGCAGGAGAATGGCGTGAACCTGGGAGGTGGAGCTTGCAGTGAGCTGAGATCACGCCACTGCACTCCAGCCTGGGTGACAGAGCGAGACTCTCAATAAAAAAAAAGAGAGAGAGACAGCATCCCACTCTGTCGCCCAGGCTGGAGTGCAGTGGCGTGTTCGATCATAACTCGCTGCAGCCTCGAAATCCTGGGCTCAAGTGACCCTCCCACCTCAGCCTCTGGAGCAGCTGGGACAACAGGTGCCCACTACTACCCTCAGCCAGATGGTAATGTTTGAGCAAAGACCTGAAGGAAGTGATGAGGGAGCCATGTAGGTGCTTGGGGGAAGGACATTCCAGGCAGAAGGCACAGCCTATGCAAAGGCCCTGAGGCAGGACCACACCCTGCATGTTGGAGGAACAATAGGAAGGCTCACATGGCTGGAGCAGAGTGACAAAGGCCACAGGTCAAGGCAGATGGAGAAGTGACCCTGGATTTAACAACACAAGGTCCCAAGGACCTTGAGCTGAGCAGTTTCTTTTTATTCTTTTTATTCTTTATTTTATTGTTTTTTTTGAGACAGAATCTCGCCTTATTGCCCAGGCTGCAGTGTAGTGGTGAGATCTCAGTTCACTCCAACCTCCACCTCCCAGGTTCAAGCAATTCTCCTGCCTCAGCCTCCCGAGTAGCCGGGAATCCAGGCGTAAGCCACAGTGCCCGGCCAATTTTATTGTATTTTTTATTTTTAGTTTTGTTTTCTTTCAGATAGAGTCTTGTACTGTCACCCAGGCTGGAGTGCAGTGGTGAGATCTTGGCTGACTGCAACCTCTGCCTCCCGGGTTCAAGCGATTCTCCTGCCTCAGCCTCTCGAGTAGCTGGGATTACGGGTGCGTGCCACCACGCCCAGCTATTTGTTGTAATTTTTGTGGAGATGGGATTTCACCATGTTGGCCGGGCTGGTTTCGAACTCCTGGGCTCAAGTCATCCACCAGCCTCAGCCTCCCAAAGTGCTGGGATGACAGATGTGAACCACTGCGCCTGGCTGAGCAGAGCAATTTCTGGGACATAGGGCTGAGGTGGGGGGTGGATGGTAATAGTTTCACAGGAAGGACAGGACAGGAAGAGGATCCTGGGGGGCTTTCTGGAAATTCCTTTTTGGTGCAAAGCCTGTAGGAAGTGAAGCTCTACTCTGGCCCCTGCCTTCCAGAAGGCCCTTTATTTTCACGGCCGGAGGGGCCAAGCAGGGCCTGGCTGTGCAGCCTCAGAAACTTCCTCCTTTCAGTTCCCAGAGGGAGTCTGCAGGGCTGGGCCAGGGCCTGGGTCATGCAATCTCTAGCTTCAGCATTAGGGTGACCCCCGGCAAAGGCTCAGCCTCATGCCAAGCCCAGGAGGGCAACAGATGCTTCTAGAAGAAACTAAGGACTGGGCACAGTGGCTCACACCTGTAATCCCAGCACTTTGGGAGGCCAAGGCAGGAGGATCACTTAAGCTCAGGAGTCTGAGATCAGCCTGGGTAACATAGCGAGACTCTTGTCTCTACAAAAAATACAAAAATTAGCCAGGTGAGGTGGTGCCTGCCTGTAGTCCCCGCTACCTGGGAGGCTGAGGCGGGAGGATACTTGAGCCCAGGAGTTCAAGGCTACAGTGAACCACGATCTTGCCACTGCACTCCAGCCTGGGTGTAACAGAATGAGACACTGTCTTAAAAAAAAGGATGGGCATCAGAAAAGATATTCATGTTTTGCTCAGTGAGAAAAGGCAGACACAAAAGGCCATACAGTGTGTGATCCAATTTCTTTCTTTTTTTTTTTGAGACAGAGTCTAGCTCTGTCACCCAGGCTGGAGTGCAGTGGCATGATCTCGGCTCACTGCAAGCTCCGCCTCCGAGGTTCACGCCATTCTCCTGCCTCAGCCTCCTGAATATCTGGGACTATAGGTGCCCACCACCACGCCCGGCTAATTTTTTAATATTTTTAGTAGAGACGGGGTTTCACCATATTAGTCAGGATGGTCTCGATCTCCTGACCTCGTGATCCTCCCAAAGTGCTGGGATTACAGGCGTGAGCCACTGCGCCCAGCCATGTGATCCAATTTCAGTGAAATGTGCAGGACAGGCCCATCCACAGATACAGGAAGGGGATGCGTGGGTGCGGGGCTGGCGGGGACGGCAGTTGGGAGTGTCAGCTGATGGTTCCAGTGCTGCTTTTTGGGGTGATGAAAGTTTCTGAAATTAGATAGTGGCGATAGTTGCATAATATAGTGAATACAGTAAAAACCACTGACGTTTCCACTTAAGAAATAACAGGACCAGGCGCAGTAGCTCACACATGAAATCCCAACACCTTGGGAGGCCAAGGTGGGTGGATCACCTGAGGTTAGGAGTTCAAGACCAGCCTGGCCAACATGGTGAAACCCCGTCTCTACTAAAAATACAAAAATCAGCTGGGCGTGGTGGCGGGCGCCTGTAATCCCAGCTACTTGGGAGGCTGAGGCACAAAAATCACTTAAACCAGGAAGTGGAGATCACGTCACTGCACTCCAGCCTGGGTGACGGAGCAAGACGCCATCTCAAAAAATAAAAAATAAAATAAATAAATAATAATAATAATAAATGCCAGGCGCAGTGGCTCACACCTGTAATCCTAGCACTTTGGGAGGCCGAGGCAGGTGGATCACCTAAGGTCAAGAGTTCAGGACCAGCCTGACCAACATGCAAAAACTCCATCTCTACTAAAAATACAAAATTGGCCGGGCATGGTGGTGCATGCCTGTAATCCCAGCTACTCAGGAGTTCAAGACCAGTGTGGCCAACATATGCGAAACCCCATCTCTACTAAAAATATAAAAATTAGCCGGGCACAGTGGCGCATGCCTGTAATCCCAGTTACTCAGGAAGCTGAGGCAGGTGAATTGCTTGAACCTGTGAGGTGGAGGTTGCAATGAACGGAGATCAGGCCTCTGCACTCCAGTCTGGGCAACAGAGTAAGAGTCAGTCTCAAAAAAATATATATCAGAAAGAGATCATTCCAAGCAGGCACACATAGCTGCCCAGCCCAGTCTGGCTGTGTGTATACTGACTTGCAGAAAGAAATCCTCTGTTATTTATTCACATTTCACCGTTTTTAAATAGAGGGGACATCGGGCCGGGCTCGATCCCAGGCTCGATGGCTCACGCCTGTAATCCCAGCACTTTGGGAGGCCAAGGCATGCTGATCACCTGAGGTCAGGAGTTCAAGACCAGCCTGACCAACATGGAGAAACCTCGTCTCCATTAAAAACACGAAATTAGCTGGGCATGGTAGTGCATGCCTGTAATCCCAGCTACTCGGGAGGCTGAGACAGGAGAACCGCTTGAAACCGGGAGGCAGAGGTTGCAGTGAGCCAAGATCGCGTCATTGCACTCCAGCCTGGACAACAAGAGCAAAAACTCCATCTCTAAATAAATAAATAAATAGGACATTTTCTTATATTTTTTTCTTCCTATTTTTCTTCAAGGCTGTTAGGCTCCCAGGGAATCTGGGCCTTCGTGGCCACGTGGCGCTGGTGGGTGGTGACCACCAGAGGGCGCCAGGGCAGCACAAATCGCAGCTGAGCCTCTAGCTCTGGGGACCTGGTCCTGCCTGGAACTGCCTTCCAGACCTTCCCCTATGCTGTACCACCTTCTAGAACTCTCTCCCCACCTGTGGCTCATTCTGATGTAGGCCTGAGGTCTTAGCTTACTTCCTTCTTTCAGAAACTTCCCTTAATCTTCCCAAGCCAGTCTAGGGTCCCCTTTGGGGTCCCACAGCTTCCCCATCAGAGCCCCCATCACCCCATAGCTGCCTGATACTGTCTGTCTCCAGCACTGGACAACATAGATTTTCTTCGTCTTTTTTTTTTTTTTCTTTTTTTGAGACGGAGTCTCGCTCTGTTGCCCAGGCTGGAGTGCAGTGGCCGGATATCAGCTCACTGCAAGCTCCCCCTCCCGGGTTTACGCCATTCTCCTGCCTCAGCCTCCCGAGTAGCTGGGACTACAGGCGCCTGCCACCTCGCCCGGCTAGTTTTTTGTGTTTTTTAGTAGAGACGAGGTTTCACCGTGTTAGCCAGGATGGTCTCGATCTCCTGACCTTGTGATCCGCCTGTCTTGGCCTCCCAAAGTGCTGGGATTACAGGCTTGAGCCACCGTGCCTGGCCTTTTTTTTTTTTTTTTTTTTAATGGAGTTTCTCTCTTGTCGCCCAGGCTGGAGTGCAATGGCATGATCTTGGCTCACCACAACCTCTGCCTCCCAAGTTCAAGAAATTCTCCTGCCTCTGCCTCCCGAGTAGTTGGGATTACAGGCAGGAGCCACCATGCCTAGCTAATTGTTTTGTATTTTCAGTAGAGACTGAGTTTCTCCATGTTGGTCAGGCTGGTCTTGAACTCCCGACGTCAGATTATCAGCTCCACTCAGCCTCCCAAAGTGCTGGGATTACAGGTGTGAGCCAGCGCGCTGGGACGACAACACAGATTTGTTTCCTGAGGAGACAAAACAGATTTGTGTTGGTCACCTCCACAGTGACCGCCAGTGTAGAGCTCGCACACACAGGTGCTCAATAAATGCTGACAGATACATGGAAGGATGACTCTGCCTACTCCTCCCTCACTGCCCAGTGAACCAGGGCAGGGAACAACTCTGTGGCCCCAGGGCCCCATAGAGACTTGCATACAGCAAGCGCTCAATAATTACTTATCAAAAGAATTCACAGGCCGGGCGTGGTGACTCACACCTGTAATCCCAGCACTTTGAGAGGCCGAGGCAGGTGGATCACTTGAGGTCAGGAGTTCACAACCAGCCTGGCCAACATGGTGAAAACCCATCTCTACTAAAAAGACAAAAATTATCCGAGTGTGGTGGCACCCGCCTGTAATCCCAGCAACTCTGGGGTCTGGGGCAGGAGAATCCCTTAAACCTGAGAGGCAGAGGTTGCAGTGAGCTGAGATCACGCCACTGCACTGCATCCTGGGCGACAGAGTGAGACTCTGTCTCTAAAAACAAACAAAAAACATGGAGGCAGTGAATTAGCTGTCTGCACAGCCTCCATATGGGCTAGAATCCAGGAGAGAACACCCAGCTCCTTCTTCTGCCCCTGCAGGTCGGTTATGTGGCTCTGAGACCTCAGATAACTGACTCCACCTCTCTGGGCCTCAGTTTCTTCATCTGTAAATGATGGACAATGATGGTCCCCTTGGCCCAGGGCCTGGACACCCCCCAGGGATAAGGCCCTCAGATCCTGGGGGCTTTTTTTTTTTTTTCCTGAGACAGAGTCTTGCTCTGTCGCCCAGGCTGGAGTGCAGTGGCACGATCTCGGCTCACTACAACCACCGCCTCCCTGGTTCACGCCATTCTCCTGCCTCAGCCTCCGGAGTAGCTGGAACTACAGGCACCTGCCACCACGCCCGGCTAATTTTTTGTATTTTTAGTAAAGACGAGGTTTCACCATGTTAGCCAGGATGGTCTTGATCTCCTGACCTCGTGATCCGCCCGCCTCAGCCTCCCAAAGTGCTGGGATTACAGGCGTGAGCCACCATGCCCAGCCAGTTTTGTATTTTTAATAGAGATGGGGTTTCACCATGTTGGCCAGGCTGGTCTTGAACTCCTGACCTTAGGTGATCCACCCACCTCAGCCTCCCAGAGTGCTGGGATTATAGGCGTGAGCCACCACAACTGGCCTGAAGCCTCTTCACTTTCTGAAACTATTTTGCTTCCTTCTTTGATAACTTGTTTACTATTCCTTCCTTCCTCTCCTCCCCTACGGAAATGACAGTCACTGACTAATCACTTCTGTCTGCTGTCTGGGACAATTCCCAGCACACAGTGGGCGCTCGATGAACGTTGGTCAAATAAAGAAATAGCCAGTTCACTGCCCCTGCTCAGGTATTTGCAGCTGGTTCCGGCCTGGATGGTCTGAAACCCTCTGTTGGGAACAGCCTGACCACACCCTGGAATTTCATCTCAGAACTCTGCTCCCCAGTTTCACTTCAGGGCCGCTGCGGCTGCCACCGGGACCAGAGCTCTGACAAAATCTGAGTCAGCACCTAAAATAGCAAGTGGTGCATGGCTGCTGGGTGATTCACACCAGCCTCCTCCTTCCACGTGGCCCGGCAATCAGGTTGTCAGGTGGGAGGGGCCCTTTGGGTTCTCTGCTCGGTGAGTCCAGTTTCACCTTCGGGGACTGTCGTTCGCTTCCTCCCTTAGCTCCTTTCATTGCAAGTCCCCATTTCCGATCCGTGTGGCTTTTGGAGTCAGAATTAATCTTTTTGGGCCTCAGTTTGCCCCATCTGTAGGGTGGATCCATAATAGAAGCTTCTACCTTGAGGGGTCGTTTTGAGGATGAAAATGTGTGTGTTTATTTATGTATTTGATTTTTTGTTATATCGATGAGGGCTTCCTATGTTGCCCAGGCTGATCTCGAACGTCTGGCCTTGCCTCCTTATGCACCAGGACGATGGGCCTTCGCCACCGTGCCTCCCTATTTATTTTTATTATTATTTGAGATGGAGTTTCACTCTCGTCACTCAGGCTGGAGTACAGTAGCACAATCTCAGCTCACTGCAACCTCCGCCTCCCAAGTTCAAGCGATTCTCCTGCCTCAGCCTCCTGAGTAGCTGGGATTACAGGCACCCACCACCACACCCAGCTAATTTGTATTTTTAGTAAAGACGGGGTTTCATCATGTTAGCTAGGCTGGTCTTGAACTCCTGACCTCAGGTGATCCACCCACCTCGGCCTCCCAAATGCTGGGATTACAAGCATGAGCCACCACGTCCTGCACGAGCTCGCACTTCACCAATCCACTACCAATCCAAATCCCTGTAACTACCCCCCCCTCTCTCTCTCGTCTCTATCGTCTCTCTCTATCGTCTCTCTCTCATCTCTCTCCCTCCCCTCATCCTCCCTCCCTCTCTCCTCCTCTCTCTCTCTCTCTTCTTCTCTCTCTTTCTTTCTTTCCTGATACCGAGTCTTGCTGTGTTGCCCAGGCTGGAGTGCAGTGGCACAATCTCAGTTCACTGCAACCTCTGCCTCCCAGGTTCAAGCGATTCTTCTGCCTCAGCCTCGTGAGTAGCTAAGACTACAGGTGCGTTCCACCACACCCAACTGGTTTTTCTATTTGTAGTAGAGACAGGCTTTCATCATGTTGGCCAGGCTGGTCTCAAGCTTCTGACCTCAAGTGATCCGCCTGCCTTGGCCTCCGAAAGCGCTGGGATAATAGACGTGAGCCACCATGCCTGGCCAATTTATTTATTTATTTTTAAAAAAGAGTTGGCCGGGCGTGGTGGCTCAAGCCTGTAATCCCAGCACTTTGGGAGGCCCAGATGGGTGGATCACAAGGTCAGGAGATTGAGACCATCCTGGCTAACACGGTGAAACCCCGTCTCTACTAAAAAATACAAAAAACTAGCCAGGCGAGGTGGCGGGTGCCTGTAGTCCCAGCTACTTGGGAGGCTGAGGCAGGAGAATAGCGTAAACCCGGGAGGGGGAGCTTGCAGTGAGCTGAGATCCAGCCACTGCACTCCAGCCCGGGTGACAGAGCGAGACTCCATCTCCAAAAAAAAAAAAAAGAGTTGGATGTCTTATTCAGTTGATAAACAAATAAATAAATAAGAAAGATGTGGCTGGGTGTGGTGGCTCACGCCTGTAATCCCAGCACTTTGGGAGCCCAAGGCAGGTGGATCACCTGAGGTCAGGAGTTTGAGAGCAGCCTCGCCAACATGGCGAAACCCCATCTCTACCAAAAATGCAAAAATTAGCCGGGTGTGGTGGCGAGCTCCTGTAATCCCAGCTACTCGGAAGGCTGAGACAGGAGAATCGCTTGAACCCAAGAGGTGGAGGTTGCAGTGAGCCAAGATCACTTCACTACACTCCAGCCTGGGTGAGAAAGCCAGGCTCCATCTCATGAAAAAAAAAATGGAAATGGAGTTTCATTATGTTGCCCAAGCTGGTATTGAATTCCTGGCCTCAAGCAACCCTCCCACTTCAGCCTCCCAAAGTTCTGGGATTAATTACAGATGTGAGCCACCACAGCACTCAGTCTTGTTTATGTATTTATTTATTTATGTATAATCCAGAATCAATAAATGTTAAGTGTCCAACAAACCTTGGCTCCATTCTTATTCTTAGAAGGTCTGTCACCCTGAAAAATATTAATCCCTTCCATGTGGGTCCCCACACTTAATGAGCACTGCACCTGCTACCCAGATATAGTGTACCTGATATTTATGTGGTTCTGCATATCATCTGCTGAGGCCTTGAAACCACAGCCTCCACAGACCCATTTCTCAGATGAAAAAGCAGAGACTCTGACAGGTGAAGTACTTGCCCAGCATCACACAGTGGCATCAGAGTCCAACCTTGATGGGGGCATCAAGGCAGACCCCAAAGAAAAAGGAAGGGCTGCAGCAAAACTGCTAAATGTCCCTCAGTGGCATTTATTCAGATTCATTCATTCATTCATTCATTCGCTCATCCATTCATTCATTTACTCACTCATTCGTTCACTCATTCATTCACTAATTCATTCACTCACTCACTCACTCACTCATTCATTCACTAATTCATTCACTCACTCACTCACTCACTCATTCATTCATTCACTAATTCGTTCATTCACTCACTCGTTCATTCATTCACTCATTCATTCATTCATAGCTCACTGCAGCATTCACCTCCTGGGCTCAAGCAATTCCCCCCACCTCAGTGTCCTGAGTAGCTGGGACTAAAGGCGTGCACCACCACACCCAGTTAATGTTTGTATTTTTGAAGAGACGGGGTCTCACCATGTTGCCCAGGCTGCACCCTCCCCGCTCTAAACAATATCTTTTCCCTCCACATTTCCTGGTATTAGAACCCAGACTCGGCGAGGCACATGGCCGCTTAGAAAGGACTACATTTCCCAGCGTTCCTTGCGGCAGGAGCAGGGCCATGTGATTATATTCTGACCAATGGGATGAGGGTGGATCCCGGTTTACGCCCTCCAAGAAAAGGCGTGCACTTCCCGCTTCCGTTTCCCTTTTGCAGAAGCGGGAGCCACGTGTTTTATAATAAATAGCTGGGCAGAAGGTGTCCCAGAAGACAATGGCGCTGCGGAAGCATTTAATAAATATTATTATAATTAAAAGACCGTAGCAATACCTCCACCACCAAGACCCTTCACCCAGAAACAGAGAGATTGGAATTGGAATCACGGTATCCAGTTCTGACCACCGTGAAAGCCAGGGCATTATCGCGCTCCTTTTGTCCTAAATGAAGGGCTCCCGGGCAATGTCCTGAAAGCGGCAGATGACCCCATCTTCCACTGTCCACAGGGCACAGGGGTGGTCTATGGGGTCCTGCCCAAAGCCGATGCCTGGGTCCAGGTGTGTTCCCCAGGTGGTCAGGTAACGACACGCAGTCATTCTGCCTCCTGTGTTTTGTCCTCGGGCGCCTGGGACCCTCTCTGGTTCCACATGTGGTTGTTCAGCCCCAGCTGTACCATCTGTGCATGGTGGATAATGAGGGGTTGCAGTCCTGGGCTCTGAGGGGGTGCAGGTGAGGCCGTAGGGAAGGCTTGTGGCTGCGAGAAGGGCAGTGATGGTGGTAAGGTTGCTGGCTGTGGGGAGGGCTGTGGTGGGGTGCCAGCCTGCCACGCGTGCAGGGGCGGCGGCTGCGGGCACCCCGGCCAAGGAGGAAAGGATGGTGGGGCTCCCAGGGGCCCCTGGCCCCCAAAGGGCATTCGAGCCCCAAAGGGTGACCCGGTCCCAAATGGCATGTGGCTCTCAAAAGCCACCTGGAGCTGCTCCATCTGTGCCTGATAGGACAGGTAGCTCTGGAGGTAGGCCGAGTAGGCCGCGTTCAGGGCCGCTGCCTGTATCCGCTCACTGTTCAGGTGTTGGCTCTGTTCCCGCAGGGCTCGGGTGTCCTGTTCCTTCCTCCATATGGCCTTTCGGGCCTGAAGCTTGTGGGGCCTGAAGGTGTTAGCCACCTTCCTAGCGAAGATCTGGGAGTGTTCGTCCAGCCGCACCAGCCCGGAGAGCAGGCTGGCTGTGTCGGAGCTGAGCTGGGTCGGGGAGCTCTCCAGGGGCAGGAAGGGGATAACACAGTCTGGCGACCCCTGTCGCGTGAGGTTGCTCATCATAGCTTGGTTCACCTGGTGCAGGCTCAGGTGACAGTCGAAGTTGGAGGTGAGAAGTAGGATGATGAAAGCTGAGTGGTCTATAGCATCCTGCAGGCAGCTCAGCTCCCCACGCCCGGGCACCTGGAAATCCTCGCAGAATGTGGCCCCGTCGGGCACACCAAGGGCCTCCAGCTTCTCCCGGACCCGGAGGGCAATGTGCTCGTCCGCCCTGGCATGGAGGATCACAAAGTTATAGAATTTCTGTTCCGATGATGATTCCAGGGAGGAAGGGAACAGGGAGGAGGGGGTCAGGTGAGCTGAATAAGGGGCTGATGAAGGAGGAGGAGGGGGAGGGGATATTTCTGCGGTGGTGGGAGTAGGCGGGCACGGCTTGCTATTTGGAGAGGTGGTGTCTTCTAAAGAAAGTTGGAGTGGCGACTGGTCTTTGACAGGGCAGGGGTTTTTGACGGGCTCCACAATGGGCGAGGGGAGAGACTGGGTGCCTGCAGACTCCTCGGTGCACTCCACCGGGTAGTGGGTGCTGGTTTCTGGAGCTGTGGGGGTTTCAGGGAGGCCAGTTAAGGTTGCATCTGGGGCCACTTTGGGAAGCCCAGGGGGTGGGCTGCTTGGCAGCTCTTGGGGGCTGGCAATCTCCCCCGATGGCGGCCAGCTCATCTCCTCAGGCTCCTGGCAGCCACCGGGGACAGGCTCCAGCACCAGGTTGGCCTGAGGGTCGTCACAGAGCTTGCTGGGACTGTGTGGGCTGCGGTGCAGGCTGAGGAACGGCATGGTGGGCGATTGGCTGATTTCCAAGTTGCTGGCCAGGGAGGCCGGGCTGTCGGTGGATCGCAGGGAGCGCCCTTGGCTCCAGCCGGAAACACCGTCAATGGGACATGGGAGGCTCTGGGTCCCAGAGGGCGAAGCCGAGGATGGTGGGAGGCAGTCCAGATTGGACTGGAGCGTCCGAATGCTCCCTGGATCCCCAACGACGTCCCACCCACACCGGTTTCGGGCCTCATCCTGAAGTTCCCCCAGCCGGTGGTCGTCCCTGGAGCTGAGGGTACGGAGGGCTTCCTGGTAGGCCACGTCCCGCAGCGAGGCCGGGCACAGCTTCTCCTCAGCCAGCAGGTGGTACAAGCGGGCCACAGTCCAGGATACATCTGGGGGCTCCTCTGGGTCCTCGGTGCTGTCCACACCAGCCCACTGGCGGGCCACCAGCCGGGCCACTGCATCGGCCTTCAGTGCCTCTAGAGAGATCCTGGCCTCGGTTTTCTGGCCCAGCTTCAGGAGGACCATGGCATGCAGGAGGTCATGCCCTTGGCAGCCTGGGCGTGGGGTCTTCAGTTTGTGTTTCAGATACAAGAGCTTGTCCTGGCCTGCTGTGCCTAGAATGTCAAAGGCACTAGGAAGTGACGGGCCCGTGCAGGCCATAGGTACAGGTGGGTGCAGCCTCGGGCAGCAGAAGCTGGGGGTAATGAAGGCATGTTCCACACTGCCCGCCTTCTGCAAGCCCGGCGTCCCCTACCCATTCACTGTTCCAGGTTCCGCAGGAGCTGCCCGAGCAGATCTATAGGAAACGGGAGAGGCAAACATGGTTATCCCCAAGAAAGGTCAGCACGGGAAGGCAGCCCACACACCCCGCCTGCTTTCCCATCCTGCCACCCAGACCTAACCAGGTGACCTTTGGCAACATGTCGTCTTCTTCAACTTCCATTTCCTCCTCTGCAAAATGCTATGAGGCCAGCACGATGGCTCACATCTGTGATCTCAGCACTTTGGGAGGCTGAGGCAGGAGGATCACTTAAGCCCAGGACTTCCAGACCAGCCTGGGCAACATAGCCAGACTCTGTCTCTACAAAAAAATTTAAAAATTAGCTGGGCTGGGCGTGGTGGCTCACACCTGAAATCCCAGCACATTCGGAGGCCAAGGCTGGGGGATCACCTGAGGTCAGGAGTTCCAGATCAGTCTGAAACCCCGTTTCTACTAAAACTACAAAGAGTTAGCCAGGCATGGTGATGCACACCTGTAATCCCAGCTACTTGGAAAACTGAGGCTGGAGAATCGCTTGAACTCAGGAGGTGGAGGCTGCAGTGAGCCAAGATCATGCCACTGCACTCCAGCCTGGGCAGCAGAGTGAAACTCCGGCTCAAAAAACAAGAAAGTAGCTAGGCGTTGGTGGCATGTGCCTGTTGTCCCAGCTACTCCGGAGGCTGGGATGGGAAGATTGCTTAAGCCCAGGAGGTTGAGGCTGCAGTGAGCTAAAATGGTGCCACTGCACTTCAGCCTGGGGAACAGAGTAAGACCCAGTCTCAAAAAAAAAAAAAAAAAAAAAAAAAAAGCTATCATCTGATACTTACCTGGTGTTACCTGGGAGGTAAACACTATTACACTATTTTCCCCATTTACAGGTGAAGAAAGTGAGACACACAGAGGTGATGTCACTTGCCCAAAGTCACACTGTCAGTAGATGGCAGAGGATGGATTTGAACCCCAGGCAGTATGGCTGTGGAGGCTGTGTGCCTAATGGCATACACTTATAGACTTGTTTTGGGCAATTGAGTTGCATTAACACACAGAAACTTCTGAGCTTGATGACTGAAAGCCAGTAGGTGCTCAATACATGCTTGCTAAATAAACTAGTCAGCCTCAGCTGGGCACGGCGGCTCACACCTGTAATCTCAGCACTTTGGGAGCCTGTGGCGGGTGGCTCACCTGAGGTCAGGAGTTCAAGACCAGCCTGGCCAACATAGTGAAACCCTGTCTCTACGAAAAATACAAAAAATTAGCTGGGCGTGGTGATCCGCGCCTGTAATCCCAGCTACTCAGGAGGCTGAGGTAGTATAATCACTTGAATCTGGGAGGCAGAGGTTGCAGTAAGCCAAGATCACATCATTGCACTCCAGCCTGGGCGACAAGAGCGAAACCCTGTCTAAATAAATAAATAAATAATAAATAAATAAAGTAGTCAGCTTTCCAGATGGTCCCCAAGGACCCAAGATCCTGGTATTTGCAGGCTTGAGCAGTCTTTCCAACACTGTCCCAGGGCTGGATTATGAGATTAACAGAATATGGCAAGGGAGCCGGTCGGCACATCTGCTCATTTTTCAAGAGAAGTCAGAGATCTAGATTTTTAGAAATATGCTCACTTTTCTTGGGATGACAATCAATTCCGATATTTTTAAGAAACCTTGTGAGTTTAAAAAAAAGTTTGGGCCAGGCGCATGCCTGTAATCCCAGCACTTGGGGAGGCCGAGGCGAGCAAATCGTGAGGTCAGGATGTCGAGACCAGCCTGGCCAACATAGTGAAACCTCGTCTCTACTGAAAATACAAGGCCGGGCGCAGTGGCTCACGCCTGTAATCCCAGCACTTTGGGAGGCCAAGGCGGGCGGATCACAAGGTCAGGAGATCGAGACCATCCTGGCTAACTCGGTGAAACCCCGTCTCTACTAAAAATACAAAAAACTAGCCGGGCGAGGTGGCGGACGCCTGTAGTCCCAGCTACTCCAGAGGCTGAGGCGGGAGAATGGCGTGAACCCGGGAGGCGGAGCTTGCAGTGAGCCGAGATTGCGCCACTGCACTCCAGCCTGGGCGACAGAGCGAGACTCCGTCTAAAAAAAAAAAAAAAAAAGAAAGAAAATACAAAAAATTAGTCGAGCATGGTGGCAGACGCCTGCAATCCCAGCTACTCAGGAGGCTGCGGCAGGAAAATCACTTGAACCCGGGAGGCGGAGGTTGCAGTGAGCCAAGACTGCACCACTGCACTCCAGCCTGGGCAACAGAGTGAGACTCCATCCAAAAAAAAAAAAAGTTTGGAGCCAGGCCTGGTGGTGTGTGCCTGTGGTCCCAGCTACTCGGGAGGCTAAGGCAGGAGGATTGCTTGAGCTGAGGAAGTAGAGGCTGCACGGAATGATACATACATAGCATTCATTCATTCATTTAAGAAGTAATTTTTTGGCTGGGCACGGTGGCTCATGCATGTAATCCCAGCACTTTGGGAGGCTGAGGTGGGTGGATCACAAGGTCAGGAGTTCAAGACCAGCCTGGCCAACATGGTGGCCAAACCCTGTCTCTACTGAAAAAAAAAAAAATTTAGTCTGGCATGGTGGCGTGTTCCTGTAATCCCAGCTACTTGGGAAGCTGAGGCAGGAGAATTGCTTGAACCTGGGAGGTGGAGGTTGCAGTGAGCCGAGATTGCGCCACTGCACTCCAGCCTGGGCAAAAGAGCAAGACTCCATAAACAAACAAACAAACAAAAAGAAGTACTTTTTAGCCAGGTGCAGTGGCTCATGCTGGTAATCCTAACACTTTGGGAAGCCAAGGTGGACAGATCACTCGAGGTCATGAGTTCAAGACCAGCCTGATCAACACGGTGAAACCCCCATCTCTACTAAAAAAAAAAAAAAAATTGCAGACATGGTGGCCGGCGCCTATACTCCTAGCTACTTGGGAGGCTGAGGCAGGAGAATCACTTGAACGCAGGGGGCGGAGGTTGCAGTGAGCTGAGATCATACCACTGCATTCCAGCCTGGATGACAGAGCGAAACTCCATCTCAAAAAAAAAAAAAAGTAATTTTTTCAGCATCTGCCATGTATTGGGTACCACTGAATATACCAGTACGCAGACAAGGAAAAACAGCAATAGACTCTTCCCTGGTTCAACTGTCTAATGGTATGTTAGTTATACGTAATACATAAGCATCATATATATTACATACGACAATATAATGGGCATGTGTGGATACACACAAACACTTACATGCAACCACTTATTTGAGGACTTACTACATGCTATATTGTGCACAACTCTGTTCTTTAAACTGGGCACAGTCCTGCTTCAGGAACTTAGCAGTGGCTGTTCCCTCTACCGATATCACTGTTACCCGCCAGGTATCCCTATGGCTCACTCCCTTACCCTCCTTCATGTTTTTGGTTATGACCTGATCCCACTGTGCACATCTCCCTTTGACAGGGGCCACAAAATATGGTCCACCAATTTTTTTCTTTTTTTCCGTTTTTGGGATGGCGTCTTGCTCTTGTTGCTCAGGCTGGAGTACAGTGACACGATCTCAGCTCACTGCAACCTCCGTCTCCTGGGTTCAAGCAATTCTTCTGCCTCATCCTCCCAAGGGATTACAGGCATGCACCACCATGCCTGGTTAATTTTGTATTTTTATTTTTATTTTTTATTTTTTATTTTTTTTGAGGCGGAGTCTCGCTCTGTCGCCTGGACTGGAGTGCAGTGGCCAGATCTCAGCTCACTGCAAGCTCCGCCTCCCGGGTTTACGCCATTCTCCTGCCTCAGCCTCCCGAGTAGCTGGGACCACAGGCGCCCGCCACCTCGCCCGGCTAGTTTTTGTATTTTTAGTAGAGACGGGGTTTCACCGTGTTAGTCAGGATGGTCTCGATCTCCTGACCTCGTGATCCGCCCGTCTCGGCCTCCCAAAGTGCTGGGATTACAGGCTTGAGCCACCGCGCCCGGCCAATTTTGTATTTTTAGCAGAGACGGGGTTTCTCTGTTTTGGCCAGGCTGGTCTTGAACTCCCGACCTCAGGTGATCCGCCTGCCTTGGCCTCCCAAAGTGCTGCGATTACAGGCATGAGCCACCATGTCCAGCCAATTTTTTTTTGTTTTGTTTTGAGACGGAGTCTCACTCCGTCACCCAGGCTGCAGTGCAGTGGCGTGATCTCAGCTCACTGCAACCTCCACCTCCCGGGTTCAAGTGATTCTCCTGCTTCAGCCTCCCGAGTAGCTGGAACCACAGGCACCCGCCACCATGCCCAGCTAATTTTTGTACTTTTTATAAAGACAGGGTTTCACCATATTGTCCAGGCTGGTCTCGAACTCCTGACCTTGTGTGATCCACCCACCTCAGCCTCCCAAAGTGCTGGGATTACAGGCGTGAGCCACTATGCCCAGCCAATTGCTTTTATAAAGAAAGTTTTATTGGAACACAGACATGCTCACTCATTTACATATCACTGATGGCTGCTTTCCCACTAGAGTGATGGAGTCGCTACAACAGAGACCGTGTGGACTACAAAGTGGTCACTCTCTGACCTTTGACAGAAGAAGTTGGTAGACACCTGGGTTATGAGACAGGCATGTGATTTTTTTATTTTCCATTCCACAGAGGGGCAAACATGACCAAGATCACACAGCCAGTGACTGATAGAGCAGCCTTTTGATGCCAATGTTTGTAACTATAACACCAAGTGCCTTTTAATTAGTAGGGGCATGATTGGCTATTACGGGTTCAATTTCAATCGTGTCTATCCCCAAAATCATATGTTGAAGTGCCAACCTCCAGTAGCTCAGAATATGACTTTATTTAGAGAAAAGGCCTTTTTTTGGTTTGTACTTGGCTTTGCTGTTTTTGTTTGTTTGTTTGTTTTTGATGTTGAAAGTATTTTTATTTGGCCGGGCGCGATGGCTCATGCCTGTAATCCCAGCACTATGGGAGGTGGTGGTGAGCTGATCACTTGAGATCAAGAGCTCAAGACCAGCCTGGCCAACATGGTGAAATCCCGTCTCCACTAAATATACAAAAATTAGCCAGGCATGGCCGGGCATGGTGGTTCACGCCTGTAATCCCAGCACTTTGGGAGGCCGAGGTGGGTGGATCACCTAAGGTCAGGAGTTCGAGACCAGCCTGGCTAACATGGTGAAAATCTATCTCTATTAAAAATGCAAAAATTAGCCGGGCGTGGTGGTAGGCGCCTGTAGTCCCAGCTACTCGGGAGGCTGAGGCAGGAGAATGGTGTGAACCTGGGAGGCGGAGCTTGCAGTGAGCCGAGATCACGCCACTGCACTCCAGCTTGGGTGACAGAACGAGACTCCATCTCAAAAAAAAAAAAAAAAAAATTAGCCAGGCATGGTAGTGCGTGCCTGTAATCCCAGCTACTCAGGAGGCTGAGGTGGGAGGATTGGTTGAGCCTGGGAGGTTGAGGCTGCAGCAAGCAAGCTAAGATCTCACCACTGTACTCCAGCCTGGGCAATAGAGCCAGACTCTGCATCAAAAAAAGAAAAGGCGGCCGGGCGCGGTGGCTCAAGCCTGTAATCCCAGCACTTTGGGAGGCCGAGACGGGCGGATCACAAGGTCAGGAGATCGAGACCATCCTGGCTAACACGGTGAAACCCCGTCTCTACTAAAAATACAAAAAAAACTAGCCGGGTGAGGTGGTGGCGCCTGTAGTCCCAGCTACTCGGGAGGCTGAGGCAGGAGAATGGTGTAAACCCGGGAGGCGGAACTTGCAGCGAGCTGAGATCCGGCCACTGCACTCCAGACTGGGAGACAGAGCCAGACTCCGTCTCAAAAAAAAAAAAAAAAAAAAGAAAGAAAAGGCAGGGGGCACTTAGATACAGACACAGAGCTGCACAGAAGGAAGATGATGTGAGAAGACCCAGGGAGAAGGCAGCCGTCTGCAAGCTAAGGAGAGTCCTCAGAAGGAGCCAACCCGGCGACACCTCGATCTTGGACTTCCAGCCTCCGTAACTGTGAAAGAATCAATTTCTGTTGTTTAAGCCATCCGGTCTGGGGCATTTTATTACCGCAGCCAAAGCAGCTAATACACTGCAGACACTCGGTGTCTAGACCAGCCTGAACACTCTCTGTCTGTGTTTTGTCCAATACGGCAGTCCCCAGCTACCTGTGCCTGCTGGGCACCTGAAATGGGACTGTGGTAGTGAAGAGACTCTGAATTTTAATTTTTTTTTTTTTTTTGAGATGAAGTCTCGCCCGGCCACATGTTCTCACTTTTAAGTGTGAGCGAATCACTGAGTTCACAAAGACACAAAGAAGGGAACAACAGGGCCGGGCACAGTGGCTCACGCCTGTAATCCCAGCACTTTGGGAGGCCGAGGAAGGTGGATCGCCTGAGGTCAGGAGTTCAAGACTATCCTGGCCAACATGGTGAAATCTCATCTTTACTAAAAATAGAAAAATTAGCCAGGTGTGGTGGTGGGTGCCTGTAGTCCTAGCTACTAGGGAGGCTGAGGTGGGAGAATCACCTAAACCCAAGAAGTCGAGGCTGGAGTGAGCAGAGATCAAACCACTGCACTCCAACCTGGGCGACAGAGCGAGACTCTGTCTCCAAAAAAAAAAAAGGGGGAACAAAAATACCAGGGCCTGCTTACCAGGGCCTGCTTAAGGGTGGTGGAGGTGAGGAGGAGGGAAAGGATCTAAAAACTGCCTATTAGGGTCGGGCACGGTGGCTCACGCCTGTAATCCTAGCACTCTGGGAGGCTCAGGTGTGTGGATTGCCTGAGCTCAGGAGTTCAAGACCAGCCTGGGCAACATGGTAAAACCCCATATCTACTAAAATACAAAAAAATTAGCTGGGTGTGGCAGTGTGCACCTGTAATCCCAGCTGCTTGGGAGGCTGAGGCAGGAGAATTGCTAGAACCTGGGAGGCGGAGGTTGCAGTGAGCCG
Source organism: Rhinopithecus roxellana (assembly GCF_007565055.1). Taxonomy (NCBI): domain Eukaryota; kingdom Metazoa; phylum Chordata; class Mammalia; order Primates; family Cercopithecidae; genus Rhinopithecus; species Rhinopithecus roxellana. The sequence continues at coordinate 14,490,141 of NC_044556.1, forward strand.
AAATGGCACCACCGCACTCCAGCCTGGGTGACAGAGCGAGACTCCGTCTCAAAAAAACAAACAGACAAAAAACTACCTGTCAGGTACAACAATTATTACCTGTGTGATGAAATAATCTGTACACCAAAACCTGTGACATGCCATTCACCTATATAACAAACCTGGACATGTACCCGTTAATTTTTGTATTTTTGTACGCACTGGGTCTCCCCATGTTGCCTGGGCTCAACCAATCCTCCCACCTTGGCCTCCCGAAGTGTTGGGATTACAGGCGTGAGCCACCACGGCCGGCATTTTATCTAATTTTTAATTAATTAAGGCAGGGTGTAGTGGCTCATGCCTATAATCCCAGCACTTTAGGGGGCAGAGGTAGGAGGATCTCTTGAGCCCAAGAGTTCAAGACCAGCCTGGGCAACAGTGAGACCCAACTCTACAAAAAATAAAAATAGGCCGGGCGCGGTGGCTCACACCTGTAATCCCAGCACTTTGGGAGGCTGAGGCAGGTGGATCACCTGAGGGCAGAAGTTTGAGACCAGCCTAGCCGACACAGTGAAACTCTGTCTCTACTAAAAATAAAAAAAATCAGCAGAATCACTTGAACCAGGGAGGCAGGGGTTGCAGTGAGCCAAGATTGCACCATTGCACTCTAGCCTTGGCAACAAGAGCAAAAGTCCGTCTCAAAACAAACAAGCAAATAAATAAAATAAAAATAAAAATAATTAGCTGGGTGTGGTGGTGCATGCCTGCATCCCAGCTACTTGGGAGGCAGAGGTCAGAGGTTCGCCTGAGCCCAGGAGATCGAGGCTGCAGTGAGCAGAGATCGCGCCACTGCACTCCAGCCTAGGCAACAGAGTCTCAAAAACAGCAAAACAAAAAAGATATGGAAGATGCCTCATTCATAATGTTTTATATTGAAACATGTTGGGTATATTGAATTAAAAAGAATTTATTATTAAATTAGTTTATATATTGGATTAATAAAATGTATTATTGGGATTAATTTTTGTTTTTATTATTTTTTCTTTCTTCGAGGTGGAGTCTCGCTTCATTGCCCAGGCTGGAGTGTAGTGGGGCAATCTCGACTCACTGCAACCTCTGCCTCCCGGGTTCAAGCGATTCTCTTGCCTCAGCCTTCCGGGCAGCTGGGATTACAGGCCTCCGCCATCATACCTGGCTAATTTTTTTTTTGAGACGGAGTCTTGCTCTGTGGCCCGGGCTGGAGTGCAGTGGCCGGATCTCAGCTCACTGCAAGCTCCACCTCCCGGGTTCACGCCATTCTCCTGCCTCAGCCTCCCGAGTAGCTGGGACTACAGGCGCCCGCCACCTCGCCCGGCTAGATTTTTGTATTTTTTTAGTAGAGACGGGGTTTCACCGTGTTAGCCAGGATGGTCTCGATCTCCTGACCTTGTGATCTGCCCATCTCGGCCTCCCAAAGTTCTGGGATTACAGGCTTGAGCCACCGCGCCTGGCTTTTTTTTTTTTTTTTTTTTTTTGAGACGGAGTCTCGCTCTGTCGCCCGGGCTGGAGTGCAGTGGCCGGATCTCAGCTCACTGCAAGCTCCGCCTCCCGGGTTTACGCCATTCTCCTGCCTCAGCCTCCCGAGTAGCTGGGACTACAGGCGCCGCCACCTCGCCCGGCTAGTTTTTTTTGTATTTTTCAGTAGAGATGGGGTTTCACCGTGTTAGCCAGGATGGTCTCAATCTCCTGACCTCGTGATCCTCCGGCCTCCGCTTCCCAAAGTGCTGGGATTACAGACGTAAGCCACTGCACCCGGCCACCTGGCTAATTTTTGTATTTTTTTTTTTTTTTTTTTTTTTTTTGAGACAGAGTCTCGCTCTGTAGCCCATGCTGGAGTGCAGTGGCGCGATCTCGACCTTGGCTCACTGCAAGCTCCGCCTCCCGGGTTCACGCCATTCTCCTGCCTCAGCCTCCCGTGTTGTTTTTTGACAAGATCTTGCCCTGTTACCCAGGCTGGAGTGCAGTGATGTGATCATAGCTCACTGCAGCCTCAACCTCCTGGGATCAAGTGATCCTCCCACTCAGCCTCCGGAGTAGCTGGGACTACAGGCACAAAGCACCATGCCCAGCTAATTATTAATGTTTTGCAGAGACGGGGTCTGGAACTCCTGGGCCCAAGCGATCCTCCCACCTTGGCCTCCCAAAGTGCTGGGATTACAGGTATGAGCCACTGCACCCAGCCTGTATGTCAGTAAAAAAAATATATATATATATATATTTTTGAGATGGAGTCCCACTTTGTCACCAGGCTGGAGTGCAGTGGTGCGATCTAGGCTCACTGCAGCCTCTGCATCCCGGGCTCAAGTGATTCTTGTGCCTCAATATCCTGAGTAGCTGGGATTACAGGAGCCTGCCACCACGCCCAGCTAATCTTTTTTTTTTTTTTTTTTTAACTTTTTTGAGACAAAGTCTCCCTCTGTCACCAGGCTGGAGTACAGTGGCATGATCTTGGCTCACTGCAACCTCCACCTCCTGGGTTCAAGCAATTCTCCTGCCTCAGCCTCCCAAGTAGCTGGGACTACAGGCGCACGCCACCATGCCCAGCTAATTTTTGTATTTTTAGTAGGGACGGGGTTTCACCATGTTGGCCAGGATGGTCTTGATCCACCTGCCTTGGCCTCCAAAATTCTGGCATTACAGGTGTGAGCCATCGTGCCCGGCCTTATTTTTGTATTTTTAGTAGAGATGGGGTTTCACCATATTGGCCAGGCTGGTCTGAAACTCCTGACCTCAAATAATCCACCCGCCTTGGCCTCCCAAACTGCTGGGATTTCAGGTGTGAGCCACCGCACCCAACCTCAGCAAAATATATGTATATATATATTTTTAGGCTGGGCTCGGTGGCTCACGCCTGTAATCCCAGCACTTTGGGAGGCTGAGGCGGGTAGATCACAAGGTCAGGAGATCGAGACCATCCTGGCTAACACAGTGAAACCCTGTCTCTACTAAAAATACAAAAAATTAGCCAGGCGTGGCAGTGGGAGCCTGTAGTCCCAGCTACTCCGGAGGCTGAGGCAGAAGAATCACTTGAACCCAGGAGGTGGGAGGTTGCAGTGAGCCGAGATCATGCCACTGCACTCCAGCCTGGTGACACAGTGAGACTGTGTCTCAAAAAATAAATATATATGTGTGTATGTGTATGTGTATTTAACTTCAGAGACTTCGGGACAACCCCACTGGCAAAGCAATGTGAGACTCAAATTACTTTGAATTCATTGCCAACATTGAACAGAGACGTTGTGTACAACTCCAGCATTCCAGATTCTCTCGGAAAATCAAAGATCCGGCCACACTGGGCCCACGTTCCCATGGGGCAACAATCCGCAGTGAGAGCAGTTCAAGTCCTTCCATCTGATGGCTAAGGCCTGCCCTGTTGACCCCACACCCATCTGAAATGAGTCAGTCCCAGGGCAAGCGAGAGCAACAGGTAGAAGCCTGCCCTCGGGATTCAAGTCTCAGCTCTGGCACACCCAGGCTGTGACCCTGGGGCAGGCCATGGGTACTTAAAATGCCTCAGTCTCCACGTGTGTGAAATGGGCACCAGCTAGGGTAGCTGTGAGGGTGAATGAGTTCATTTGTACAGGACTCTTTTTGTTTGAGACAGAGTCTTGCTCTGTCACCCAGGGCAGAGTGCAGTAGTGCAATCTCGGCTCACTGCAACCTCCACCTGCAGGGTTCAAGCAAGTCTCTTGCCTCAGTGTCCCAAGTAGCTTGGATTACAGGTGAGCGCCGCCATGCCCAGCTAATTTTTGTAATTGTATTTATTTATTTATTGAGACGGAGTCTTGCTCTGTCACCCAGGCTGGAGTGCAGTGGCTCGATCTCAGCTCACTGCAACCTCCACCTCTCAGGTTCAAGCGATTCTCCTGCCTCAGCCTCCCGAGTAGCTGGGACTACAGGTGTGGGCTACCACGCCCAGCTAATTTTTTTTTTTTTTGAGATGGAGTTTCACTCTTGATGCGCAGGCTGGAGTGCAATGGCACGATCTTAGCTCACTGCAACCTCCACCTCTCAGGTTCAAGTGATTCTCCTGCCTCAGCTTCCTGACTAGCTGTGACTACAATTGTGGGCCACCATGCCCAGCTAATTTTTTTTTTTTTTTTTTTTTTTTTGAGGTGGAGTTTTGCTCTTGTTGCCCAGGATGGAGTGCAGTGGCATGATCTCAGCTCACTACAACCTCCACCTCCTGGGTTCAAGCGATTCTCCTGCCTCAGCCTCCCAAGTAGCTGGGATTACAGGCACCCACCACCACGCCCAGATTTTTTTTTTATTTTTAGTAGAGACGGGGTTTCATCATGTTGGCCAGGCTGGTCTCCAACTCCTGACCTCAGGTGATCCTCCCGCCTCAGCCTCCCAAAGTGCTGGGATTACAGGTGTGAGCCACAACATCCGGCCCATGTCAGTTACATTTAAATCTCATTCTTTTTTTCTTTTTTCTTTTTCTTTTTTTTTTTTTTTGAGATGGAGTTTCAAGCCACTGCACCTGGACTTTTTTCTGTATTTTTAGTAGAGATGGGGTTTCGCCACGTTGACCAGGCTGGTCTCGAACTCCTGACCCCAGACAATCTGCTCACCTCAGCCTTCCAAAGTGCTGGGATTACAGGTATAAGCCACCGCACCCAGCTAATTTTTGTAATTTTAGTAGAGACGGGGTTTCAGGCTGTCGACCAGGCTGGTCTCGAACTCCTGACCCCAATCAATCTGCCCGCCTTGGCCTCCCAGAGTGCTCAGATTACAGGCATGAGCCACTGCGCCCTGCCTGTATAGAACTCTTAAAGCAATGCCTGGCACATGTGTGCTCCATGAACATTAGCATGCAAGACTGAAACCTCCTGGCAAGAAGGACTCAGGGGAGTTTTGCAGAAAACGCGACAAAGCCAGTCAGACTTAGAATCATCAAGGCAGGACCACCCCCGCCTGTATGCCTGGCAAATCTCTAAAATCACGTGGTCTTTCTTCTCATTCTCTCTGCCCATGGGCCTGAACTCAACTCTATTTCACTCACTGCCTGCCCCAGCTTCCCCTGCCCGCCTGCCCTGCCCACTGCCACCTCCACCTTCTGGAGACCCAGAGAGTTTCACTTCTCACTGTCCATGGCTGGGACAAAGTCCACTCCTCACTCTGAAAAGCAGGCGCCTGGCGGGACAAAAACACCCAGAGGGTGGGGGCGTTCTGGCTCTGCCACCTGCCGGCTTGTGTGGTCTGTTTCTCAGCCTCAGTTTCCTCATTTATAACACCCACATGAACTGGTACTTAGGATGAATGGGAGTCTGTTTTGAAACTCTGATGCCAAAATATGGTTAAAAAGTTTACATCAGTGCCCAGGAAGGAGCAAGAGCTTGATATAATAATGTTAGTGTGACAGTAAATGTTAGCAGACCTTTTCTCTTCCTCTTCCTTTTTTAAAAAAATTTTGATTTTTCATTTCATTTCTTTCTTTCTTTTTTTTTTTTTTTTTTTTGAGACGGAGTCTTGCTGTATCACCCAGGCTGGAGTGCAGTGGCACGGTCTCGGCTCACTGCAACCTCCGCCTCTTGGGTTCAAGCAGTTCTCATGCCTCATCCTCCTGAGTGGCTGGGATTACGGCACGCGCCACCACGCCCGGCTAATTTTTGTATTTTTAGTAGAGACCGGGTTTCACCATGTTGGCCAGGCTGGTCTCAAACTCCTGACCTCAGGTGATCTGCCTGGGATTACAGGCGTGAGCCACTGTGCCTGGCCCCCATTTCATTTTTTTTTTAGAGACAGGGTCTCACTCTGTCACCCAGGCTGGAGTGCAGTGGTGGGATCACGGCTCACCGCAGCCTTGAACTCCTGGGCTCAAGCGATCCTCTGACCTCAGCCTCCTGAGTAGCTGGGACTACAGGTGTGTGGCACCACACCTGGCTAATTTTTGTATTTTTGGTAGAGACAGGGTCTCACCTATGTTACCCAGGCTCCTGGGCTCAAGCAATCCTCCTGCCTCAGCCTCCCAAAGTGTTGGGAGTATAGGCATAAACACTGCACCTGGCTAACTTTCTTTTTGAATTTTTTTGTAGAAATGGAGTCTTGCCATGTTGCCCAGGCTTGTCTTGAACCCCTAGGCTCAAGCGATCCTCCCACCTCGTCCTTTTTAAATGTTTTAACCGCATCTGAAACGTGCCCTTCTCTCCCACTCTTCCTCCCACACTCTCATACAGTCTTTTCTGCATTGCGTATGCATTTACTGAGCATCTACTAGGTCCAGGAACTGTTCAAAGTGCCACTGCATATCAAGGCGAGCACATCTGCCCTCACAGAGCTCCTAGTCTGGTTCAGGGAGACCAACAGTAAGTGGGAAAATAACCCAAGATCATTTCAGAGAATGAAACGTACAGTGAAAGCCATGAATCGGGGGCTGTGTGGCTCTGAGAGACTGGCTGGGAAGGGGCTACAGGGGACCATGGTGGTCAAGGGAGGTCTTTGGGGACAGGAGGTGACATTGAGCTGAGACCTGAAGGAGCTGAGGGAGGAGGCTGGGTGGAGATCAGGGAGGAAAGCTCCCAGAAGGTGAAGCCACCTGCCCAAAGGCCCTGGGGCAGGACTGTGCCTGGCTAGCTGGAGGAACAGTGAGGAAACCCATGTGACTGGATAACCGTTAGGAGGGGGAGAAAGGAAGAAGGTGTGGGGTGGTATAGGGCGTGAGGTTGGGATCCTGGGTGTCAGGGAAGAATTCGGGGTGTCAGGAAGGAATTTGGGATGTTGGGGAGGGATCCTGGATGTTGGGGAGGAATCTGGAGTATTGGGGAAGGATCCTGGGTGTTGGGGAAGAATCCAGGGTGTCAGAGAGGGATCCTTGGTGTTACGGAGGAATTTGGGGTGTCCGGGAGGAATCTGGGGTATTGGGGAAGGATCCTGCATGTCAGGGAGGAATTTTGGGTGTCAGGGAGAAATTCAGGGTGTTGAAATATCGGGTGTCAGGTAGGAAGCTTGGGGCTCAGGAATTTGGGGTGAGGAGGAATATGGGGTTTCAGGTAGGAATCCTGGGTGTTGGGGAGGAATGTGGGGTGTCCGGGAGGAATCCAGGGTTTGGGGGCGGGGTCAGGCTGTAGGGGAGGAAGCCGGGGTGCTGGGGAGGATCCCGACAGTGGGGAAGGATCTGGACCACCAGCGAGGAGAGCTGGAGGTTGAGGGGAACGTCAACCTCCCAACGCGCGGCGCCAGGCCTCCCAGGGGCCCTAAGAGGGAGGCCAGGTGGCCTGGAGTCCTGGCGAGCGGCGCGGGCGCAGGGCCACCCCCCACATCCCTGACACTTTCTCCACCTCGGGCCTGTCCTCGCCGCTTCCCCACCTACCAGGGATCCGGGGCTGCCGGCTGCGCCACTGGGGCCTAGGGTCCTGGGGTCCTGGGGGCCGGGACTTCTGCGGAGGTGCCGGCGGACCTCAGAGCGCTGAGGCCGCTGGCTCCACCGCGCGGCTCGCGCCCTTGGAAGGAAACGCACCGCCCCTTCCGCGTCCTGGATGGGTGTGGGACGTGAGGTCACGGTTTCGGAGTCCTGCCCCGCAGCACCGGGAAAGTCCCCGGGGCGCCCCGCATCCATGCCCTCTCTTCCCACCTTTGCGGTCACGTTCAGCAAGTGTGAGCAGCTACTGTGTGCAGGGGACCAGAAGAACTCGCATCTGCCCTGGGGAGCCCACAGTCATCTGGGCTGGGGCTGGGGGCCCAGATGAGAAAGTAATCACAATTGGAAAGTAGGATCATCTCCGTTAGTAATAGGTGCTTTCCAGGAAATAAATGTAGCAGCTGTTTTTATTTTTATTTCTACTATTTTATTTATTTTATTTTATTTTATTTTATTTTTCCCTGAGACGGAGTTTCACTCTTGTTGCCCAGGCTGGAGTGCAGTGGCACGATCTCAGCTCACTGCAACCTCCGCCTTCCCGGGTTCAGGTGATTCTCCTGCCTCAGCCTCCCAAGTAGCTGGGATTACAGGTGACGTGTGCCACCACTCCTGGCTAATTTTGTATTTTTAGTAGAGATGGGGTTTCTCCAGGTTGGTCAGGGTGGTCTCGAACTCCTGACCTCAAGTGATCCACTCACCTCGGCCTCCCAAAATGCTGGGATTACAGGTGTGAGCCACCATGCCCGGGTCCCCCCTACTTTTTTTTTTTTTTTTTTTTTTTTTTTTTGAGATGGAGTCTTACTCTGTGGCTCAGGCTGGAGTGCAGTGGTGCGACCTCAGCTCACTGCAAACTCCATCTCCTGGGTTCAAGCAATTTTCTTGCCTAAGCCTCCTGAGTAGCTGGGATTACAGGCTGCCACACCCTGCTCATTTTTGTATTTTTAGTTGAGATGGGGTTTTACCATATTAGTCAGGCTGGTCTCGCACTCCTGACCTCAGGTGATGTGCCCACCTCAGCCTCCCAAAGTGCTGGGATTACAGGCGTGAGCCACCACACCCGGCCTAATTTTATAATAATAATAATAATTATTATTATTATTATAGGAGTCTCCCTATCTTGCCCAGGCTGCTGTCAAACTTCTAGGCTCAAGCAATCCTCCCACCTCGGCCTCTCAAAGTGCTGGGATTACAGGTGTGAGCCATTGCACCTGGCCTATAATATTATTTTTATCACCACGATAAATAAGATCTAATAATCACAGTGATTTTGCAGTGGTGACAAGTGTCAGTTGTGTTTCTGGTTGCAATGCAATCTGAAAGTATGTGTGGCTTTTATTAGGGTCAAAGGGACAAAGTCCCAGGTCCTGCGGCTGTCTCCATTAATAATTGAGGAAATGGTAATTATCAGTTAGAGTCAGTGAAAATAAAGATGTGAATTTTTTTTTTCCCCATCCGAGTTCACAGACATCCTGAACACCCCCAAGAGATTCAGGGACCCCAGGCTGAAGTTCACCTAAAAGTTCTTGTGGGGAGATAGCAATGGAAGTTATGTTGATGTCAAATCTCCCACAGTTCCCCTTATTGAGTACCTCTCTCCAGTGAGGGAGAAATTTTAGTGAGCACTGACTGTGTTCCAGGCATGTCTAAGCTCTGGGAATACATTAGTGGGGAAGAGAGAAATGGTCTTACCCTTTAGGGTCTCCAGGGCTGGTAGGGGAGAGAATGTTAAACACATCCTCCTGGCCTCTCTGTCTCCCATCCCAATATTACCAATTCAAGGAGTGTCTCATAGGTGCTTGTCCCCATGCAAAACTGCACCCAGACTCTTTTTTTTATTTTTAATTTTTTTTGAGACAGAGTCTCGCTCAGTCACCAGGCTGGAGTGCAGTGGTGCGATCTCTGCTCACTGCAAGCTCCGTCTCCCGGGTTCATGCCATTCTCCTGCCTCAGCCTCCTGAGTAGCTGGGACTACAGGCGCCCGTCAGCACACTAGGTAATTTTTTGTATTTTCAGTAGAGATGGGGTTTCACCATGTTAGCCAGGATGGTCTTGATCTCCTGACCTCATGATCTGCCCACCTTGGCCTCCCAAAGTGTTGGGATTACAGGCGTGAGCCACTGTGCCTGGCCTTTTTTTTTTTTTTTTTTTTTTTTTTTTAGAGCTGGGATTTCACTCTGTCACACAGGCTGGAGTGCAGTGGCACCATCTTAGCTCAAAGCAGCCTCCCATTCTAGGCCTCAAGCAATCCTCCTGCCTCAGCCTCCCAAGTAGCTGGGACTATAGGCACACAATACTGCGTTGAATTATTTTTTACATTTTTTTTTAGAGACAGGGTCTCACTATGTTACCCAGACTGGTCCCTGACTCCGAGGTTTAAGAGATTGTCCCAATTTGGCCCCCCAAAGTGGTGGGATTACAGGCGTGAGTCACCATGACTGGGCTTTGGTGATCATCTGATCAATGTCTTTTTTTTTTTTTTTTTTTGAGACAGGGTCTCAGTCTGCCACCCAGGCTGGAGTGTAGCAGTGTGGTGTGAATCACTGTAGCCTTGACCTCCTGGGCTCAAGCGATCCTCCCACCTCAGCCTCCCAAGTAGCTGGGACTGCAGGTGCATGCCACCATGCCTGTCTAATCTAATTTTTTTTTTTTCTTTTGTAGAGATGATGTCTTGCTATGTTGACCAGGCTGGTTTCAAACTCCTGGCCTCAAGCAATCCTCCTGCCTTGGCTTCCCAAGGTGTTGGAATTATAGGCATGAGCTACCATGCCTGGCTTGATCAATGTCTTAAAATAACCTTTCCTCCATCAAAATGGGTTTGATGGTTCCCATTTTACAGATGAGAAAACTGAGGCTCAGAGAAGGTAATGGCTGAAGCATTCAGACTTCCAGGGCTGCAGATGGGTGAATTTGGCCACTTGCAGAGAGGTGCAGTTGCCCCTTCTCTTCTTCAGTGAAAGAAACAGGCCGCGTGTGGTGGCTCATGCCTATAATCCCAGCACTTTGGGAGGCTGAGGTGGGAGGATTGCTTGAGCCCAGGTGTTCAAGACCAGCCCTGGCAACATAGTGAGATCCCATCTCTACAAAAATTAAAAATAAAGAAAAAACGAGCCAGGCATGGCAGCACGTGCCTGTAGGCCCTGCTACTCGGGAGGCTGAGATGGGAGGATCACCGGAGCCCAAGAGGTTGAGACTAGTGAGCTATGATCGCACCACTGCACTCCAGCCTGGGCAACAGAGAGAACCCATCTCGAAAACATTTTTTTAAAAAAGAAAGAAATATAATATTCCAGTAAAAGTCCAAGTTTTTTTCTACTTTCCCTCTCTACCACTTCCCCTAGAAGCCTCCACCTACAAGCCTATCCATTCTGTTTTCCACTTTTTTTTTTTTTTTCTCCTTTTTGGAGACAGAGTCTCGCTCTGTCGCCCAGGTGGGAGTGAAGTGGCACGATCTTGGCTCACTGCAACCTCCACCTCCTAGGTTCAAGCAATTCTCCTACTTCACCCTCCTGAGTAGCTGGGATTACAGCTGTGTGCCACCATGCCCAGCTAATTTTTGTATTTTTAGTAGAGACAGGGTTTCACCATGTTGGCCAGGCTGGTCTCGAACTCCTGGCTTCAAGTGATCTGCTTGCCTTGGCCTCCCAAAGTGCTGGGATTACAGGCATGAGCCACCGTGCCTGGCCTCTGTTTTCCACTTTTGCACACATATCCACAGATCCATGAACATGATACTGAATATTCTTTGATCTGATTTTCCTTTTTAATTCACATAGGACAGAGGTCAGCAAACTGTTCTTTATAAAAGACCAGACAACAAATATTTTTGCTGGGTGAGGTGGCTCACACCTGTAATCCCAGCTACTGGGGAGGCTGAGGCAGGAGAATCGCTTGAACCTGGGAGGCAGAGGTTGCAGTGAGCCAAGATCACACCACTGCATTCCAGCCTGAGCGACAGGGTGAGACTCTGCCTCAAAAAATATACACATATGTATATTTTTTCATAATTATGGCCAGACATAGTCTCTGTCCCAACTTCTCAATGCTGCCATTACTGTCATCAGTGACATGTAAATAAATGAGTGGGGTTATGTTCCAATAAAACTTTATTTACAAAAACAGACAGTGGGCCAAACATGGCTCACAGACCATGGTGCGCTGACCCTTGACATAGATGGTGTCAATATTTAGCTGTATTCCGTTGTCAACACATCTTTGACACTTTCCCAAGTCAACATATATATCCTGTATGATATTCCAAAACAGGCACTGCTACCTTAAAATGCGGTGGTTATGAGCACCATGGAGAGAACTTGACTCTTTTGAGTCCAAATTCTTTTTTTTTTTTTTGAGACAGAGTCTCGCTCTGTTGCTCAGGCTGGAGTGCAGTGGCCTGATCTTGGTTCACTGCAACCTCTGCATCCTGGGCTAAGTGATTCTTGTGCCTCAGACTCCCGAGTAACTGGGACTACAGACGTGTGCCACCACAGCCAGCTATTTTTTGTATTTTTAATAGAGAGAGGGTTTTACCATGTTAGCCAGGTGGGTCTCGAACTCCTGACCTCAAGTGACCTGCCTGCCTTGGCCTCCCAAAGTGCTGAGATTACAAGCGTAAGGCACCGTGCCTGGCCTGAGTTCAGATCACTACTTAGCTATTAGTAGCTGAGGTGGGGCTGAGGGTGAGCTCTCTGGGTTACACCTCAGTTTCCCTGGAGATAATAGCATCTATCTGATGGGATTGGGAAGAAGATTGGGAGACAGCCAGGTGCAGTGGCTCTCACCTATAATCCCAGGGCTTTGGGAGGCTGAGTGGGAGGATTGCTTGAGCCCAGGAGTTTGAGACCAGCCTAGGCAACATAGCAAGACCCACATCTGTGTATATATATATGTATAAAAAACATTTAGCTTAGTGAGGTGGTGCACGCCTGTAGTTCCCAGATACTCAAAAGGATGAGGTGGGACCAGGTGTGGTGGCTCACACCTGTAACCTCAGCACTTTGGGAGGCCGAGGCGGGCGGATCACGAGGTCAGGAGATCAAGACCATCCTGGCTAACATGGTGAAACCCCGTCTCTACTAAAAAAGCAAAAAAATTAGCCAGGTGAGGTGGTGGGCGCCTGTGGTCCCAGCTACTCAGGAGGCTGAGGCAGGAGAATAGCATGAACCCGGGAGGCGGAGCTTGCAGTGAGCCGAGATCGCGCCATTGCACTCCAGCCTGGACGACAGAGAGAGACTCTGTCTCAAAAAAAAAAAAAAAAAAGATTCTTATACTTGGGTGCATACGAATTCAACTTCAACACGGATTAACAAAGAGAAAGTAACATGTGGTTGGTGACGGGGAGAATGAACCCTCTCATGTACTTAGGGTAGGACGGAAAAGACTGACAATGATTTGGCCTACATTCCAGCAGTATTTGGTAAGACTGAGAATGTATCTTCTCCATGTCCCTGGGAGAAGTCCCTGAAGTTCCCCTTCTCTGTAGCTATCATAGAGAAACACTGTAGATTGTCACTTGATTTTTTTCTGAGATGGTATCTTACTCTGTTGCTCAGGCTGGAGTGTAGTAGTACAATCTTGGCTCACTACAGTCTCAAACTCCTGGGCTCAAGTGACCCTCCCACCTTACCATGCCTGGCTAACTTAAAAAAATTTTTTTTTCTGTAGAGATGGGGTCTTGCTATGTTGTCCAGGCCAGTCTGAAACTCCTGGCCTCAAGCAATCCTCCCACCTCGACTTCCCAAAGTGTTGGGATTACAGGCATAAGCCACTGTGCCAGGCCTGTCAGCATCTTGATCTTGGACTTCCCAGCCTCCAGAACTGTGAGAAATACATTTCTGTTGCTCATAAATTATCCAGCCTGGCCAGGCACTTTGGGAGGACATGGCGGGAGGATCGCTTGAGTTCAGGAGTTCAAGATCAGCCTGGGCAACATAGCAAGACCCCATCTCTACAAACTAAATACATGAATAAATTACCCAGCCTAAGGTATTTCTGTTCTAGCAGCAGGGACAGATGAAGACACACGCGCGTACACACACGGCCTGTATGCCGTTGTGGGTGAAGTTTATTAAGACGATACTGAACGCCAGAGCATTTCAACAAGGCTTGCCGGACAGGCCCCAGCACCTTTCTACACCACATTGAGGCTTAGAAGCTCAGTGTTCCACCCCATCCCCAGGACGCCCACTTAGACCAGAAATCCAAGTCCATTAGCTACAGGCTGATATCCAGGGACACTGGTGTAAACAAAGAAGTGGGATATGAACTATATCCCTGATTTTTTTTTTTCTTTCAGACTAAGTCTCGCTCTTGTCCCCCAGGCTGGAGTGCAATGGCGTGATCTGGCTCACTGCAACCTCCGCCTCTCGGGTTCAAGCGATTCTCTTGCCTCAGCCTCCCGAGTAGCTGGGATTACAGGCGCCTGCCACCACGCCTGGCTCATTTTTATTTTTTTGTTATTTTTAGTAGAGACGGGGTTTCACCATGTTGGCCTGGCTGGTCTTGAACTCCTGACCTCAGGTGATCTGCCCGCCTCGGCCTCCCAAAGTGCTGGGATTACAGGCGTGAGCCACCGCACCCGGCCTATATTCCTGACTTTTAACAAGGAAAAAAAAAATTCTGTGGGGGAGAACTTTCCTGAAAAAATATTTTTCTGGACCTCTCTCTCTACTGAGTGATAGGGTGAGGCCCAGAACAGGCTTCTTCCAAGCTCAGAGAGACTGAGAGATTGGTCAGCTGGATGATGCCCCAGTTTTGAGAGCCTCAGCTTCCCAAGCAGACAGCACAGAAGAGCTGGTGGAGTGGCTAGAAAATCGGTTTGAAATGAGCCCTGGGTTGAGGACTCCGGAGCAGAGCTGCAGCATAGAGATGGGGCCCGCTAAGTTCTGTCCTCTCCCCCTACTTCTCCTCTGGGGCTTTCTCAGTGATTCCGGGGGCAAAGGGTCCCACGAGCCATGTGACCGGCGTATTCTGGGCCACGTATTCCACCATGTGGTCCAGAGCCTCGCGGGCGCTGGTGACGCGCTCTCGGCTCTGGGCCAGGATGCTGCTGGACAGGTCCTGGAAGGAGTGGATGCTGGAAAAGGTAGCCTGGAGGTCCTCCACCTGGCGGCGGGCCTGCTGTACCTGGTCCTTCACATTGGTGGGGAGGCCCTGAATGCTGGACCCCAGGGAGGTACAGGTGGCCTGCAGTTGCTGGGCAATGTCCCGGAACATGGTGAGCGCCCGGGACTCGACCTGCTGAGAAGGGGATGGGGACACCAATCAGGACCATTTGTTTCAGGAAAGGCAATTGGAGCTGAAGCCAGGGAAAGATGGGTTCTACCACTAACCTTGGGGAAAACCCTTTCCATAGGCGAAACTTTTTTTTTTTTTTTTTTTGAGACAGTCTCATCCTGTCGCTCAGGCTGGAGTGCAGTGGTGCGATTTTCACTCACTGAAAGCTCCGCCTCCCAGGTTCACACCATTCTCCTGCCTCAGCCTCCCGAGTAGCTGGGACTACAGGTGCCCGCCACCACACCCAGCTAATTTTTTGTATTTTAGTAGAGATGGGGTTTCACCGTGTTAGCCAGGATGGTCTCCATCTCCTGACCTCGTGATCCGCCTGCCTCGGCCTCCCAAAGTGCTGGGATTACAGGCGTGAGCCACCGCGCCTGGCCCTTTTTTTTTTTTTTTTTTTTTTTGAGGTAAGAGCCTTGCTTTGTTGCCCAGGCTGGAATACAGTGGCATGATTTTGGCTCACTGCAACCTCTGCCTCCTGGGTTCAAGCGATTCTCTTGCCTCAGCCTCCCAAGCAGCTGGGACTACAGGCGCATGACACCACGCCCGGCTAAATTTTGTATTTTTAGTATAGATGGGGCTTCACCATGTTGGCCAGGCTGGTCTTGAACTTTTTACCTCAAGTGATCTGCTCTCCTCAGCCTCCCAAAGTGCTGAGATTGATTACAGGCATGAGCCACCGCGCCCAGCCTCTTTTCTTTTAATTGGAAACAGGATCTCACTGTGTCGCCCAGGCTGGAATGCAGTGGTGTGATCATAGCTTACTGCAGCCTCTAATTCCTGAGCTCAAGTTATCCTCTCATTTCAGCCTCCTGAGTAGCTGAGACTACAGGCACTCACTACCATGCCCAGCTACATTTTTAAAATTTTCTGTAGAGCCAGAATCTCACTAAGTTGCCCAGATCTTAAACTCCTGGGCCCAAGTGATCTGTCCACTTCAGTCTCCCAAAATGGTGGATTTACAGGCATGAGCCATTGCATTCGGCCACTAGTCAAATTTTTTTTTTTTTTTTTTTTTTTTTTTTTTTTTTGAGACGGAGTCTCGCTGTGTCGCCCAGGCTGGAGTGCAGTGGCGCGATCTCGGCTCACTGCAAGCTCCGCCTCCCGGGTTCCCGCCATTCTCCCGCCTCAGCCTCCGAGTAGCTGGGACTACAGGCGCCCGCCACCGCGCCCGGCTAGTTTTTTGTATTTTTAGTAGAGACGGGGTTTCACCGTGTTAGCCAGGAGGGTCTCGATCTCCTGACCTCGTGATCCACCCGCCTCGGCCTCCCAAAGTGCTGGGATTACAGGCTTGAGCCACCGCGCCCGGCCTAAATTTTTTAAAAAGCATAGACAAATCACCAAATAAGATATCGGGAGAGCACATGAAAAGCTGTTTGACATTATAAGTCATTAAGGAAATGCAAATCAAAACCATAAGGAGGCCTGGCATGGTGGCTCATGCCTGTAATCCCAGCACTTTGGGAGGCTGAGGCGGGTGGATCACCCGAGGTCAGGAGTTCAGCCTGACCAATGTGGTGAAACCCCCATGTGTACTAAAGATACAGAATTACCCAGGCATGGTGGCAGGTGCCTGTAATCCCAGCTACGCGGGAGGCTGAGGCAGAAGAATTGCTTGAACCCAGGAGGCAGGGGTTGCAGTGAGCCAAGATCATGCCATGGCACTCCAGCCTGGGCGACAGAGCAAGACTCCGTCTCAAAAAAAAAAACAAAACCAAAAAAACAAAAACCCCACAGGGTATCAGATGATATCCACTGTCAGTCAAGAGGCGGAGAAACTGGAAGCCTTGGGTATTGCTGGTGGTACAGTTACTTTGGAAAACAGTCTAGCGGTTCCTCAAAATGTTAAACCATAGAATTATCATATGACTCAGCAATTCTAGTTGTGGGTGTATGCACAAGAGAAACGGAAACATACGTCCATACACAGAGACGTGTACCCCGGGGGAAGGCAAAAAGTAGAAACAACTCAAGTGTCCTTCGGTTGATGAATGGGTGAAGAGAATGTGATCCATCCATACAACAGAATGTGACTCAACCACGGAAAGTCACAGGGATCTGACCCAGGCCACAGTGTGGATGAGCCCCGAGGACGTCACGCTCAGCGTGAGAAGCCAGACACAAAAGGCCAAACAGGGTGGGATTCCATTTCTATGAAATGTCCAGGGCAGGTCCATCCACAGAGACAGGAGGGGATACGTGGTCAGAGGAGGAGAAAATGGGGCAGTGATTGCTGATGGGAAAAGGGTTTCTTTTCAGGGGCATGAGATGAGATAGGGATAGTTGTGCAATGCTAAGAACCAGTGATGTGTATGCTTTTTTTTTTGAGACGGAGTCTTGCTCTGTCACCCAGGCTGGAGTGCAGTGGCGCGATCTCCACTCACTGCAAGCTCCGCCTCCCGGGTTCACACCATTCTCCTGCCTCAGCCTCCTGAGTAGCTGGGACTACAGGCGCCCGCCACCACGCCTGGCTAATTTTTTGTATTTTTAGTAGAGATGGAATTTCACCATGTTAGCCAGGATGGTCTCGATCTCCTGACCTCATGATCCGCCTGCCTCGGCCTCCCAAAGTGCTGGGATTACAGGCTTGAGCCACCACGCCCGGCTGATGTGTATGCTTTAAATGCATGAGTTGTATGGTATGAAAATGATATCTCAATAAAACTGTTTAAAAAAAAAAAAAAAAGGCTGGGCGCAGTGGCTCACGCCTGTAATCCCAAAATTTTGAGAGGCCAAGGCGGGCAGATCACGAGGTCAGGAGATCAAGACCATCCTGGCTAACACGGTGAAACCCTGTCTCTATTAAAAATACAAAAAAATTAGCCGGGCGTGGTGGTGGGCGCCTGTAGTCCCAGCTACTAGGGAGGCTGAGGCAGGAGAATGGTGTGAACCCGGGAGGCAGAGCTTGCAGTGAGCCGAGATCGTGCCACTGCACTCCAGCCTGGACGACAGAGCAAGACTCCATCTCAAAAAAAAAAAAGAAAAAGAAAAAAAAACTATTAAAAAATAAAAAGTAGAAGCCAGGCTGGGACAGCCTGGAAGAACTTTCTAGGCAGAAGTTGTAAACTGTTGGGTGAGAACACAGTTGAAATCAGGTCCTTGAAAATTTCCTTGGTCAGGGAGTGAGATGAGCACAGACAGGATTTGAGACCAGCCTGGCCAACATGGTGAGACCCTGTCTCTACTAAAAATACAAAAATTAGGCCGGGTGCAGTGGCTCTGGTCTGTAATCCTAGCACTTTGGGAGGCCAAGACGGGCGAATCACTTGATGTTAGGAGTTCTAGACTGGCCTGGCAAACATGCCAGAACCCTGTCTCTACTACAAATACAAAAAAATTAGCTGGGTGTGGTTGCGGGCGCCTGTAGTCCCAGCTACTTGGGAGACTGAGGCAGGAGAATTGCTTGAACCCAGGAGACGGAGGCTGCAGTGAGTCAAGATCACACCACTGCACTCCAGCTTGGGTGATGGAGTGAGACTCTGTCTCAAAAATAAATAAATAAATACAATTAGCTGGGGGTGGTGGCAGGTGCCTGTAGTCCCAGCTACTCGGGAGGCTGAGGCAGGAGAATCGCTTGAACCCAGGAGGCGGAAGTTGCAGTGAGCCGAGATTATGACATTGCACTCCAGCCTGGGCGACAGAGTGAGACTCTATCTCAAAAAAAAAAAAAAAAAAAAAAAAAAGGCACACACTGGGAGGTAGGGTTTTGCCCAGAGCCCTGGCAGCTGGAGGACTCTGGACTTGAGCCAGGGATTATGGGAAGGTGCCCACGTGAGAGAGATAAGATCTGGTTTTCTCATTTGAAAGGTCATTCTGGCTGCTGTGCGTAGCAGTGGAGGAAACAGGAAACAGTTTTAGGCTGCAGGTGGTGCAGTTCTGCCTCCTGAACAATTTGCATTTATAGAGATAGTCACGATATCTTTATACATCTCACTTTTGTAGCCTTTACTATGTGCTTTTGATATGATCTCATTTCAGCTTTTTAAAAATTGATCTGGGTCCGGGCACGGTGGCTCACGCCTGTAATCCCAGCACTTTGGGAGGCCGATGTGGGCAGATCACCTGAGATCAGGAGTTTGAGACCAGCCTGGAAAACATGGCAAACCCCGTGTCTACTAAAAAGTACAAAAATTAGCCAGGCGTGGTGGTGCATGCCTGTAATCCCAGCTACTGGGGAGGCTGAGACAGGAGAACCACTTGAACTCAGGAGACAGAGGTTGCAGTGAGCCGAGACTGTGCCACTGCACTCCAGCCTGGGCGACAGAGCAATAAATAAATAAACAAATAGGCCGGGCGCGGTGGCTCACGCCTGTAATCCCAGCACTTTGGGAGGCTGGGGCGGGTGGATCATGAGGTCAGCAGATCGAGACCATCCTGGCTAACACAGTGAAACACCGTCTCTACTAAAAATACAGAAAAAAATTAGCCGGGCATGGTGGTGGGTGCCTGTAGTCCCAGCTACTCGGGAGGCTGAGGCCAGAGAATGGCGTGAACCTGGGAGGCAGAGCTTGCAGTGAGCTGAGATGACGCCACTGCACTCCAGCCTGGGCAACAGAGTGAGACTCTGTCTCAAAAAAATAAAAATAAAAACTGGGGTCAGGCGTGGTGGCTCATGCCTGTAATCCCAGTACTTTGGAAAGCCAAGGTGGGAGTATTGCTTGAGGCTAGGAGCTCAAGACCACCCTGGGCAACACAGTGAGACCCTGTCTCTACTAAAAATTAAAAAATAAATCAGCCAGGCACGGTGGCACGCGTCTGTATTTCCAGCTACTCAGGAGGCTGAGGCGAGAGGATTGCCTGAGCCTGCAACGGTGAGGCCACAGTGACCTGTGATGGCATCACTGCACTCTGGCCAGGGCAACAGAGTGAGAACCTGTCTCAAAAATAAATAAATAAACAAATATTTCAAAAATTGATATATAATCCACACACCATAAAACTCACCCTTTGGGCCGGGCACAGTGGCTCAAGCCTGTAATCCCAGCACTTTGGGAGGCTGAGACGGGCGGATCATGAGGTCAGGAGATCGAGACCATCCTGGCTAACACGGTGAAACCCCATCTCTACTAAAAATTACAAAAAACTAGCCGGGTGAGGTGGCGGGCGCCTGTAGTCCCAGCTACTCGGGAGGCTGAGGCAGGAGAATGGCGTGAACCCGGGAGGCGGAGCTTCCAGTGAGCTGAGATCCGGCCACTGCACTCCCGCCTGGGCGACAGAGGGAGACTCTGTCTCAGAAAAAAAAAAACCCACCCTTTGAAGTGTACAATTCAGTGGTTTTTAGTATATTCACAAGGTTGTGCACATACTACCTTCATCTAATTTCAGGACATTTTCGCTTTTTTGAGACAGAATCTCCCTCTGTTGTGCAGGCTGGAGTGCAGTGGCGCGATCTCGGCTCACTGCAACCTTCCTTTGCCCCTGGGGAGCTTAAGTGGGTGGTGGGACAGGCAGCGAGATCCATTAGAG